>NC_092808.1:41110578-41436855 GCF_040954645.1 Diabrotica undecimpunctata | reverse complement strand
GTTAACAAAAAGAGGGGTTATGAGTTGCAATTGCGACGTCGACATAAGGAGGGAAGGGGTAGTTGGGTATTAAAAAGTCCAAATTTTTTACGACGTTGATTATGGATTTTCTCGTATGTACTAGTAGAATATTAAACTATATGTGAGTTCTATGTATTGTTTTGAAATTCATCAGACATATAAGCTTGATAAGCCGATTGTTAGTAAAATCATATTTTGACAGGGATTTTCGATTGAAACGTCGACCTGGTAGTGATGAGATCAGTTTTTCAATAATGTAATTTAACATGCATAATACATTGAAAAATTGACAAGCAGTTTTACTGTATACAGTATACAGATATGCAGTATAGACAAGCAGTTTTCGGACAATAAATACTAATTAACGTTCGTATACAATTCAAAATTAGCTGCTTCCTATATTTCGTTCATTTACACAGCATAGGTGCAAATTTGTTTAATATTGTATAAACGTACATTTTTGGAAAATACTAACAATATTGTGCAAGTATGCTTGTTCTGTTTTCAAATTTATTGTTGATTATTATTGTCAAAAACCAGTTTATTATGCTTCTATAATATTTTTACTTTAGAATTGTATCGGATAATTGACGATAGACAGTCCGCATTTGATTGAAATATAGAATTTCTCGTATACCTCCCACTATATTCTGTAGGCGCTTTGTAAATCTTCATCCACTCAGCTACTTTATGTAAGTCTAGACTAAGAAGTTAGTACGTTAACTTATCTACAAATTATAAGCAAATGTGGATTGAGAGTCCTCGCATAGGTTTTATATTTTTGGAGTATTTAATTAACAAAGTAGTGAGCATGTATTGCCATAATATTTATGTGAAAATCAATCTTTTTTCACAAGCATAATCTTCTTCTTCTTCTTCTTCTTCGCGCGACTAGGATAACTCCTGTTTTTCTGCCTCTTATTCTGTTTCAGTCGTTGTTGACTGTACATTATCTTTCCACCATTTTGTCGGCCTTCCAACGGGTCTTCTGCTATACGGCTTGTTGTTTTTACAGATGTTCGCTAATCTATCTGGTCCCATTCGGTTTACATGTTCGTTCCAGTTTTTTTTTTCTTATTTTTATCCACCTGTTAATATTTTGAATTTTGAATTGTTCGCGTATACTTCTGTTGGTTTGTTTGTGTCTTACTGATGTGCCCGCTATTGATCTTAATACTTTCATTTCGATATTGTTGATTTGTTGTTTCGTCTTTCTTGTATCGGTCCTTGTCTCCGCTGCATATGTTAGGATTGGTCTTACTGTTGTCTTGTATGCTTTTGTTTCGCTTTCCTTGGTCAGATATTTGTTTCTCCATATGGTTTCTCGGAGGCAACCACTTACTCTTGCCGCTTTTGATGCTTGCCTTGTGGTCTCTGTTCTTATATGCCTGTCACTAGTGATCTCTACTCTTAGGTAATTGAATTTCATTACTTGTTCTACAATTTTGCCGTCTATTTCTAGTTTGCATCTACGCTGCTCTTTACTGATCACTATACATTTAGTTTTTTCTACTGATATTCTCATATTGAACATTTTCAAAACCAGAGGGCACAAGAAGCAGAGGACGACCACGAATGAGATGGATTGATGATGTGGAAGAAGACCTACATATTCTAGGGGTAAGAAGATGGAGGGAAGTTGCCAGGAATCGACAGGAGTGGCGACTTTTTTGTCAGCAGGCCAAGATCCACAACGGATTGTCGACCCACTTATGATGATGATTCTCATATTAAGTTTGTTTGCTGTGATATTAAAGGTGTGGAGCTGCCTTTGTAGGTTATCTTCGTTATCAGCAATTAGTACTGCTTCATCGGCATAGCATAGTATCGTAATTTTATGCGCTCCCATGTGGTATCCTTGTCGTTTTCTTACTTCGTAAATTATTAGATTCATCACCATATTGAATAACAATGGGCTGAGCAAGTCTTCTTGACGGATTCCTCCTTTTAGTTCTATGCATTCTGTTTCCCCTGTTGGCATTATAACTCTGGTTTTGTTGTTCTTGTTAATTTCATTAATTGTCATTCATATCTGATGGTCTATTTGTTCAGCTTGTAATAAATTTAAGATGTCAAAGCATAATCTTACAATTAAAAAAGTTTATTTTTTCCAGGAAAATATTTGATGCCTTCGTTTCCATCTGCACAACTGCTCTTTTCATATGGTAACAGTAGGTAAGAAACTGGAAGGGTTTGGTGGGCATTGTGCATTTTGGCAATACATTCCAAATAAACTCAATGCGGTAGTGTTGAAATTATGTGAACACATTGGAACCTATTCAAATTGCAAACGCAAAAGCGCCAATTGAAACCTAAATAAAATTTAGGGGTGGTATATGGAGCAGGAGATGATCAATTAGAGAAGAACTAGCAAAGAAGTTATAATAAAAAGAATGGCTTAGCTCAAAAGAACACAGAGACACAAAACCTCAAGCACGAATTCGGGCTAGCCTCACTACACTAGAATTTGGCTTTGAGATAAGGGGAAAAGAGATCTTTTAACCAAAAGAATACAATATAATAATGCACCGGAAAATCTGGAACTATAAAAGATAAGAGAATATACGGAGATGCCTAGGAAAATACTAAAATGGTCGCCAGCTAATTTCTGAAGGAAATTAACAAAAAAAAAATAAATGAAGTTATGAACAACAAGGAATAAAGTACTATTGATTTAATACCCTGTAATAATGTTTAAAAACCGAAAAGACACTATTGACCTTGTTCTGCTATATTATAACTGTCAGCAGGAACTGAAATAAAAGCAAAACTACTTGTAACAAATATATTTATAATATTAACAACTAACAAAACTCACCTATATCTATATATAGAAAATATAATTACAGTAGTGGGGCTACGGTATGCGAGGACCAAAAGCCACGACAAAATGAAGGACCCCCACTACTGGGCCAAACAAAAAGGTGTATTAGTAAATGTATAATCTAAGTCCATTATATATAATTTAAAAAAAAAACCTGATACATAAATTTCTTCCCTTCCCTTTTAAAACCCGCTATACAAAAATCATGAACCCCTTCCCTAACAATGAATCTAATTTAATTAATTAATAACTATTTACCTAACTCTTTATAGGTGTTACAAAAAACTGTAATAAGTACTAACCTTGGTATATGCATATACAAAGTTGTAAATTACAAGAAAAACCTTAACCCTGAGAAACTAGTTGTTAATGTCTGTCACAACACTACAGCGGTCCTGGATAAGTCCCCTTAAGACTCTGACGATCCTTGAGGCTCCGAAAAAACGAATGAAGAAGAACGCTGTGGTTCTGGAGACAATCGGTTCCTGGTTACCAATGGGTTGAAGTAGGTGTTCGGTTAAACTAATTCTAATATTAAACGTTATCCTAATCGGGTGAAATCTGGGTTTTAAATAATTATTTCGGTAGATTTGGAAGCCGGGTCTTAAATATTCATTTCTACAGATTTGGAAGTCGGTTTTTCAATCAAGATTCTTTATCATTTGTTCCAATTTCTCCCTTGATTTTCGGGGAAAATATTAAATCCAATCCCAGATTTTCTACCCGATTTTAAGACAAAAAAAATGCCGGTTAAGGCTTGGAGAAATACACCTCTCTGCGTGAGTTGTTGGCCAAAACTGCCTTTAGCCGAGCGACTCTTGACCACCTTAGTTGATTACACCCGCGCATCGCATCGTCTATTGCCCATAAACGTTTCATAAACGGGATTCTGAGGGGTTTTAGGATTTTAATAATAAATTATATTAATTAATTATATGTTAGCAGTTGTGACTGCTACAACATGGATCAGGAAGGAATATTACTACCGGTAACTGGTTCACAGTTATGAATGTGTTAGAGTCGTTGTATGCGACTCGCATACAAGCTGACGTTAGTTGTTACAATTCGTAAAGACAAAACAGAATTACCACCTGAGTTTGTCAACCCCCCAACGTGATGGTTAGTTAACAGTAGTTTATTTGGCTTTCGACAAAATGCCACTCTAAAAACCCAAACAAAATAAAAACGTCCTACTACTGTTATCCAGTCTTCATTATGATTATAAAATAAATAAATTTACAGGTAAACCCAAAATCATAATGGACTATAACAATACTAAAGGGGATTTTAATACCAGGGACAAACTGTGTGCTGCCTATAACACTGCAAGAAATACCAGGAGATGGCCAATGTTTTTATTGCAACAATCCTGATAATGTATTCAGCAGAAGATTTTTTTTTTACAGTTTAGCGAGACAATTAGTTGATAATCACCTTCGTGCTCGTCCTACTCTTTCTTGTTTGCCATCATCAATGAAATTAAGAATTACAGAAATAATTGAATCTAAAGATCCACATTTTATTTTATCAGAAAAATTTTTTAGTCCGTCTCATACTTGTTATTTCAATAAGCGGACTCACAGTCCGCCGCGTGTACTGATGCAACTTTTTGGCAAGTGTACTGAAAGTTTAAGTACAAATGAGTTAAACAGCGATAATTTTCACGATTAAGGTTGTCCCCTTTTTTGTAGATTGTTTAAATAATCAATACAATTTCTTTTTTATCGTTTAATAGAAAATTTTCAGAAAAGTTATTGTCGTGGTGAACCTACGACGATAGATGGAATTTTAATTCTATAATAGAAGTAGGTTTACCCAATCCTTGCTTAGCAAAGCAGCAAAGTATGAAGTGGTGTTTTTTGCGATTCTAAGACTTTTTATGTCGCCAATATATCGCATATACAACGCGGCTCATACTGCATTAGCATTATCATTAATAAAACCTTATTAGGTGGAAAAAACTAAGATGAAAAAATTGTCAGCTGATATACAGTTTTTTCTTTTACAATATAAAAACCTCTTCTACTTCTTCACGTGCCATGTCAGAATTATCCGACATTGGCAATCGCAATTGCGCAAATTCTTCTCGATCTTCTGCCACATGGAATCTTCTTCCTATGCCGTCCCCATTAACGTATGTTGGCGACCACATTTTTAAAAGTGTCTCTCTCTTTTGCAACGTGGAATAATTCGTCTACAGTCATATTGGAATAGATGAAAATTTCATCCACATGGAATAATTTGATCCATTCGCGAATGTTTTTTAAACAAGAAACCTGTTTTCTGTCTACCCTTTTACGGCCTTTTATTTTGCCTTTAGGGATCAGAATTTTAAAGTCTACACTTCTGCTTCATACAAAATAACAGACCAAATACAGCACTTAATAATTCTATGTCTCAGTTCTAAGTTGAGATGATTATTGACGAGAAAAGTTTTTATTTTCTTAAAAGTAGTTTAAGTCATTGCTATTTTTCGCTTTATTTATATCTGAATCTAGTTGGTCTGTTCTGGCATTTTACAAATATAAAATTTTCTGAACTCTTTCAACTTGGACTTCATTTAATTAAAGCTCTGCATCTGGATGTGTGTTAAGGCTAAATACTAAAATATGGTTTTATTTTAGTCTATGTTAAAGCATTCTTTCCCTCCTACATCGTAAATACGATTAAGTATTCATCCGCGTACCTAAATAAATTCAGAAGTTACCGTAGAGTTGTATTTCATATCATATATTGTCTCTCAATTACCTTTTTAAATAACTTGTCCGAATAAACCTTAGACCATTAAAGCTTATAGACACGCCATATGGTATACCCTGCGTTTCGAAGAGTGAAGCAAATATAAATTGCTTTGCGCAGCTATGCGTGACGTCAGTTTATGGCAGAAAACATTAGAAACTAGAAGTGCTTATAGGTATTTCCAAATTTGTTATTAGTGTTAAGTTCCAAGTTAAAACTTTTTCAATACATTATTTTTTTTTTAATTATCATATTATCTTTCAGTGCATTTAATTGTACGCAGCGACACAAAAAGGGACATACATATCATTCAATGGGTAAAAAAGTTCATAAATTAAACTTGGAACACTAGAACTACTAGAAATTTAGCACTTATCTAGCATCCAAAGTGTTTAAAATAGATACATATGAGAGTCTTGTATAATTTTTATTTTATAATTACGTTGAAAACGAAAGCATAAAGAAAATAAATTGTTTTAGATTTCCTAAAGATTCATCATTGCAAAAAAATGGATTATAGCGATGCGCCGTGAAAATTTTAAACCATCAAATAATTCTAAAATTTGCTCCAAGCATTTCACAGAGGATTCATATATTACTGGCAGATGGAGTTAAAAAAACAACTCAAAAAATATGCTGTACCCAGCATTTTCGATTTTCCAAACTGCTTAAGTAAGCAAGTTAAAAGTAGAAAATTTTCAGTAAAAAAAGAAACTGTCTCAGACAAAACAACAGGCTCTAAAAGTGAAAATTTAAATCTAACAACGAGTGAATCTACTACGCTAGGTAGGTCACGTAGCCTAATATAATGACAACAGGTGGACATGGAGAACTCTAGAATGGAAACCAAGGACGACAACAAGAAGCATAGGAAGACCTCAAAAAAGATAGGTAGATGACATAAGAGCAGTGGCAGGCAAACAGTGGATTAGATTGGCGCAAGATAGAGAAAGATGGAAGCAATTGGGACATACCTACATTCAGGAGTGGATGGAAAAAAATGGTTGACAAAGAAGAAGAATCTACTACCATAAAGACTCCAGTGGAAGTTCTAGAGGAAACTACCTTAGAAAAAACCTTCATTGAAAAAGCGAAGACATTATCTTGATGACTTTATTGAACAAGAATCATCTAACAGAGATCAGGAATATAAAGTGGTAGTAAATAAACTATTTCAAAATAAAAACAAACAAAAAAAAAATTTGCAACAACAAAATAGAAGGCTTGTTAGAAAAGTTATTAACTTAAAATTTTTACTAGAACATCTTAAAGAAATAATATAAAAATCTAATAAAGATAATTTATTTTCATTATTGCAATAAAGGCAAGAACTTCAATAATAATGTCAATAGACTTAAAAGTAAGTTAACAAATCTATTTTATTTTGTGGTCAATAAATAGATTTATATAAAGAATTTTTTCCCCTAAAATGAAACTTCCATAAACAAATAAAATTTCTATCCTTTAAATTTTTTTTTTGCATTATTAAACAGGAAGAGGTAGGTACACATTCAAATGAAACATTAATTTTTACAAAATTACTTTAAAAAGGTAAAAGAAATAATAAGTTAGACTTACTCACAATCAATTTAATTTAACTAATCGGACGACCGGTTTCGCTTTCTATAATATGCAAAGCATCTTCAGGTCACGATACAAAGTTAAAATGCTGAAAATAATAATCCCATATTAGGGTGTTGTCCAATAAAGATAAAACATAGGTAGATGATATAAATTATATAAATTACAGTAATTATGCCAATATTACATGTCTGTGGTTTTATAAATGAATAAAATGTTTAAGCAGACAAGGTAAGACCCACAAATTGGTAACATAGTCTATTAAACTGTAATGAATTAATAAATAAACAAATAAATAAACATTACTTACATGCCGGTACTCTATTAATTGGTGGTTGAAAGAACATGGTTCAAACTATCTTATATCTTATATTTATTAATTCATTACAGTTTAATAGACTATGTTACCAATTTGTGGGTCTTACCTTGTCTGCTTAAACATTTTATTCATTTATAAAACCACAGACATGTAATATTGGCATAATTACTGTAATTTATATAATTTATATCATCTACCTATGTTTTATCTTTATTAGACAACACCCTAATATGGGATTATTATTTTCAGCATTTTAACTTTGTATCGTGACCTGAAGATGCTTTTGCATATTATAGAAAGCGAAACCGGTCGTCCGATTAGTTAAATTAAATTGATTGTGAGTAAGTCTAACTTATTATTTCTTTTACCTTTTGAAATGGACTCACACAAGCAACACATTCATGATTTGAATAAAATTACTTTAATTCAAAAATATTCGTTAATTCCTTTGCTAAATGATTTATCTTTCATATATTTTACAATATATTGCAGTTTTATTAAAATTCATCTAAACTTGGGTAATTTTATTAGGGCTTTTCGAAAAATCCAATCTAACGTTACAGTTCTTGCCATATTGTTACGTTACTTGTGCAGAAGGTGTTTGCTTCAACGATTCGGTACACGGTGTGTCTATAAGTTTTAATGGTCCAAGGCTAAGGAATAAACATTGAACAATGTGAAGGACAAAATGTAACCTTATCTGACAGTTCGTTGTATGGAGATTTCGTTTCCAACTTTTACGATAGCAGGTTGATACCAGTTCAGATTTTTAGTGACATGAACATCTATGTCATTCATGTCTATATTTTTTAGCATCTGCAGTAATTTTACATGCTCTACTTTATTAAATACCTATTCCAAATCTACGAAGCATGCAAATACATATTTTCTTTGATAACGGTATATTTGTAATAAGATATTTAGCGCAAAAAGTGCTGCCCTAGCTCCTATAGCATTTCTAAAAGTAAATTGGGTATTTTCGAGATCTTCTTCGCTTTTGGGTCCAATTCGGTTGTGGAGTATTCTTAGGAAAATCTTGAGTGTGGTTCATTAGGCTGATTAATCGATATTCTAAGCATTTTTTTAGCATTGTGTTTTTTAGGTATTGTGACAAAGATGGACTTGATCCAGTCTACAGGAATCACTTCAGTGTTATATATTGTACTAAAAAGATTTACTACTACTTTTATATTATCTTCATCTATCAGCTTCAGCAACTCAGTTGGTGTATTATATGGACCAGAGGCTTTCCTAATTTTAGCATTTTTAAAAAGTGTGTTTGGGTAGGGGTGGTTGGTTATAGCTTGGAACATTCCATGTTGCATTGGCGCACACATGTCACTCGGAGGTGGGGTTCTACAAAAATTTTTGTGTATTTTGTTAGACCCTTCTTCCTTGATTGAACTAATCTTTAGTCTCTCTACGGTCTGTACTTTATTACACGTATAAATGTTCATACTTCACTGGCTTGGCAGACATTCGATTTCTGCCGTTTAATAGAAATAAAAGAAAGCGGATAAATTACATCATTATTGTCAATAAAATTTTATAAAATTTGAGAGATTTATATTTCTTGTTTATTAATATATTTTCTGGCTTCGTAGTTTCTATTTTATTTCAAAGATGGTTTTACAAAAATTATTTTTAGACAAAGAAATTTTATCTCATAATTTTAATTTTATTTTTAGTGAATTTCAATATTATACTTTCCAATAATTCTAAGAATCCTTTATCCAATTTCTTTCTACGTTCTTGGTAAAAAGGAATCGATAATTCAAATTATTTTCTTTAATTTGAATCAGAAACGAACCGACTTCTTTCTAGAATAGGAATTGGCTACTTATAAACGGGAAATTATGAAGTAATTATACTTTCTCCACAACGGAATTGAACTTTTAAGTCATATTTTCTTTTTTGAACGGTTTTTTCCTTTTGTCGAAATTTAACACCGACTAAATTGGATTCCAACGGTCTATTTCACTGATTTGAATTCGTATCAAATATTCTCAGTACTTAACTATCGATCGAGGATATGAATAAATCTAAACTTTTTTTTTTATCCAGCAATAAAACAACGGTCGAGTCCATCACATATTCCATTTTTTAATCACTTATCTGTATTAACACAATCAGAAGAGAATCCTGAATATGGTAAAGAGGAGATTTGTCGGTACTTGGTTTTAAACGAGTTCTGTGCATTTTAAAGTCTGACAAGATGTCACATTCACAAGTGAACATTACTGTGAGTGCTGAAATAAACTATGCCGCTTATGTTAACAGTTAAGCGTACGCAGTAGCATATGACTGCTAATACGATTACCTACAATAAACGCCGTATGCTGAGTATATCGTTATCCCGTACATTGCGTCTGTATGCTTGTACAGTAGCTACACGCTACGTCAGCGTACAATAAGAGATCGCGTCCCATATTTATTATAATAATCGTACAGACGCGACAAGTCTACCATCTTAGTTATAACTAAGTCGCGTTTCTTGTTGATATCTGCTTTATACATACCCTATCTATTCATTTATCGATCTCTACAAGTTCATAAATAACGCGTAGTTCATTTCTCAACTATTTGTGTTAAAAACTGGTTTTTAAATACCACCTATATTATTCACGTTTGCAATATTCAATTAGCACTTGTGGCATCTACTATATTTAGTAAATAAAATAATTTTTGTAAATATAAGACATACCTAAAACAAATATGAGACATATAATTACGTATTCAAAAAACTAGTTTGTTCCCACATAGTTCAGTGTATCAAGCAAGGTTTTTAATTCCTAATTCCATCAGCAAATATCAATTTTCTTTAAATTTAACAGTAAATGGGGAATACCCAAAATCAACATCTCATCATCATCAGTGGCATTACAGCTCGTTATGAGCCAAACCCTTCTTTCGCCCCTGTCTCTGGCAACTCTTCTCCATGCTTTAACTCCGATGAATTTTAGATCATCCTCTATGTTATCTTGATACCTAAGTTTTGGTTTTCCTCTGGCTCGTGTTCCCATTGGTCCTCTTCGGTCGAAAATTTTTCTGATCGTTGCATCTTCATCTTGCCTAATTACATGTCCTACCCATCGAAGGCGTGCTAATTTAATATATTTTACAACGTCAGGTTCCCCAAAACCTCTATATAACTCAAAGTTGTAGCGCCTACGCCACAAACCCTTTTCTTGGATTCCTCCATATATTTTACTTAGAATTTTTCTCTCGAAACGTTTAAACAATTCTTGGTCATTCTGTGTGACCACGTTTCAGACCCGTATGTTAACACTGGCCTTATTATTATTTTATATAATATGGTAACTTTAATTTTTCTGGGTAGTTTTGGGGCCATATGTTTCCTCAAGCCATAATAGCACTTATTGGCAAGCACTATTCTTCTTTTAATTTCTTCTTTGACATTGTTTTCTTTGGTCAGCAGCGAGCCCAGGTAGACGAAGGTGTCCACACCTTCCAGTTCCAGATCATTAATTAATAGTCTAGGTATCTGGTTGCCTGATCTAGTACAATTCATATACTTGGTTTTATGTGCGTTTATTTTTAATCCCATTCTAAGTGCAGACGCCCTTAGTGATCGAAATGCTTCGATCAGAGATTCTGTGGACCTAGCAATAATGTCTATGTCATCTGCATATCCGACCACTTGTACAGATTTATTTTGTATTTAAAGATGGTACCATTCGTATTAATATGGCACTCTTGAATTACTTTTTCTAGTGCAAGGTTAAATAAGAGACACGACAGTCTATCTCCCTGTCTCAGTCCATTTTTACAATGGAAGTGTCTGGAAAAGTCGTTTTGGATTCTGACTACACTCTCTACGCCTGTGAGTGTAAGTTTGGTTAGTTGAACAAATCAACAATCAGCAACATCTACTCTGTGCCAAAGTTTTCTTTTACCTTATAAATGGACTCTACCCCAACTGAGGGTCAAAAGCTTTACATTAAAAATAATCTCTCAAATCAATAGAAATAGTATAAATATGCAACAAGTGTAGAAAATTACTAAATTCTCACGAGTTTCAAGAATTACAGCATGAACGCAAGCAACTGCTACACTTTTGTTACAACATTTTTGCAACTTTCATGTTTTATGGTGACAAACTTGATGTTTTCTCAAAGTAATGAAAATATAACATAGTGTGCCGGAAATTGACATAGCTTTTAAGTTTCGAACAGTTTCATATAACATTTTCAACAACAATCGTATATTATATACATACATTAAAACTGCTCTGAACAATAGTAGAATAGACTACCAGCTTACAAAGAGTACAAACATTGTACCAAAACGCCACAATGCTTGTAAAACTACTTGGTACCACCAGAGAAATTCATACAAAGCGAGGTGTGAGAGAGGGCGACACTCTCTCAACTAAATTATTTATAACGGTCCTTAAATGCGCTTTGAAAATGTTAAAGTGGTAAAAAAAGAGGAATAAAAATAGACGAGGAAATGCTCAATCATCTGTATTTTGCCGACGATATAGTACTTATTACCGAAGAACTGCGTGAAGCACAACAAATGCTACAAGAATTAGAAAACGTATCTTCAACAATAGGTCTAAAAATGAACGTCAGTAAGAAGAAAATTATAATAGATAACCTAACCTCACCTAACCTAACCTAAGCATTCAGCATCACGTGGTAGAATTGACAGAGAAGTACATACATCTCGGTCATGAAATCAGAATAAGCAAGGATAAGCAGACCTGTGAATTTCAACGACGCATAACACTTGCTTGCTCGGCGTATGGTTCATTAAGAGACATCTGTAAGAGCAACATCCCGATAGATATAAAACGAAAGATATTTGACCAATGCGATCTTCCTATTATAACATACGGAGCAGAAACTCTCCGCGCCAAGAAGCGCCAAGAAAGGCGCATGGAAATATCGATTCTCGGTGACAAAAAAGACAGAATAAGGAACCAAGACCTAAGGAAAAAAACAGGTATCACTGATGTCGTCGAACGTATAGCCAAGCTAAAATGAAATTGGGCAGGTCACATAGCGAGACTAAAAGACTCTAGATGAACCAGAAAACTAATTGGCTAGCGCCCAAGAGAAGACAAACGCAACAGAGGACGACCACCAACACGCTGGATGGACGACATTAAACGAATATCCAAGAAATGGCAAAAAGACGCACAGAACCGTGAAGAGTGGCGAAAAATAGAAGAGACCAATGCCCAGCAGTGAGCAGAAGAGGTTGCTTGATGATGATGATGTTAATAGTTAAATTTATAATGTAAAATGAATATAAGTATCAATACTATGACATTGTTTTGTATATTTGTGCCATTATTTATGATTGTTTTATGAGTTTTATTTATTTAAAATGATTACCTTTTTATTTAAAACGAAACGTTAAGGACTTGAATACGATACTTGAAAACAAATACTCATTTGATAAAATTAAGCTGCTTATAAATCAAATTTTAAAATGCCTGTTGTTCCTGCTTCTAGTATATTATTTATTTGAACAAAAATTTGAATAAAGAATATGACCGGAGGTTATGAATTTATTGAATGTGACAGGCCTGGGTGTTGTAATAGGAGACATGTAAATTATGACCCGTGTTGATTAAAGTGAGACAAATTCCAACATGGTATTTTAAACGCTGCTGGAAAGTGTAAATATTAGCATACTATTAAAAATTGCATTCATGTGTGAGAGTAAAAAAATGTAGATAATAACAACAGCACCGAAGAAATTATTTTTTGTGTTAAAAATTTTAAAAATAATTTTATACTTACACCTATACGGTTTATAAAATAAAATGAATTAGTTTAAAGCTGATTAATTCTTAACGCTACAAAGGTTCAGGAGTTTCAGAAAATATGGTAAATGTGAAAATAAAATTAATCAAAAAGGTATGACAAAAAGTGATAACGAAAAATATATTTACACTGCACAGAATTAGATTTGGAAGCTGGATCTAGTAACATTTTATTTTTGTCTTCAATTTAATCTACATAAAAATTGATACACTTTCTCCAAATCTAGTACCGGTGCAGACAAATATGACAGGTGTGATGATTTAACAAATATTCGCACTACTTTGCTCTTCTTTACGTTTAGACAATTAAGCAAATAAAAACGGGAATAGGCATGTAATTCCTGATAGTTTTAGAAGATAAATTGTTTAATTTAGGTTTAGCCTAAGTTTGAGTCCTCATAACTTTTTACATGGTGCATATTTCTCTAACAGCTGCAGATAAATAGAAAGTTTGAACATATAACAATTTACTATTTAAAAAAATAAAAGGCAATCTTCTGTTATTGAGTTATCAAACAATATAGCTTTTCGCTCTAGTATATACTATATAGCATCACATAAAATTACAAATATTTCTGACAGCATTTGGTTAATTTAAATTATTTCGTTCTCGCTTAAATATTAAAAAGAAATTTGTAAATACAGCTTACTGTTTAAGAAAAAAAATGTTAATTGCTATTTTGTCTGGTTTTTATATTATTAGTCTTTATTTTACTTTTGTAAAAAGTATACAGTTTGCGTTTAATTTAAAATTTCGTATTAAATATTGAGTATGGAAGGTCATGACAATACAAATTTAAATTTAACGAGAGATCAAGTGGTTAGAATAATTTCCCTCATTGAAGACGGAAGGAGTCAGAGATATATGGCAAATTTAGTGGGTGTAAATCAGTATCACGAGTGGTAGTAAAGTACCGAGAGACTGGTCTTTATGAAAGACGAGCTGTAATATGTCGACCAAGAGGAACTACGCATGTTGCAATAGATTTTTAGCCCTTCAGACTTTGCGCCGAAGACATGTGACTGCAAGTCAACTTCAACATGACTTAGCCGAGACTCGAAATGTACGTGTGTCTTCAGAAACTGTTACGCACATCTTAAGTCAGTCTGGAATTAGGGCCAGAGTAGCTGCCACTGCCCCGAGACTTCTCCGTTCGGCTCGCGGAGATAAGAATACGGCCAAGGCGAGAAGGCCCTACCTGTCGTAAGATGCGACTTATGCATGGTACAATGAATACACAAGGTATGATATTCCGCATGACATTTGACAGCTGGCCCAGGAGTGTGACGTAGTTAAGATCGCCTAAACCACCTTGAACCCATTATTACAGCTTAACGTACACCTTAATTTTGAAATTATGATTAAAAAGTGATCTAATTTTTTTTTAAATGTTTTGTTTTGGTTATAATTGAATAAAAAATATATTTTCAGTAGCGTAAAACCTTTACTTCTCCTAAAGATTCAGGCGAAATATTTATTTTTGTTTTCATACATATACTAATAATATAAGTACTCTTTTTGTATGCCAATCCCTTGAAATTTAAAAATTTTCTGCAGAGGAAATACTGTGAATAGGTAAATAGTAGTAGATTTGCTTATTCCGATTCACTGTCACTCACTTCCAAGCAGTTTTACTGAAATAAAAACAAAATAGAGTACAATGGAGAAAAATCTGTTTTAGAGTTCAATATGGTATTTTAGATGAGTTATAATGAAATTTAGTAAAATAAAAAATATACACATTACTATAACCTACCGATTATTATATGCAAAATTTACTTATCAAACAATATAATAATATGAAAATAAGACACAAATTAGTTCAAACGCAAAACACAATAAATATCGACTTCAGACGATTTTACACCGGCAAGACAAAAAGCTTGTATAAAAACAAAAGTTCAACAATAATATCGGTTATCAATGGTGACTATTGCAAATTGCAAGTTATGAGATAATAAATATATTTTAAAGTATCTCAATACTGACTGAGTCATCTATTTTATAATAGAAAAATAATTTAGATATATGCTTATATATGTGTCTTTATACAAATGGTGTTTAGTTACTATTTATTTATACTGTATAGTATTTTTTTGTAAAACTGAAAGTTTTTATTTGCCATTGTATATGTGGTTTTGTACCTTTTTCAAAGTACGCTGTGCAATTGCTTGTTGCAATAGTGACAATGAAGATAAAATCTTTAGGTTTCATACATTTCCTAAAGATAGCGTGACCAGAAAACTGTGGATTATATCTTGTTGTAGATAGGATAATTTTAATTGTAATACTGCAAGAATTTGTCATACACATTTTAAAACTAAAGATTACCAAAGAAATCTACAACAGGAACTTTTAAATTACGTTTCTAAAAAGGGTCTAAAACTCAAACCTGAGGCAGTACCTAGTCTTAATTTGCCTAAATCAACATCGGCTACCCTTTTAACCAACCAAAAGAAACGCGTACAAGGAGGCGAACACAGAGTGTCCAAAAAGTATGTTGAGCAGCTTCTTACTACTTCTAGGTCAACGACGTAAGTCTAAATCTTTATTTTTATTAATTATTAGTCATGAAACCTTAAATGGTTTTTTCATATCGATTTGTTAAGTAAGAAACTAGCCTCAGCCTGCTATGCAATTTGCAATAAGAACTGTTTCGGAGGAAATCAATTTAGCATCTTCCAAAATAACATATTGTTCTTTGTTAAATCATGTTATTATTATTAAAATATACAATGTTATCATTATTATAAACAATACCAAGATAATTTTATGTGTGAATATTACAAAAATGTTATTTTAAATGTTGTGCAATATTGTGTGCCCTCACTACACTCATATTCGATGGCCAGCTAGCTCATTCGATATAAATAAAGTTGACTTTTTCATTATTTATTTTGATTTTGTGTTTAGTTCAGTAGGTTTATATACGTACAAATTTTATGTACCTCCATTACCACTTTTCTGTATCTTTTTAAACATCTGAAATATCGAACTCTGGAGTATAAGTTAGTTAACCTGTACCTACGTGTAATAAGAGATAATTAAAACTTGTCTTATAAAGGATATATATGTTTTATAAAGGATAAATATTATAATAACGTAATTTTATCATCTCTTTATAATTACTATAATTAAATTAGCCAAATTATATAAAAAAACTTAAAATTAAAAGTCTTTCCTATACAACTACATTCAAATGTTGCGGGAATAAGCGATCTTGACTACGTCATGCGCGAAAGCGAACCGATTTTGGAACATTATGTATCATACCTTGTGTATTCATTGTACCATGCGACTTATGGGTTGGAATCGAGAGGTGGAGAGCCGTCACTTAAGGTGTCGGGTTTGTAGAAACGCACACGGACACTTAGGCGTCACGGTCACTCGGGGACCACTCTACTCTCATTCCAAGAGAACCAGGCGAGGTTGAACGAGCTGGGCCCGTACACACCTCTTTTGGCCTTGTGCCAATCGTGGTGTGGGTGTCCCGGCACGTACCCGCCAGGAGATTTAAGAGTGGTAGAGGAGAGATCCTCGGCGGCGACCTGTCTATGTGCGAGGTGGAAATTCCTCTGCCTGCGTCACCTATCCGCCTGTGGGAGCGGATAACAGACAGGTGAGGTAATCGCAACACAGGTACTACGGGAAAGGTGAAGCCCCACGAAACGTGAATTGTGTACGTGGCGTGGCACCTTCATTTTGGTGTCGGACTCGTAGGGACAGTGGAGGCGCTAACGGTCCTATAGCCGAAAAGCCAGGTAGACCAGGGTCCTGCCAAAATTTATTTTGGGGGACACAAAGCATTGCAATGCCCCGAGATTTACAAGGGAACACCGTATAGCACGTCTATCATTTGCAAGAGAGCACGTAAACTGGAATATCGACGACTGGGGTAATATACTCTTTACGGATAAGTCAATATTTTGTTTATACACTTCGGATCGAAGAAGACCAGTTTATAGACGAGATGGCGAGCGTTGTTTTCGATGCAACCTAAGACCGGCAACAAACTTTGGAGGAGGATCCATTATGCTCTGGGGCGGAATATCTCTTGGGGCTCAAACCGAACTTGTACAGCTAGATGGAGGATCCTTAACTGCTGATAGGTACATTAGAGAAATTTTGGAGATGCATGTTATTTCTTACGTCCCATTTAATGACTTTGTTTTAATGCATGACAAAGTTTTGAATTGTCCAGCGCACAGCCCGCATTTAAATGCAATAGAACATGTTTGGAACTATCTTTACAGAAGGGTGAGATCTGGTAATGTGACGCCGAAGAAGATTAATTGGAAGTATGCCACAACGTTGCCTAGATGTTATAAGAGCTAGAGGAGGAAATACGTCTTACTAAATTATCATTACTTTTAATTTTAATTTTTTTTTATTCAATGATGTTTGTGCGCTTAGTTCTAATTTATGAAATAAACTACCTTAGTTTTTTGTACATTCTGCATTTTTTTAATACTTAAAACGTACTTAAAAAACAAAAAAAAAAACAACTTGTTAACTTTAAGTTGTAAGAGTTCCTTTTCGTCATTGATGATTTTTTTCTTCAATACACTCATGCTTTTGTTTTATCTATAGTTTTTATAATTTTCTCGTTTTTGTACTTTCTGATATCTCTTCTGATGTTTTTAGAGATTTTGTTATTTAATGTGGTCATTTCGAAGGGGTTAAAATGTCTCCGAATTTAAAACACAATACGCTCTTTCATGCTTTTTACGAGGATTGTTTCTTATATTTGGTTTGGATAAAACTCATTTTACTGCATCTATTAGTTTATTCTTTAAGTTATTTATGTCCCTTATCTCGCAGCATTCGTTGCCACCTGTCGCCAAATGGCATTGTGCGTGCGTGAATCAGGTGCCACTGTTGCCAAAAGGCGTTTTGCCTTACTTCAGTGAGGTGTCACTGCCGCCTTCTGGCGTTCAGAAATTGTGGAAACAATAGGATCTTTTGCTAGTCAGCTCTACGCATAATTACTTCTTGTTTTGCAGGCAACTATGTAAAGGTTTAATTCATACATTTTTGACTCTGGGTTTTTATCTAAAGTCCTTTGTTTCCTATTCCAATATTTTTTCTAAAAATACACTCAGACAGAACGTAATAGTGTATTATTATGTTAAATATTACGACTTCATAGTTTTTTAGTTAATTGCTACGTAGACACTATTAATATTTATTTCACCTATTAATAAATATGGATTATATGCATGCAAAAAGAAAATAAATTTAGAATGAATGGGGAAATTACTCAACAACTATTAGGAATATTGCCTTTACAAAAAATCAAGAGTTACTGGTGCCTAGTGTTGTCAGTTGTCTAGTGATAAACGCTTAGACTATTTTAGGCTGTTACCGACTAACGAATTTTTGCAACAAGTTTAAAACTAATCCAACGAATGTGCAATATATATCTTTTCACGAAATAAATGGCAACAGGAATCTAGAATTGCATTTACTACAGGAAAAACTAAAGGTTGGAGATGCTGTTTATATAGAAAATTTTTACAACTCTTTCGAATTAGCCAAGAATCTTCTGGATCCTAAGGCCCATAGTACTGGCAGTCTAAGACTTAATAGAAAAAATATTGCAGAAGATGTTAGACAAGAAATACTAATCAAAGGCAAAACCATTACGAAATACAGAGATGGTGTACTATAATAATTATAATGTACTAGTAATAATGTACTGTAATAATTATAACAAGTCTGAAGGGCTAAAAATCTATTGCCACATGCGTAGGTGCTCTTGACCGACCTGTTACAGCTCGTCTTTCATAAAGACCAATCTCTCGGTACCTGACTACCACTCGTAATACTGTCGACTGATTTACACCCACTAAATTTGCCACATATCTCTGACTCCTTCCGCCTTCAATGAGGGAAATTATTCTAACCACTTGATTTCTCGTTAAATTTAAATTTGTATTGTCACGACCTTCCATACTCAATATTTAATACGAAATTTTAAATTAAACGCAAACTGTATACTTTTTACAAAAGTAAAATAAAGACTGATAATATAAAAACCAGACAAAATAGCAATTAACATTTTTTTTTCTTAAACAGTAAGCTGTATTTACAAATTTCTTTTTAATATTTATTCTAGCCTTAATATTCTGAAGGGTCAGAAAGAAATAATTTAAATTAACCAAATGCCAGAAATATTTGTAATTTTATAAGATAAGTGATGTGATATTTTTTTGGTGGAGTATATTATATTAAAACCCACTTAACCCTAGTAGAGCTGTTTTAAACTAAAGCTAAAATTTTAAAAAGTAGGTATATTGAAATTTTAAACACAATCGAAGCAGGCGTAATGTTAACACTACTACTGTACTAGCCTGCCGTGTGTTTGTTGTTTCCACTAGAGCGAAAATATATTGTTTGATAACTCAATAAAAAAAGATTGCCTTCTATTTTTTTAAATAATGAATTGTAAAATGTTCAAACTTTCTATTTATCTGCAGTTGTTAGAGAAATATGTACCATGTAAAAAGTTATGAGGACTTAAACTTAGGCTAAACCTTTTAAACGATTTCTTGATTTAAAATTGTTAATAATTTTTAAAATATACCTTCTAAAAACATTTTATATAGCCTTTTTAACGTATTTTTACGATTAAAAGATTATTCTCCCTAATTTCCGATTGAAAAAGCGAACAAATTTGAACATTACTTTAAATACAAAAATTGTATAAAAGTAAGTACTCCTTTAAAAGATAAGGGACCTACATATTCGTATTCCGCGAAAAATTGTACATAAGATAAAATAGGTTTCAACTATCCACTCTTCCACGAATACAGAAAAGCACCCTGCTGCCAGACTATATTTATAATATTCTGCGACTTAACTGAAAACAGTCCAACCAAATAAATGAACAGAAAACTATAATTCTAGAATGCCTTAAAAAACCTTCCATGGTCCTGGTTCAATTGTAAATTTGCTCGTATTTGAGAATCAAACAAGTGTCGTTTTATTCGAATTTACTAAAAGTCCTTCTTTTAAACACTAATTACTGGGTTTAAGGCACATTAATCTGATCAGTAATAATAGTGTTAAAGTTACCTCTATTATACCCAGATAACCGGAATAGCCCGGAGCCGAAATTTTCAGCTTAATGAGCTTCAGAGTTTTCAACTTTGCTCTTAAATAAGCTTTAATTAGAATTAGAAATATCCGAGTACGAAATATTCTAACTGATCTTATATTTTAACACACATCGCCACAGGAACGGACATAACCTAACCAAAACGGAACATGACACCATTATTAAGAATTTAAATATTGGTCAAGAACTCTCATCAGAGTTGTCAATTGATCTACCGTTAGTATCACATCGTTCTATATAGTGAAAAGAGGATAAAAATTTAACAGATTAATTCAAATCATGAAAAAAAAAATGGGGAAAGGTTTGCATTAACATTAACAGTGTGATGGTATACCTTAAATCATACAAACACAATCATAATAATGATTTAAAAAGCTAATTCACGGATATTAAATAATTATTAACATATTATATACAGTAGTCTCTCTCTATAACGATTCCCTATATAACGATAATTCCTCTATAACGATGAAAATAGTAAACATTGGTTGGTTCGTCATAAGAACAATGTATTAATTATTTCTCTATACCGATATGGTTCCCCCTTTATAGCGATAACTTTTTAACGTTCAATAGTTGATGACAAATGTGTTTAAAGTTCAGACTACCTGAGTCACGAGTGGCAAGGTCATTGTCCAGCGGTTGTTTTGTTTTGCGCTTAAGGAATGCGGATTCTACTCTTTCTTATCAGAGAATTGAGTGCCTCACGTTTATTGTTCGGGCGGCGTCCGTAGCTGTTATCACACAGATGTTGTTATCTATTGACGACTTTTCATTTCCACTTTGAGTTGTGTCTTAGTGTGTCAACTGTCAACATGTTTTCGAAAAAGTGTAAAGTGCTCTCGGTGGAGGTAAAGTTATCGATAACTCGAGCAATATAGAAAGGTGAAAAGCAATCGGATGTTGTTCGCTGGACGGGGCTGTCGCAGTCAACTGTGGCTACGATATGAAAGAACAGAAAAAAGTGACTTAAAGTGGAGATTAAGGGCGGTAGCATGAAGAAGTTGCGGAAACCTCAGCACGAAGATTTAGATCGCGCTATGCTTTAGTGGTTCCAGCAGCAGAGTATGAACCATATTCCACTTTCTGGGCTTGTGGTTAGGACAAAAGCTGAGATTTTGCAACTAAACTTGGAATTGAGAATTTCAAAGCATCTGAGAGTTGGCTGAGCAAGTAGAAGCGGCGGTACAAGATCAACTACGGGCAAATCAGCGGAGAGGCTCGCGATGTTCAAAAAAAACGTAACGGATAATTGGTAGAAAACGTGTGGCCTGGACTGAAGGCACGATAAGCGTCAGATGACATTTTCAATGAGGATGAGACTGGATAGTTTTTTAAAATGACACCAAACAGAACTTTAAAAGTTAGTGGTCGCTAACATGACAGGTTCGGTGAAGCAAAAATTTTTAGTAATAAGGAAATCGCAAAACCAGCGTTGCTTTAAAAACATAAAAATCTACCGGTGACCTATAAAGCAAACAAAAGTGTCCTTGAGCCCATGGACCAAAGATTAATCAAGAGTTTGAAAAACCATTACAGGAGAAGACTTTTAATGGAATTGGTTGAGAATAATGGCGATCTTAAACTAAACATTCTTGACGCCATCCTAATAATTAGTAAACCCTGGGACGAGGTGACGAGCATTACAATAAAACATTTCTTCAAACACGTAGGATGGCTAGAAGATGAAGGATTGACTGATGATGAAGATAACCTACCATTAGATGTTTGGGCCAGACAGTTTGAACTTACTATCACCTACGGACTGGAAGAGCTAACAGATTTTGAAGAAGTTAATGAAGATGAAGAATTTTCTAATAATTTCTAGACTATATACATAAATCTGTTTGTCTTTATTTACATTCAAATCCCCCAAAGAAAAAATCGTTACGGAGTTAAAATAATCAATATAATACGTGTTATGTGTTATTTCGACGAATTTATTTACAGTTACCCAATTTAAAAGTAAATAATCAAGATGTTTTTTTGTCGGTTCGTTGCTAAGAACGAGGTCAAGGAGGGTAGATTGTTTGTTTAGGTTCATAGACCACAAAAACTAGCTGTAAGACGCGAGGGGAATTTATTTTGGTTGAATTTGTAAAATCTAACGCAAGAGGAGTCAAGCAAGAGATTTCAAACGAGAAGGACGTTTGGCGGATTTTGAATCCAGAGCCACTGCGTTGTGTGTAATGTCTTAAGACCGGTTAAGGTAATAATACTCTTTGCATAATGGCAGTTTAGAACAAAGTAATCATCATAAGATTTGTACAGTACACCGGAACTGCAGAAATTTTGGAAAATAATAATATAGGATGTCCCACCAGTTTTGTTTTCATTTGCCTGCTTGATCCAACCCCATCTACGCCAGATCTTCAGTCCAGCGTAGGGAAATGGTTTCCTTTTTGTTCCACTAGAGAGTTTTGTCCTTGCAGCTCCAATCCCAGAGATAGCAAGTTTTTTCAAAGTTAAGTGGCAAAGTTTGTGAATTAAGGTAACAATTAACATTTTAATTTTTCCAAATTAAATAGACATTATTTTTGATAATTGATAATTGCTTTTATTAAAAGAATTTGTAATAATTTGAAGTTTTATATTGTGTTAGAAATCTGCTGTTGTTGAAAAACAATTTTAATTTGATTATGATATAGAAAAGACATAAGGTTAAATTTTAAGATATGGAGCAAGGATATCCTTAATTTTTAATAATGTAATTTTTCCATATTGATAAATAACCTAGGAACCATTTCGAAGATTTTTGTAGCAATCTCCTTTGTAAACATATAAGCACGTAAGTTTTTGTTAATTTAGTTATTAAGTTATTTAGTATGCTTCTTGTGCAATCTGTATGTTTGATAACTGTTTGTATGAGACAAAAATAAACGTTTTGATTTGTTTCTCTGATCCATTTTTTATTTATTTTAGAAAAATCTCCTAACCTGTTTGTGTTTCTTTATTTTAGGAAGGAAAAAACTTTCTTTTCTCCAGCAGGAAGTTTTCTCGAAGCGGCGTTCCATTTTAATAGCTAGAGGTATTTCTTCTTGTCTTTATTTGCTTATCTGTCCAGGAGATTTATGTAAGTATCTCTTTGTTTTATATTCTGGTAGTTACCCCAATCCAACCCCCTTGTCATTTACTTATCCACGACCCCAGCTCTCCAAACAAACCCTGAGTGCCGTTCGCACAAGTAGCGTTTATTTTGCTTACCCTATCTTCACCCCCTTAGTTTCTGTCCCCCATTTTCTACCCTCATGACCTTACCCTGAGGTAGGCAAAATATATTTCGTTACACATTTATCGTGTATTTTGCTTTGAAAATTGTAAAAAGCACAGACTTTGACTATTATCTGAATTTCACGTCTAGAGCTTCTACATAGTCGCTCTGACTAGTCCTGATAGGACGAAATACGTATAAGGGAATAGTGGAAGAAATATACTAAAATCAAATCATACTTGTATTTTATATAAATAAATAAGTTATTACTATTGGTATTAACTTATGGTTCCAATAAACTATCTAGTTTTACTTGAATGTTTAAAAAGTATTGTTTTCCTTTAACAATATATGTCCAATGGCATCAATCCTTTCACGACTCTGTAGTCACAGTGCAAAATGCAGTTTCAAATAAGAGTTTTAAGTAACACATAAAATAACCCATTTTTTCACGTCACTTTACCTCTCACTTAAACCCAAATTATTCAATTAATTTAAGTTTAAATTATTGTTACAGCAATGGATTGACTGTAATATTAACTACATCTATTTCAAATCGCACACTTTATATATATGTGCTTTTATGCGCCCTAGAAATAAAAATGTATTGCATTTTTAACATTTTCTATTCAAATGAAATATCTTTCCCTGTGATTTAATCTGCAATTTGCGCTTTACGGTATATTACCTATTACAACTATCGTCACTGGTGTAATTTAGTAACACAGTTAAAAATAACGATCGAATTGGATCAGAATCCAAATGTACGGAGAATTTCCGTCTTTTTTAGTTCAAATATGCAGAAGAGTTTATTAAATTCATGATTAGTTCTACATAACATATGACTACAAACTAAATGCTGCTCTTTACAAGAAGAGGGTGTTATACCAGTTTAAGAACCTTTAATGAATGCCAGCTGCTTGGTTTTTATATTCAAATTCTATTAAAATAATATCACATAATAGACAAGAATAGTCTTCTATCTAATTTGTCTATAATTATTTTTAAACGCAACAGTCCCTGCACACCAGTTTGGTTTTCGAGAAGGATATTTAAGTCTGTAATATTGCCAAAGGATTGTTAAAAAAAATAATGTATGTCTCGAAGAAAAAAAATATGCACCGCTGTCTTCTGGATGTAGAACAGGTCTTCGACGGTATTTCCCATAAGATCCGGTGTCCTCAAAGAAGTGGCCTTGGTACCCTGCTGTACCTCATATATACGGCTGATATCCCAACAACGAATACTACTACAGTAGCCATGTTCGCAGATGTAGCTCAAGTAGCATCAGGAAATCTTCAAATATACCTGCATCGACTCCAAGACTAGATGAATAGATGGTAAATCATAGTTAACCACACCAAGTCTAATCCAATTACATTCACGAACAGAACCGCCATTTGCCAAAGAATTATACTGAAAGATATATTACTTCCAGCACAGACATAAGTCAAATACCTGGGATGGCACTTGAGCAAAAGCTCACTTGAGCTTTTGGTCAAGTGGTGGTTAATTGGCCGAAAATCGCAGCTATTTACAAATAATAAACTTTTTGTATATAAGTGCATAATAAAGCCTATCTGGACATATGAAGTGCAACCATGGGGATATGCCAAGCCTTCTAATACCAATATCATTTAAATAATTAAATCCAAAATACTCGCACCGTGGTATGTTAGTACCAAAACATTGCATGACGACTCTGGTATACCGTTTGTTGCAGAAGAAATCAGCTGACTAACAAGAAACTATCTAGTACACCTGCCTGCCCACCTCAACAAGGAAGCAAGAAATCTACACCTTTAACCAGAAGTAAAACGAGGACTGACGGACGAACTTTTAATTTTAACTTCAATATTACTTTCAAATTTAATCCAACATTAATTTAATTTGTTAGTGTTAGTATTGGGAGTATCATCAGTGGATAATTTCCCCTCTTATGTGTCTACAATAATCACATTTACTGATAGCTTTCAATAGGCAAATTTAATAAAGAAACGCAACAGTCACAAGTTAAATAAAAAAAAAAAAAAACTAATAATTATAATCTTTTGTTACATTTTTTTTTTAATATTTAAAAGGGTTTCTTGGTTGACGGCAAACAGAGAATTATATAAAAATTCAGTTTATATAATGTCACTTACTTAAATGTAGGTCAGAGGTGAATATTAATATTAATAAACCTGTCAACGCAAATAGTTTGTTTATTTAGGGCATGCTAGCAGGAAATGCATTTATTGATTTGTTTATGGAAGTATATACAAAATTTATGTATTAAAATTTATATATATATATATCAGTATTTTATCCTTTATATACATCAATTGTTTTCGTAAGTACCTATATATTTAATAATAATTATTATGTATGTATATTACTTATACTAATAATAATATTATTATATATATTATATTATATTATATTATATTATATTATATTATATTATATTATATTATATTATATATTATATTATATTATATTATATTATATTACATTATATTATATTATATTATATTATATTATATTATATTATATTATATTATATTATATTATATTATATTATATATATTATATATATATATATATATATATATATATATATATATTATATATATATAATCAACTTTCCACACCAGCTGCTCTTAACACCAATGCTGGATGGATCGAAGATACGGCGCACAACTGCCAACACTACGTTACTGCTCCCTACGAACCCTTTACTACTGAAGAAATTTCAAATATTATCAAAGAGCTTCATAACTGGAAATCTCCTAGACCAGACGGCATTCAAAACTTCTGGCTTAAAAAGTTCTCAAGTATTCATGAGTGCTTATCAGCATTAATTAATCACAGTATTTCTAATCCGCAGGAAATACCATCTTTCCTATTCCAGGGAACAACTTATTTAATATCAAAAGATCAAAACACCCAAGATCCAACCAAATGTCGCCCAATTACTTGTCATCCAACTCTGTATAAATTGCTCACATGCTGTGTAGCCCGGCGTATCTACCAATATTGTGCTCTAAACAATATCATAGAGCCTCAACAGAAAGGGTGCGCTAAGGTTTTCATGGGCTGCAAAGAACAACTTATCATCGACTCTGTCATTTCTAACCAAGCATATAGCAAAAAAAGGAATCTCTTTACTGCTTTCATCGACTACAAGAAAGCGTTTGATTCAGTGCCGCATGAATGGCTTGTAGATATATTAAAAATCTATAAAGTCGATGATAACATAGTGACCTTTTTAAAACATATAATGTCAGATTGAAAGACAAAAATTCACCTCCAAATACCTGGTGAAA
The DNA here is from genome assembly GCF_040954645.1 of Diabrotica undecimpunctata. NCBI lineage: Eukaryota > Metazoa > Arthropoda > Insecta > Coleoptera > Chrysomelidae > Diabrotica > Diabrotica undecimpunctata. The sequence goes on along the minus strand of NC_092808.1, from coordinate 41,409,931 downwards.
ACAATATCGAAACTGAAACTATTGCAATCAACCGGGGCCTATTTCAAGGAGACTCGTTGAGCCCACTGTGGTTTTGTCTAGCGATGAATCCCCTATCCCAGCTACTGAACTTAACTGACACAGGTTTTAGCATCAAAAATAACACTACTGTTGTGGCAAAGCTTAATCTATTGTATATGGATGATTTAAAACTATTGGCTTCTACCCGATGCCACCTGGATCAGATGCTGAAAACAGTGGAAAATTTCTCTAGTGGCATTAGTATGCACTTCGGCCTTGATAAGTGCCGTGTCTTAAATATAATTAAAGAAAAGGTTCAGCCCGGTGGATTCGATATGCAAAACGGCCAGAACATCAAGGTCATGGATGAAAATGATATGTATAAATACCTTGGAATAAAGCAAGCGCGGAAGATTGACCATAAGCAAATGAAAACTGAGATAACTACTGAGTCTATAGCTATAACTATAACACACCTTAATAGTAAAAATTTGTTTAAGGCACTAAACACCTATGCATGCTCCGCGCTTAGCTACTCATTTGGTATTGTTAAGTGGACAAAAACGGATATAGACAATCTTCAGCGAAAAGTACGAACACACCTCACAAAGGCACAAAAATACCATCCTCGAAGTGCAGTAGAAAGAACGACATTACCGCGGTATTTAGGAGGACGAGGATTTATGGATATAAGTGAGCAACTAGAAAAACACATTACTAATTTAAGAATTTATTTTCAGGTGCAGGCTGAGACATCTACTCTACCTCGCGCGATTTGTGCAGTAGATGATACAACACCGATCAAACTGAGGGAACCAGAAATGCGCATAAACCATCTTACTAAGGACGAATGCGCACCTGGATGGGTAAACCTCTTCAAGGGCGACATCCTAATGAGGTCAGTCAAGACCACGTCGACAATAAAGCGTCGAACTATTGGCTGACATCAGGAAAGTTGTTCCCTGAAACAGAGGGTTCATTACTCGCTATTCAGGATCAGGTTATACCAACCAAAAATTACCTGAAATATATCGTCAAAGACCCTCAGGTCCGAAATGACAAATGCCGATATGGATCTCAGGCTCAAGAAACCATCCAACACATTACCGGGGGTTGCCAGGCATTTGCTGCAACTGAATATAAGTAACGGCACGACTTAGTAGGAAAGATCCTTCATAAAGAAATAGCCATCAAACTGGGACTTCTCCAAGCAAACCATCTCCCATATTATCAATACGTTCCTGAAAGTATACTTGAGAATGATAACTACAAGCTATACTGGGACCGCACTGTGCTCACAGACCAAACAGTAGCACATAATAGACCAGATCCCATACTAATTAATAACTAAGGAGACAAACAACACTAATTAATGTTGCGATACCCAACAACAATAATCTTCGTGTTAAACAAAACGAAAAGATCGCTAAGTACAGGAATCTGGAAATTCAAATGACAGTGGAGAATGGAAAGTACCCAGACAATACCTATTATTCTCTCTACTACTGGAGTAATTCCGAAAAACCTCCTAGAAAACATAAGAAAGCTAGGTCTGAATGAATATATCTACAAGACCATGCGGAAAGCTGTACTCTCAACGTCCAGATGTGTACGAAAATTTTTGGGAGATACTCCAGCATACCAAGTCACCTAGGGCTCGATAACACGGAAAGAGTCCCACCAGAGCTCAATCCTTTTGATACCGTAGGTATCTGGGATGAGTGAATTTTCCTCTTAGTGGGAGTGATAGCCGTATGGCTAAATCTGGGATAATAAACAGATTACCAATTTACGAACTTATTTTCAGGTGCAGGCGAAGACATCTACTCTTCATCGCGCGATTTGTGCAGTAGATGACACAACACCGATCAAACTGAGGAAACAAGAAATGCGCATAACTCATCTTACTAAGAATGAAAAAATGCGCATCTGGATGGGTAAACCTCTGCACGGGCGACATCCGAATGAAGTCAGTCAAGACTATGTCGACAATATAGCGTTAAACTATTGGCTGATATCAGGAAAGATGTTCCCTGAAACAGAAGGTTCATTACTCGCCATTCAGGATCAGGTTATACCCACCAAAAATTACCTGAAATATATCGTCAAAGACCCTCAGGTCCAAAACGACAAATGCCGATATGGATGCCCAAGAAACTATCCAAGATCTTACCGGGGGCTGCCAGTCATTTGCTCCAACTGAATATAAGGAACGGCATGACTCAGTAGGGAAGATCCCCCATCAAAAGAAAGCTTTTAAACTGGAACTGTTACAAACAAACCATCTCCCATAATACCAATACGTTTCTGAGAGTATGCTTGAGAATGACAAGTACAAGCTATACTGGGATCGCACTGTGCTCACAGACCAAACAGTAGCACGTAATAGACCAGATCTCGTGCTAGTTAATAAACTAACAAGACAAACAACGCTAATCGATGTGGCGATACCTAACAACAATAATCTGCGTGTTAAGTACAACTAAAAGATCGCCAAGTACAGAGATATGGAAATACAAATATGGAGACAATGGAAAATGGAAAGTACTCAGACGATACCTAATATTCTTTCTACCACTGGAGTCATACCACCGAAGAACCTCCTAGAAAACATAAAAAAGCTAGGCCTAAATTAACATCTATATAAGATCATGCAGAAAGCTGTGCTACTTGCACAGCGTTTCACATGAAAATTTGTTAAAAATATTAAAATAAAATGTTTAAAATAGTTTACAGAAGGTATGTTTACGTAAAAACTATTCATGTAATTTGTCAGTTGCAACTTTTTTTACAAAATGCATTTAACCGAAAGTGATAGGATTAAAATATTAATGATGATTGGTATTGACGATAAGATGCAGACTCAACAAGAAGTCAGCCGATTTTTTCATAAAAGATACCCAGATCGTGAACCTATTTTACAATCTACGGTAAGCAGAATAGAGCAAAAATACAAAGAATTAGACCATGTGAGAGATGCAGCAAAGCATGGTGGACCAAAAATGAATGAAAATATTCAACAGGACATTTTGTCTGCAGTAGAAAATCCACATTGCACAGTGCAAGAATTATCTAGGGATAGATAAATTGCCTGAAGACGACTTTGACCAAAGAACTGAATTCTGCGAGTATATGATGAACAAATCTAACAATTTCATTATTAACGTTTTACTTTCTGACGAGGCAAGATTTTATTTAAACGGTCATGTTAATCAATTAAACACCCGTTATTGGTCTGATGAAAATCCATACTAGATGCAAGTGTTCCATAGGCAAAGACCACAAAAAACGAACGTCTGGGCTGGTGTTGTAAGAAATACAATTATTAATCCATATGTTTTTGATAAAAATTAAACAGGAGCATTATATCTGGATTTCCTACAAAATACATTAATTCCTGATCTGATCCAGCTTTTTCCTGGTACTTAAATACAAACTAATTTAAACAGCACAATCTGGTTTCAATAAGATGGTGCACCGCCACATTTCGCATTAACTGTGCTCGAATTTTTAAACAAAAATTTTCTACAACGGAGGATAGGAAGAAGGGGACCAGTGAAATGTCCCCCTAGATTACCTGATTTAAACCCTAGATTTCTTTTATAAGGTTATTTAAAATCTACAAATTAGACAAATAGACCTGTTAATATCCGTCACCTACAATACCGAATTAGTCAAGAAATAAAGAACACTCACTATTCTATAGAATGCTAAAGACGAAAGTAATTACCGGCTCAGTCATTGTCTTACGATCAATGGAGAACAATTTGAACATTTACTCTAAATTGTTTTTCTTTATTTTTGTTAAAATATCACAGTAATTGTATAATAGTAAAGTAGTTGTATAACAATATGAAATTTAATTTAATGTGTTTATTACGTTTTCCTTAATTTATTATTTTGTAGGTAACATGGAATTTTTGCAATTTTCTACCCTGTACAAATTTTTGGAACGTTTTATACATTTTTGGAATCAGCTCAACAAAGGAAATAATATAAATTAAAAAAAGGTGGTTCACCCTGTATATTAGATTATAATATAAAAAAAATTCTAATTATTTTCTTTATTTAGCTAATAATGCATCTATGCGTTACTTTATGGACGCACCTGCAGATTTTTGCAGTTTTGCCACCCTGTACCAATTTGAAGGATGCATTTTTAGAATCAGCTAGCAACAGAAATCTATAAATTAAAAAAAGGGGCTTCCTTTTAAAAAATGGTTATGGCGTCATCATACTATGGTGGTTAACCCTATATATTAAGTTATAATTTGGAAAAATAGTAAATTAAAATAAAAAATCGACCTGTTTAGGGAATTTCTAATAGTGTTGTTTTTTTTAGCTAATGGCCTAATGCGTTAACCTGCTAAGTCCATTTTTTGGTCAATTTTACTTTTCGAGCTCGTCATAAAGTTGAGACGATTACCTACCTTATGGTAAAGGAATAAGGTCGATATCAATATTCAATTGGGTAGAAACGCCGTGCACGAAAAACTACGTTGTACCCAATAGCAAATCTACACATCGAAAACCTGCTAAATCCTCGTGGAACCTTAGTTGCGTATTGACAATGGTCCGCTGTGAACGTGTCTGTTGAAAAGGTTGAAGTTTTCGAATGTTTTCATAAAATATTTTGAAAATAATTTGATTATAATACCGTCACAAATTGAAAAATAATTTATTACTCCAGTTGCGAGTAAAAATAATTTGATTATAATACCGTCACAAATTGAAAAATATTTCCAAACAACTAATATTTTAATTTCAAAGAATAAAAATAGTTCAGCCATTCAATCATTCGAAATAATAAGTCATGAACCAAGCCTATATTCACTTCAAGATATTTCTAATACTCCAGATGAAACGCCAAGCATTATAGACAATATGCACGCTCCGGATGAAAGCATATTACCTCTTGTTAATCCCAGTCATCAAGTTGTACCCAATACACCTATATCCGATAATAGTGATACAAAACATAATAAACTTATGCCTTATTCTGATTCTGACTCAGACTTGCTTTCTAAAATAAGAAAAAGTAATAAACGAAAGAAACGGTTTCAAGTCAATAAAAAAGAATGGTTTTCGGAAAAGAATAAAGACAGAAGAGAATGTGGTAAAAGCTATTTAGGAAGACAGAAGAAAGAAGACTACTATAATTACATGAAACCAAAAGAGGCTCGTTCCATCAAATTAAGATGCACTTGTAAAATCGGAAAGTACAGTACTTTAAAATGTGAAACTTTAGATAAAAATTTAAGATATGATATTTTTAAACAATTTGGGAGTTTTACTTGGGGAGAAAAAAACCCTCGTCAACGAATGGGTAACCACTATTGAGACAATGCGACCACGAAATCGGAATACCAAAGAGATAACAAAGAGAGCTAATACATTTATTTATCATTTAAAAGTTAATAATGAAAACGTTAAGGTATGTTGAACGATGTTTTTGAACACTTTAGATCTAGGAAGGTGGACTGTACAAACCTGGAAAAAGGACTTCACAGTGCAACTTCCTAGTATATTGAGGCGTCGTAATTAACCATCTAAATTTTTTAATATTTTTGCAATTTATTTTGATGTGCCTTTGAATTTAGAGTGTTTAGAAGACTGTTTTTTGTGAAGAATTTAATTATTTTTAAAAGTTTAGTTTTTGTTTCAAGAATTTTTTGATTTTATTTTTCTTTTAAATAAGTTGTCTCTTAATATTAACTTTGATTAAATTTTATTATTGACTGTGATTTTAATGGTTAAGATAAAAGTGTAGCTAGTGAAGAATACTTACAACATTCAATACGATGTTGGTTATTGTTTATAAAATAATCTATAATATTGTTTCATGTTTAAAGACTGATTCTGTTGTTAAACATTTGATAATAAATATTTTGATATATACTATATTTATCTGATTATTTTATTATAAACCTCAACTAAAAATCACATTGAAATGTCATTATGTTCATTTAAGTGTTAGAACTGCTAAGTCCTCAATCAAATTTAAACCTTAAAACGAAAAACTGCTAAGTTATTATTTTTTGATTTTTTTTACTCTGTACTTTAGGTACTCAAGCATTAAAACTTACAAAATGTCTAGAATCATCATAAGAACCCACGGGATCCTTAGAATCTTGATATGTAAAAAAGAAAAAGTATTATTCAGTTTTTTCTCCCTCCTGTAAACTATGCAAAAATGGACTTAGCAGGATAACAAATTAGGCCGACGTAATAATGAAACATTTTATATAAAAATTATTGTATATTGTTGAAGATATAATTATGAACAGTCGTCAATCTATATGACCGTTTATATCGCCTGATAAAAATTCTATAAAATTAAATTTTTATTAACATCTATTAAAATGTGTTAAAGAATTTCATTACCGAGAATTCCACATATCGATAAAATATTTTAGTTTGGAATTATGAAGTGGTTCATAAATCGAGTTTTTGTTAATAAATTAATTAAATCTTTTAAATTCTTGAAACACTATTATAAATATCTTTAAAATATAAATAACTATGAAGGTTAGTAAAAGCACCGCCAAAAATAATTTCGTGAATAATAAACAATTAACAATAAATCAAGTGCACCACAAAACAAATATTAAGTGTACAGAGATATCTTGGGGAATATTAACCCTGGTACATCACACTTATTTTTTAAGGCATGAACTTCACACTCAGGTCTCAGAAACCCAAAGCTGCTTTTTAGCAAAAAAAACAGAAAATGTGAATATTTAATGGATTTGGGAGAATATCTAATCTTAGTAGAATGTGTAGAAAAAAATTTAACCATGGTGTGGTATTTCACAAAGAGATATATTTGTTGAAATTCAAAAATAACATAAAATAATATTCAAACATAAAACATTGTTATTAAAACAAATAAACATTAAATTGAAATTATCATCTACAAAATACACCTGTATAACTATCCTTGTAACAAAAAAATAAACTCTTTTGGTACTATAAGTCTTAGTTATTCTTAGCCAGGTCTTCAGTTTCTTGGATCTCGATGTTCGCATTCACAGCATAGCTGGGCTCTATGGTCCATGCAATAATGGTCTGCGACACTCAGAACACGCAAAACTGGTTTTTCTATCTTTTCCTTTTGCACAAAAGCAGCATCTAACTTTTTTTGTTAAATGAACATCATGTTGTGGTGGGGGGGACTTCAATTCCCAGAATTTCAGAAATTCTTTTCCGCAGTGTTTTTTTTTAAGTAGCCACGGTCAATCGTTCTTGTAACCATGGTTCAATTAGACTCATTCCTAACTGCTTTAGAAAAGATTTTCGGTTATTGTTTCTACTTTCCTTCCAGTGGGGATTTGAGAAAGAAAACAAAACCATTGCATTTATTCCACTAGCATCAAGTATATTGAAAAAACTCGTAGCGGCCAACGTCTGGTCTTCCGTGAGGTAGTGTAAGAACGGCAGAGCTGATCAAGTGTATCTGTCCCTTCGTTTCATTATACGAATGTATAATATTGGGCTTACCCGTAATGGCATTAAGAGAGTCATCAGAATTCAATGTTGACAGCAAAAGAACAATTTTGTTTTGTTTAGGAGTATATGAAACAAGAGTTTTATTTCTATCAAAAGCAAATAGCGATGTACCTACTTCTTTTTTTGAGGAATGTAGCAAGTATTTCTCTCTTATTTTTTCTCAAAGTACCTAGGAGAGTTAATTGATACTGTTCTAACATTTGTTTATCTAAGGGAATTGACGTAAACCAATTATCAACAGTGAGGTTTCGGTTAGTTCCATGTATTGGGTGTGAAAGTTTTCGAACATAATAAGCAGGTACTGATTCATTGTTTTCTGTGGTTACTCTTCCAACATAGGGAATTGCATTGAGCATATAATATGTTTTTGAATCATTTAGCATCATTATTTTCATTCCATACTTATCAGGCTTACTAGCCATGTAGATTCGAAATGGACATTTTCCTCTATATCCTACAAGCTGTTCATCTACAGTACAGTATTCGTATGGTGTATAGTACGATTTACAGTTATTCACAAAAATGTCGAATAATTCTCGTATAGGTGCAAATTTATCCACTAATTTTTTTTCTGCTCTACTGTCCTTACTATCAAACTTCAGACATAAGGCTATAAATTGGAATCGCTGCTGTGACATCGTCGCCCGAAATATTCCATTTCCCAATTTTACTGACCAAAGTTCATCTAAGTTACAGTTAGATACTCGTAATGCACCTGCTAAAAATAACAGCCCAATGAAAGCCTTTACTTCTGTTCTAGTTACTGGTCTTGTGTAACTCGGCTGTCTAATATCATTGCATTTACGAATGACTTCTTTATTTGAGTGCAAAACAATAACATCTATCATTTGTTCGTTAAACAACAAATTCCAAGATTGTTCAGGAGATTGAACTGTGCTCGCTTCTCCTTTGGGGCCAGGTAAATGTATTACAGTTTTATCGTCTTGTACGACCCTGTCTTGCTGGTGCTTGTGTGCTCCACCGATGACCATTTTTTCCCAGTAAACTAGGAATATTTCTAACTGGTTCATCCACTATTTCGTCTTCATTGTCGCTTTGTTCACTGTTGCTATCTGACAGTTGCTCTTCATCAGACTCGTCCCCTCCAAACATATCGTCTACGATGTCGTTTTCACTCTCATTCTCCCATAAATTGTCTGCTTCTCTCTGTAATTCTACCTTAGTTAAAGGACGACGATTTTCTCTGCTAGTTGATGCCTTAACTCGACTATTTTCTCTACTAGTTGACGCCATTATACTAAAATAAATAAAAATAAGTTGAAACAAAATTATTACCGTAAACATCACCCTTGGGTCCGGGGTAACCATGCTTGTACTTCTGGAAACATCTTACCTCGTTGTTTCACTAAAATGCAGCGGATGACCCGTATTCTAACTCGGCTTACGACAGACTGAATTTACATAAAGTGACGACACACATAAACCACTCATGCGCATGTCACATTGCAATGAATGACTCTCTGGGCTTCTGAGACCCAAAAGTGCAGTTACAGGGTTAAATATTGTAGATATCGCAGAAGTTGATAGGAATGTGCTTGAAACTGAACCTTGAGTAACCCCTCCATCTTGTATGTGGAAAAGAAAGAAAGTTATTAACAAAAAGATGTTTTTTAAAGTTTTCATAAATGCGTATAATATTATTACCAGTAAGGTCACATTGAGAAAGTTTGTCAATAATTGCGTTTCTATAGATGGTATGAAATGAACCTTATATATCGAAGATAGTTTCTATTAGATCTTGTTTGCTATTCATTGCTTTAGACATATTGGTTTAGCCTTAATTCATTATTGGTACAAGATTATCTCTTGTGCAGCGCAATCTCTAGATGCCAGACTGTTCTCAGATCTTGTATTTTTTAAAATGACATTTTTTGTTAATCTTTTCTTCCATTAGCTTACACATAGTGCATGTGCAGGATATGGACTTGCTCCATTGAAATACAAATTTGTGTAATCTCCAGATAAGAATGAACGATGTTAGACATTTATTGGGAACACAGTTAGAAAAATGCTACAGAAATACATAAGGAATATCATTTGGCCCAGCTGCTTTATTTCTACGATTATCTAATGCAAACTGTAGCTCATGGATATTAAAAGGGACATTAAGGAATCTGCTATATTAAGATGATATTAGATTGTTTCCGTCTGGATCAATTTTATGATGGGACAAAATGATACGATTACTTTATGAATTTCTTTTCGCTACGTTTGGCAAATGTGTTATAAATAAGTTTATTGTTTACTACGTAACATTTAGCGAGTAATTTTGTTTTCAGTTGTGACATTGAATTTGTCATATATTTTTTCAAAGTTGGCTAGGATTGGAATTTTAATCCTAGATTAGTTTTGAATACAAAAACACTCTCGCACAAACTTTTTTTGGTGGCATTAGTCATTCAGCCAGAGGCTCCCACAAACTTTAAACAATCTACATTCGACCCATGGTAGACACAAAATGAAAGCTAGACAAATCCTGTAAGAAATTAAATCAAATACCAAAACTGGGCTTCAGGTTATCCTGGTTGATAATAATTGTGATTCTTGAAAACTCGGCTGCCTATTTTTCATTTAAAACCATGTCGGATTACTTAGCCCTTAGGACGCTGTTCTCAGATCATTTGACACAGGATACAGCTCCCAATAAAACTATAATTAACTCTCTGAAATTTTAAGCACTATAATAAACATGAAATTTTAAGCTCACATCACTTTCTTCTCACCAAAACTCATGGATAAAGGAAAAATTTTTCCGTTCTTCAGAACTCCACGAATACGATGTTTCTCCGTTAAGACCCTAAATTGTTCTTCCTGCCCCTTTTTGTCAAGCTCGTACTTCATTGTACCAGATTTTACTCGCAGCCAATCGGATCTCTCTTCTGCGATGCTTTGAACTCTAAATTGAACCTTAAAGCGCCGGTCTTCAAATTTTTGTGGAAACTTATTTAAATTAAAACGCAAATAAGGTGAGGTCAAATTCGATAATTACGCTGTTAATATTTTTTTTCAGATAATTCTGCAAATACATTTTTGACGTATCAGTCAGGGGCGTATCAAATTATTTATATATATATATATATTTAATATTTAAAAAAAAATCATGTTACAATTTAACAAAATAAACCTTCCAAAAAAAGAACAAAAAATCCAGTCACATTTATTAGTAGGTATACTTAAATATACATATTAGGTAATTGCACAGTAATTTATCAGATTGAAATATTGAGACAAATTTAAAAAAAAATCACTAAAATATGGTAAAGATACTCATCATAATAATATGTATAGATTACAAAGCAGCCTACGACTCTATGAATAAAAGAAAAATAAACAAAGCAATGAAAGAACTGTCCCTACGATACCGCATGATAAAGTGTTATGTATATAGTGTACTATTACACGGCGTGGAAGCTTGGACGTTAACAGAACTTATCTTGGACACATATTTAGACACGACAGGTATAACTTCCTTTAGCTTATTATAGAAGGTAAAATAGAAGGCAGACGCGGCGAGGGTAGACGACAAATGACCTGGCTGCGCAACATCAAAGATTGGACAGGATTAAACTTTCAAAGTTTAATAAGGAAAGCGCAAAATAGGGAAGACTTTGCAGAGGTCATCGCCAACCTTCATTAAAAAGACGGCACCTAAAGAAGAAGAATGAAAGAGCTAGGAATACCAAATCAGTTGGTAAATTTAACAAAACTAACTCTTAAAAAAGTTGAATATATAGTACGAATTTAGGGGGAACTGCCTGAACTTTTTAAACAAATAACGGGCTACGCCCTCTTTTGTTTATACTGCTTAATCTCGCTTTAAAAAAAGTAAAATGTACGTCTAAAATTACAACCATTGATTCAATATATAATAAATTAGTGCTAGATAAATACAATCTTGCATATATGCTGATGATATCAATATTGTTAAGAGAACGGAAAATGCTGTACTAGAGGAGTATGTGGCAATAAAAGAATCAGCTACAAAAATGGGTTTAATAATAAAGACCAACATAACGAAGTATATGAAACTAAGCACACAACCACAAATCGTACGACTACTTGTTATAAAAAACGACATTATCGAAGCAGTGAACGAATTTGTATACCTGTGGGCGCTCCTTAACACTGAAAATAATACTACCGCAGGGATAAACTAAATACTACTACGACTAACAGATGCTATTTTGGGCTCAATCATCTTCTTAAATCCACAATTATATCAAAAAATACAAAAAAAAATTGTACAAAACAATAATACGCCCAGTCCTAACATATGGGTCAGAGACCTGGACTCTAACAAGAAGTAATGAAAATATGTTGAGGTGTTTCTAAGGAGAAGTACTAAAGAAAATCTATAAATCAATGAATGAAAATGTAGTGTGGAGAATACGATAGAACTTCGAACTTTATAGAATATACCAGGAACCAGATATCGTAAAACATATTAAGATAGGATGTCTGAGGTGAATAGGACATGTAATTCAGATGGAATAAAATGACCCAGATAAAAAAACGTCCCTTGATAGACCCATTGGTCAGATAAGAAGAGGAAGGCCCAAAATAAACTTCAATGATCACATCGATGAAGACATAGGAAATATGGAAATACATGCTTGGCGGAGGACGGCGATGAATAGGGACGACTGGATGGAAATTCTTGACGAGATTAGGGCCCACGCAGAGTGGTAATTTTAAAATGATGATGAATTGCACAGTAAATCGTAATAATTTAACAGTTGCATTCAGTTTAAATCAGTCTGAAAATTAAAGTCTACAGTTCACAATTAAATATTAATACTGTTTAATAATTTATAATCAGTCAAATCCCTATACTGAGTTTCAGGAGTTGGGTGTTATATTTTAGACAAGTAATTCTCTTTTCTTACTTTGAATTAAAGATATCTTACACCTATCATAACAAAAATAGTCATTCTAAAGTTACAGATTACAAAAAACCGTATTCTTACATATTTTGTACTAAATCTATAGGTTTAATAAAATAAACCTTCCGAAAAAATAACACAAAATTATATTATTATAGTCATATTTATTATTATACGTAATTGTACAGTAAGTCGTGGTCAATCAAAAGAACCTAGATTAAAGAAAAACAATTAATAAAACTTAGTTTTAATTAGTCTAAAAATCAATTACTGATTATAATTAAAACCAGGTCTGTTAATAATATTTAATCAGTCAAATCCTTATAGGAAGTTTCACGATAACTCCCGGGTACTACATTTTTGTGTATTTCCTTTAAGTCTCTTTTCCTATTTAAAGTTAAAGGTATTTTACTTGTGTACCTTTGTGTTAAACCATTAGCAAATAATAAAGTCTGGTTTTCAGTTCGTCGTAAGCTACGTACGAAAACCTTTTGGTAATCTTTATCTTCGTAAGAGTGCTAATAAAAGAAAATAAATGTATGTTCGTTTTTAACACAAAACACCTTAGGTCATGCCATATTACTTTGTCTTTTTCCTCATTGACATTAAAATTGTTACTCCACACTTCTTGAAGTAATCTCAGATTGTAAAACTTTATCATTAGTCATTTCAGTCACGCTATACGGTGTGACTGTCTTTTTAGCCGTCTGAATTAATGTCATGTATTGTTTTGGGACAAACACTGGACCAGACTTTACAAAACACCTTATTCGCTTTTTTTTATAACGCTATGCACATTGTCACCCTCGTCTTCAGAGTGACAGCGAATCAGAAATTTATGGGTTATGCTTTTGACATTCATTTTCTGTACTGCGTACGCATAAGTATGTATTTATTTTTTTGCCGCCCGCAACAATTATCATAATAAAACATAAAGTCCACTTCTTTACCAGCATTAGTTTATATATATTTTTTCTATATATTTAGAGTACAACTCTCAATCTCATGCACACCACGTTTTCCTTCCGTTTCGTCCTAAAAATAGCATTCGACATTTTTAGCGCACAAGTCAAAACTCAAACAGCTAATTCTACTTTTATAAAAAAATAATGAAACTTGGCCTTTTGGTACTGGCATAACAGCTTGTAAGTCATATACAGCGCCTACTGTTAAATTTATGTTAGCATTTTTGTCTTTTTCTTTCTCTTTTCTTTTTTTCTATCCTCATCAGCATTTTTGAAATTTTCACAAAGATCACACTGATTTTTTTTTGGTGCATGGAAGGAAATATTAAAATGTTTATTAAAAATCCGATTAAAAGTAGATCCAACCGCAAATGAAAAGTTTTCTTCTGTACATTTATCTTTGTCTCGATATAAATCAGATAAAGACTTGTCACACTTTATGTATTCTCGTGACGTCTGGGCTGTAAGGTAATTCGACGCGTGGTATAGCATTTATATAATGTTTGACGCCTTCATAGATCTCCAGTTCCACGGTACGTTGTTTGCCATGTTTACCGTGTAATTTATCTTGTATACTCGGTTCGCTATCTCCAGTCCGAACTGTCTAGTGAATTTAGTAATTATTTTTTTGCGAAGTTAGTTACTTTTTGACAAACTCGAAGTGGCTGGAAATTACTATACAACCAAGCACACGTACTTATAGCCAATGTTAATAGTAAACAAACTAAATAGTATAGCAAATAGAACTTTACAAATTACCGACAATTAATATTTATTTATTTGCACCATATGTAATCAATAGTTATGTTAAATTATAACAACTAAAATATATCTTTTAAATATATACTACCCAAAATGTTATGTGTTTAGTATACACTTCCACTATTTAGAATAATTCTTGTTTATTCAAAGAAAGAAGTCTGCAATAGTGGTATACTTGAGCTATTAATACTGAGAAGTAGGAATTGTTGTGTTGTAGGTTTCCAACAGTGAATCTGTCAAAATATACCCGAGCTAAACGAATGGAGTATAGTAAACCACACTCTGTTTTTTTTTATAGAGCTGCAAAAATGGGTCGATATTTTATGGAAAGAGTATTTTTAAAAAATGTTTTGCAAACTCTAATGTAATCATTATTTACTGTAAAATTAAATCCACCAAAATTTTGTGGTGAAGAATATTTGTATTTTGGTTTAGTTTCTATGGTATGTGTAATCATGAATTCTCTTTTTTTGTTAGTCTCACAAACTCCAATACTTATTAAACATGTCTTATCTTGATGTCTCATTTATTCGTTAAAAACAGTTTACACTGCATTTTTACCACAAGTTGAACCCTTTTTCCTTGGAGGTACTTATTTTTTGTTCACAGATTCATACGCGTTGCCAATATTGCAAAGTCGTTTGGCTACATTGTGTTTCCAGGTTTAAATATTACGTACCTTTTTGACCTTAGTATTATTGTTTTGCTCTTTCGAAGAAACATTTCACTCTGTAGTTAACCCATTAGTTTCAGAAAAAGGACATAAATTATCCACAACTCTACCATCTAAAGTACTTGATAAAGAGCTACTGGTAGAAGAGCTACTCGAACAAAAGCTACTTGACCGTTTTATTGTTCGATCTCGAAACAAACTATGGGTTTTACTTTGCATACCAGGATTTAAATGCGGATCTCTCTCGGAATCATCAAAATCAAAGTCGCTTGAATCTTATTGCATCGGTGAAATGTAATATTGCCTTCGGTTGGATTTTGTAATCGGTTGCTTTACTAAATAAACTATTAACGACAGTTTCTTGAAGTACATGAAGACTCGTAAATGGTTAAGGTATATGGCGTTTGTACTTTTGCAACGTCACTGTTTTCTATCTGGGCTTCAGGTTCATTATTTTTACTCCCTAGTAGTCTCCAGTGACAATAACGACGGTAAGGAGTTATCTTGCTCGAAATCATCAGTATTTCTTGCCACAACAACAAGTAATTGCCCACAACTCATAGGTATTGAATCTAAAAATGAATCAAGTAATTATTGTTAGATTAGGTACATAGGTACTTGACGCAAGAATGTCAATGAGGGCGTAGTAACTCTAAATTTATAAAATAAAGTAGTTAGTAAGCTTTTTGAATAACACTGGTACACATTTTAAATGGGCCATTATTATACGGTGATTGACAAATGGATAATGACTAATAAATATTTTACAAATAACAAAAAAAGGTATAAAGTTATCATTCAACAATACCGTAGCATGTCAAAAATAATGAACTGAACTAATAATAGTGTCGTTTAAAAGATTATTTTAAAAAGTGCTGGTGTAAATCACTAATAGTGTAATAACTAGAAAAACAATAATGTTATGATTAGGATCAAATCAAAAAGAATGTAATAACTCCAAATATAGATATGAAAATTATTTCTCGATAATTAGTTAGAACTTTATTAAATAGTTAATGATTACTGTTGGTTGTTGCGTTCTGCAGATACGATGACCTCAATATCACCATTGGGGACATCAGAAAGTAAGGAGAAAGTCTATATTCAATTTAGACGTCACTGGTTTCTCCATTTCGCTTTTGGTATGAATAATAAAATAGAAAAAATTAAAACAAGAGAATTATATGAAACTCTATTTTAAAAAGAAGTCAAATTAAAACACAAATTTAGATAAACAGTCATACAAATATAATTAAATAAGAATATCTAAGAACTTAAATATTAGTTGATACGAAACAATACCAAAAAGACAATTATTTTAAGTTAAAAATAAGATGGCGTAAACAAAACGACAAAGTATTTAACAATTAAGAGACAAACCTATTATATTAATTGTAAATATAACTATACATAATAAAGATACTATACATAATAAGATATTGCACATCGAATGAATTCTCTTACCTGCAGTGAATCACACGGGAGTATATTATGAGATATGGCACGTATAAAGAATTCCTCAAAAAATATCGATTCTAAAGATACTACCGACGCAAAGCAGTATAATTATACAACGTTATAAAGACAAATAATATTATAAAAACAATATAATTAGTGATGTATATTTCAATGACATCAATAGTTTGTCAACTAATATTGAGACACTAACCATTCGTAATATTTACAAAATTTTTTTTGAATTCCAAAAAAGTAAAACAAAAAATTAAGATGACATTTTAATAAATTTTTTAAATGAATAAAGGAACATTTTTATGCCTAAAATATGAAAAAAAAAAATTCAAAATTTATTTATGTACCGTTCGCGTCATAAAAAACTGGTACAACTCTTATAACCGAAAATCGTGTTTTCAAGTTGTGTAAGTTGTTCTTGTCACATGTGCCATTCTAATTTCTAGGGCACTGTTGCCACTTGAACGAAAATATTATATGAAACCAGCTAAAACAAGGGCTGTGTGACAGACCGGCAGTTTTGAGTATTTTAAAAACTAAAACATCGAGCATTACCGATCAGTCAGTCACATTAAATTTGTTTAAACATGCATCCTAAAAAATTCTCATAATAATTTTGTAATTGTTCATCATCTCAATTATTAAGTACCCATATATTGATTTGTGTTTTATTATAATTTACGAACATATTTTAATTCAAATATAGTGATAGATAAAATCAATCTAGACATATTTTTAAGTTATTATAATAAAACATTACAGTGAGGTATTGGATTGTAACGTCACGTTTTGAAAAGTGTTTTTTCACCCCGGATAATTTATAATTTATAATCTACGTAGGATAAAGTATAATGTTAGTTTTTGTTAATGTTATCGTTCATTTAATAAATAATAAATTAATCTTGGTAGTTGGCCTGTTACTAAACTTATTGACACAAAATACAGTTCGTGTTCGGTAGGTAATTAAAGTAAAAAATTACATTGATGCATTCCAATGTTCTATGTGCCAATAATCTAGGTTATTAAATTTATTAGATACGGTATTTTGTTGTTAATGATAAAAATAATACCTATCTAAAAATTTTATACATTTATAAACGTTATTTTTTTTATTTAGATTTAGTGCAATTCCGTTATCTATGATGGCAACATCGAATTAATTCACGAACCATTGTATCCAGTCTGAACCCAGGTTTCTGTCATCGCCAGTTAACTTGGCGGTGCGCACAAACCCAAAATTGCTTAGTGGCTTAGGTGGTGGTCTTTAGTATCCTCCCAGTTATCAGGTGCGTAACACTTAAGTGATTTGCAGCTATTATTTTTCAGACTTCTTATTATTTCGGATAGTTAAGTGTATTTGTGACAATTTCTAACGATGGCGTTGAAAAATAGTAGAAAGAATAATTCTGTTATCAGTGGACAATCTCGGGAGATTATATTTAATGTGTTTAATTATTTCAAAAATATTAAACTCGAAGCAGAGACCCTAAAAACTGTGAAAGAAAATACAGCTAAAGCAACAGGTAAGTTTGTACTTACAATAAATTAATTTTAATTAGACGACTTCTAAATAATAACAAAACCGCACTACGGTGGTCTATTTGGACCAAAAATAACTCTATATTTTTATTTCATTTTAATTATATATTATTTTTAAAACACAATAGTTCTATTTCTATTTATAAGGCATTTTCTTCCCACTGGTGGAAATATTTTGTTTGTTTATGTCTACCTTGTATTAAATTAAAATAGATCAAAAATAGGTGAATATTTGACATACATAATAATGTTGACAGCTTACCACACTTACAAAAAATTTAAATTATTCGTTATTTTACAAAAAATGATCCAGAGTTCAGCACAATTCTATTACACATAAAATACAGAAAAATTATCACGTGGATAGTTTCTTAGGTTTTTTGCTGATTACACACCTCACAGCAAGCTACAATATGATACATATATATTTGCAAAATTTCGGGTTTCCCTTTTCGTACAGTATTTTCAATGCCCTCTTTTACCTATGAAAAAAAACCTATGACAAACAAACAAACCTATGATTTGTTGACAAACCTATGGCTTGTTTTTAAACCAGGAGGAGTAATTCAAATTTACCTTTAATTTTTTTTTACCTTTAATAATTTTATAATGCTATAATATTTATGGATTACCGTCGAAGGCCGTCATGATCAACCCAAAAAGAAGATATAATATATTTGCAGAATTTTCTAGCGACTTTCTTGGCTGTGAAACTTTTTAGTTTACTCCTCCTGGTTTAAAAACAAAACATAGTGGAGGATTTGGTTGATTTTGTGTCGGCATTCCAGATTATTGCATAACAGTTTGTCGAATATACGAGAGCAAATATTATCCTCCACGGGTGTAATTTCCTCAACAAAATAATTGTTTGCCTACGTTTGGAAGAGTATGTCATAATCCCACAGGTATTTCCCTCACTATAGTCGAAGTTGTTATTTCACGTAGATTTTACTAAAAGACATTCGAGACATTATAATATTTACTTATTTAGTGTAAAAACATGTAAAATGTAAATAATAATTTTGAAATAATACCAAGAGTTAATGGATTTTGGGAACAGCTTTGACCTTGAAAATGCCACAAAGAATATAACTAAATATCTCTTTTCTTACTCAGACTCTTTTACAATATTTTAGAATCGAAGATATGTAATTATATTATTAATGTATTGGATTTTGACAAGAGCTATGCATTACGCCTATTTAGTACACAAGTTTATGTGAAATGTTCAAGGTCATAGCTGTTCCCGAAATCCATTACCTCGACCTGTATAATTTGTTTACGATTAAAAAGACATTAATAGATTACGTCAAATTCAAAAAAATATTACTTGCTAATGACATAAGTATTTGTATAATACAGTTAAATAGCAAAACAGGTAAAATATTTCTCAGTGTAAATGCACCAGTTGTTGGCCATGTGCTAGTTATTGGCCTACTAATATGTTTTGATTAGAATTAGGAAAATGTTGGTATTTTGTTAATTCTAACTACTTTTTTTAAGTTTGGCAACATGTCTCCTAGAGTATGACACATCTAGTTTCAAGGTAACCATTAAATTTTAGTCAGTATTCGATGTTGAATGAGACACTGTTCGGTGCCGCTAGTTTGCAACCGAAATTTTGTTATTTACCTATAGAAACTTGTGTTGGTCGGTAAGTACTATATACTGCAATTTACTTTCTACTTTATATTTTATGTTTTTGTGAGAATATAGTGTATGTCCTGTTCCAAACTGCATAACGAATATAACGTTATTTATACAAATAACGTAAATTTTAAGGTGGCCAACTACTAATGCATGAAATTATCAATGTATCAGTTATTGGCCTAGATGGCCAATAACTCAAACATTAGATTTTGTAAGAATCTAGTGATTGACATATGTTAATAACTAGTGTTTTATATGTGGCTAATAACTAATTATTATAAATTGTTTTAGAAAATATGCCAAAACGATCTAAAACTGAAAACAATTATAAAAAAAGTATTCCGAAGACGATGTTAAAAAAGCGTTAGAGTTAATTAAAAATGGTATGAGTGAGCGAGAAGCCTCAAGAATTTTTAATATTCCCAGAGCCACTATAAGTTACCGGAAAAGTGAAAAATTTCATTACAAGATAACCCATGGACCAGATCCATTTCTTTCGAAGGATGAAGAGAAACAACTGAAACTCTGGATTTTTCATTGTCAAAATAGAGGATTTCCTGTTCGTGTTGACGACATTAAGGACTCCGTTAAATTATTTTTAGAGAATAACCCTAGAGTTAATCCATTTGTTGAAAATAGACCAGGTAGAACATGGCTATCAGCATTTCTAAAGCGCAATCCCAACATTTCGCTAAGGACTTCAGAGGGAGTGACATCAGCAAGTTCAAACATTAACCAAAGGGATATTACCAAATGGTTTGACAACATAAAATCTTATCTAAATAAAAAAGGACTTTCAGACGTTCTTCAAGACCCAACAAGAATTTTCAATGGTAACGAGACATGTTTTTATCTATGTCCCAAAAATAAAAAGGTTTTGGCTATGAAGGGTTCCAGAAACGTCTATGAAATTGAACATAACCCAAAGGTTAACTTAACAGTTATGTTCACATTTTCTGCAATAGGCAATATTTGACCTCCTATGATAATTTATCCCTATAAAAGATTGCCAAATGATATACTAAGTGCTGTGCCGAATTCGTGGGGTATTGGTTTAACTGAAAATGGTTGGATGGACAACAAAAACTTTTATGAATATATTGGAAATATATTTAACCCTTATTTAGATCGAAATAATATTACACGTCCAGTGATACTTTTTGTTGATGGGCATAAAACCCATTAAACTGTACAGACAAGTCAACTTTGTACAGATTTAAAAATTATTTTTGTAGCTTTATATCCTAATGCCACGAGATTATTGCAACCAGCGGATGTGGCTGCATTTAAGCCTCTAAAAACTTTTTGGAACAAAGCTGTCCTTCAGTTTAGGAGAGACAACCCCCAAAAAGTGTTAACGAAAGTACAGTTTGCCCCTGTTTTAAAATCTGCTATAGATAGGTTAAATCCAGATGTTATCAGAAGTGGGTTTAGGGCATGCGGTATATTTCCTTGGAATTCTTCTGCTCTTGACTATTCAAAATATCTTGGGAAAGAATTTGAAACTGAAGATAATCTGAATAAGCACAATGATATTGTTCTGAAGCTATTTTCTTGTGGCATTTTAAATTAATTACTATTTAAATGGGAATAAGCCACAATTAAAGGTTAAAATACGTTTATTGACGTTTCAATTTCCACTTCGGAAATCGTTCTCAAAATAGAAACAATTTTGAGAACGATTTCCGAAGTGGAAATTGAAACGTCAATAAACGTATTTTAACCTTTAATTGTGGCTTATTCCCATTTAAATAGTAATTAAGCACAATGATTTACCAACACTTATTGATCCAAATACAACAATTTCTTATAAACAATTTTGTGAAATAGTTGGCAATGACAAAATTAAAGAGCTATGTCGAAATAATTGTAAAACTCAATCTGATGATTACCAAATATTGAAACAAATCTTTTCAGCATCGGTAAAAATTTCTACAAACGACGAACAAGAAAATATTTTAGACGAAGAAGTAAAATTTTTAGATACAAGTGAAGTAATTTTCGATATAAATGATATACCTGTAATAATAGATGATACTAAAATTACTTAATATGGCCAGATACTCTAGTACGAAAAGGAAAGAAGGAAACTCAAAAGCTTCCATTTGTTCTAACTTCGTCAGATAGAAGAAAAATAGAAAAAGAAAAAATGAAAAAAAAATTAGAAGAGGAGCGTAAAAAGGAACAGAGGAAACTTGAAAGAAAAGAAAAACAGAGTATTAAGGAAAATCAAAAAAAAAAAAAAATAAAAAGCTCGAATAATAAAAATCCCAAAAAATTAGCTAAAACTTTTAAGTCTGAAGAGAAAAGTAGACAACCCATAGAAATGACCTCAACAAAATTTAAAAAAGGTGTAAAAGTTCACATTATCATTGAAAAATATCAAAAAAAGATAAAAAATGCATTGAAAGTGTTTTCTCCTCTAAACCAGGAAAGTAGAAGTAACAATATTGAGGTTTTTGAGCCACCACTACCTGAATTTGTCAAAGTTCCTATACCAGAATCTCATTCTCACACAAAATCATCAAGCTCTGTAAATAACCAAGATAATATTGACATTTTCAAGCATTCACCTACACCAGAAGTGAATTTGAGATTATCTCCGCAAGTATTTCTCGCCCACACTAAATCTCCAAGCCCTGAGAAAAAAATTGTACCCAAACGGAAATTATTTGATGATAATACAGATCGGTCCTCAACAAAAATTACAATTCTATCTGATAATTTATTATCAAATATTCCTTCACACTTTGAAAATCGAAACTTGGTATCAAACGTTCTTCCGCGTTTTAAAAATAAAAACTTGGTATCAAACATTCCATCACATTTTAAAAACCAAAAAGTTACTAAAGGTGCGTGTTATCTATGTGTACTAAATATTACAGAGTGTAAAGAAGGCATTAGATGCCAAATGTGTCTTAGAACATATCATGTAACTTGCATAACAAGATTCTATGGCGACACAGATCAAGTATATGTTTGCGAATCTTGCCAAAATAAAAAATAAAATTTTACTTTGACATGTGTCTTTTTTTGTGTCCACATTCATCACAAAATCCTTGCTTACCCAAACACCTACCTATCTATCTATTTTAACTTATGAATTATTTGGTAAAATATCTCTTTAAAAAATGATGGCCAATCACTAACACATATGGTGTCAATAACTGGAACAGGGTGGCCAATAACTGGTTCATTTGCACGTTTACAAAAGAACACATATAAAATATTTTCACACATGAAATATTAACGTAATAAAATTTTGCAATATGTAGAAATAATAATAAAATTCCATGGTGTTAAAAATAGTTACAATAGGCCACAGTGACAAAACATTTCATAGATATATCGACGTGCTCTCCTTAAGAGGCCAATAACTGGTGATCTTACCCTATTTAAAATTTGGTATTTAAAACCCATTAAATTCATGACTTTCTCCTAATGACTGATTATGAAAGCGGGCGTTAAATTAGTTAGGACTAGTGTAATATATTGTGTACTGTCTTTCGATATGGCAGTAAATATAGACATTTTTATACACCTACATCCTAGATAAAATAAATCACTATAGTTACTAATTCTTTTACAGGCATTTCCATCAGAACAATCGAAAGAATAACAAGCGAGGCAAAATGTTCTTTGAAAAATACCGGCAGAGTCCATTTTTCCAGTCCAGGCAAAAAACGAGTCAGTAGAATACCAAATAATTTACGATTTTTATAAAACAGAAAAATGTCGGGTTACGGTAAAAAAATTAAAACAAAAAATTCACAACGATTTGGATATCACAATTTCACAAACATCTTTAAGGCGACTTCTACGCAAAATGCAATTTCGTTGGAGGAAAACCGAAAACAACCGAAAAGTGCTTGTAGAAAAAAGTGCAATAAGAGCTTTGAGAATAAAATATCTGAGGCAAATCAAATATTTTCGGAGTCAAAATAGGCCAATCGTGTATGTTGACGAGACCTACTTACACAGCGGTCATACTTCTTCAAAGAACTGGACTGACGAATCAACCAAGGGGTTATTTTCAAATATTTCCAAAGGTCAACGACTAATAATAGTGCATGCCGGTGGGGATATGGGATTCATAAAAAATGGGTTATTAATCTTTAAATCAGGTTCAAAATCAGGGGATTACCACTCTGAAATGAATTCAGACAACTATGGAAAGTGGTTACAAGAACATTTATTACCTAATTTACCTGCTAACTCGGTATTAGTTTTTGATAACGCACCTTATCACAGCATTCAGTTGGAGCGGGCGCCTACATCAAACTCAAACAAAAATCAAATGATAGAATGGTTAATGCAGAAAAATATTTCATTTACACCTAGTGCTTTAAAACCTGAACTGTATGAAATAATTAAATATCATAAACCTCATCATGTAAAATACAAATTCGACGAAATTCTACGTGCGCATGGCCATATTCCTTTACGTTTACCTCCTTACCATCCTGACCTAAACCCTATCGAACTAATATGGGCGACAGTCAAAAATAATATAAGGCAGAAAAACGTTACATTTAAGCTAACTGACGTACAAAAACTCGCCGAGGAAGAATTCACTAATATTGATGCAAATGAGTGGAGAAAACGATGTTACCATGTCATTAAGAAGGAAGATGAGTATATGGACAGCGAGATAGTTGCTGATAACGCCACGCAAATAGCTCCAATTATTATAAATCTTGACAGTGACTCTTCCAGTACAGAGTTTTCTTCTTCCGAAGATGAAGATGAAGAAAATTATTAACAATCAATTAATTTTCAAATAGATACCACTTTTCAACACGGGTACTTGTTTTAGTGTTATAATAAAACCAAAATATTAAAATTAAATAATTTCTGTGTTGCATTTATTTATACAATATCCTCCATTTAATTTGAAACCCAATATCAAAGTAGATTTGTGAATTAAATTCAGTCAATATTTTATAATTTGTTTACTAAGTTAAATAAATATTATAAACTGTTGTATAAACAATGGCTTACTATTTAAATTGAATAAAACAAAATTACAATTTCATCTTTCTAATAATATATTAAAGCTTGCGAAAAATATTACTTTTTTAATTGTGTAATAATTATTTGACCTATACCGCTACGCTACTGAATATACTTATCAGAAATAGTAAACCAATAGGATGAATCATAGGGCGTAAACATAATTTATTTCTCTGTGACGTTGTGCGTACTCTCTCGCCAAGTTAGCTGGCGATGATTGTATATGACGGGAAGTGTACGTCACAGGTAAGGCAACAACGAGCACAGTATTCTGAGCAAAATGCTCGTTTGCAGTGATTGCAATAAACAGACGTCATTCTTTTTTTATTAGAGGGACATATGTAGCATGTAGTACGTTTGTTTGTGTAAGGTTGATTGACGTTAGTAACTTGCAAAGGAATTTGAATTATCTCGCTAATGAGAAGCTTCTCCGAGCGTTGCAAAGTAGGCATCGCAAAACGTTTTTTAAGCCATAATCTTGTGAGTTGTTGATGTAGATTTAACATAAAAGCCTTTCTTGTTATTGGCTTCTGATTATAACTCGATAAATTATGATTATATATTATCCAAGAGTTTATACACGCTAAGTTGATCATACGATAGAATATACATAACGGCCATCTTCGAGTTTTTCGAGAGCTACTTCGATGGCCACACATTTGGTCCAAAGTGTTCACACCACCTCTTGTTTGGTTATAGTGCAATATTATTTCGGGTTTTTTGGTAGTTGGGCAAACAACTGAGCCTTTATGCATTGTTGATAAAACTAGAACGGTTTTGTTCTTTTTGCATTTATACGACAATAACGTCTTGTCTCGGTCAAAGCAAAATCTTAAATTTCCGGTTTCTTTGTTTTTAGGATTAATCATTTTAGGGATAATCTCTCGTTTATTTTGCCACAAAGTACCAATCATTGTAAGGTTGTAAGGAGGCTTCAAAAGAGTATCTGCAAGGTAAACTGAAGTGAAACAATTGTCTATTGTAACGTTTCGGTAACTTCCGTAAATAGTTTCAGTGAACTTTTTAACATAGTATTCTCCTAGAGGTTTCCCATCTGTGTGCGTATGTTTGCCGAGATACGGCTCCGCGTTTATCATGTACTTGGTACCCAAGTCGCAAGTCATCACAATTTTAATTCCGTACTTGACCGGCTTATTCGGGATATACATCCTGAAAGGACACCGGCCCCTAAAAGCTAATAACTGCTCGTCAATGGTTACATAGCTACCTGGGCGATAGGACACTTTACAATTAAAAATAAATTTATCCCATATTTTCTGGGTAGGGGCAAAGCTATCTAAATTTTTTCGTTCAGTTCTTGTGGTTTTATTATCGAACCTAAGGTTATGTAGAAGAAAATCAAATCTTTCGCAGCTCATTGTTGCTCTATAAACGGAGCCAGACATCTTGGAATCAAACATCTCTCTACTATGAAGATGATTATCTTTTTGTGCTCCAGAAAATATAAGGAGTCCAACAAGAGCATTTAATTCATCTCTTGTTACGAGAGAATTAGTATATTTAGCAACTTTAAAATAGTTAGATTTTAGGCTGATTTGACTATTGATGTGTAACATAATTTTCTCGTACATAGAATCATTCATCAAACACTGAAATACATCTAATGGTGTATAAGTATCTCTTGCCTAGATGGTCCTTGAACAATATGCAAAATGTTCCTTTTTGTAGTATGTTTCCAAAGATTAGATACAGTACATTTATGCCTTTGAGACTTGTAGTCAAATTGGAAGTATGTGGTTCAAATTCGTCCACAATATCTTCGGTTTCTTGCTCTTCCACTTGTTGAAAACTCACTTCTTCATTACCTTTTTCGTTTTGAAGTTATATTTGCTGAAATGAATGTTCTTGTTGAATGTCGGTTTCCACCAAAGAAATCTCATATTGAACTGTACATAAAGTACTAGGCATAGAAACAGAAGTATAGTGTTTATTCGACTTTCTTTTTTTCGTTTTAGGACTGCTATGCTCAAATTCGCTGCTTTCGTCACCAGAAAATTCTGGCTCGTACTCCGATTCAGACAGACTGAAACAATTTTGCACTCTATCTTCACTCTCTGAATTATTAGAAGTATCGTCATTTGATTGTAGGCTCTTATCATCAAATTCACCCATCAATATTTTTTCGGCTTCCAATTCCAATTTCAATCGGATTAGGGGCCTTTTATCGTCAAACTTTCTAGCCATTTTTTAATTGAATTGTCTGCGAATCAGAAGAGAAAATAATAGTACGATGATAAAAAAACTTACGTTAACACTAACCTTTCGTAAAAAATACGAAGCAACTGAGATCTTGCGGATAACGACTGCACAAAGAAATGTAACTACACCGTGAATGTACTCAGCAGACTGATTACCGAAGCTACTCCAATGACCATGCTTTTAGAATTCGTGCAAGGTTGCCAATTCTTAAAAAACAATCAGCTTTCGTAAATTTTACAAATAGTTAGTGTTCTAGGGTTAATACAATTATTAATAAAGAAAGACACATCGCAGCACAAAATGAGATAGAGTTCTAAACAAACAAATATGAATTTGCAGTAAATGTATCTAACAAGTAAACGGTACTTGCCATGGAAAAACAATGTAACAGAAAAAACGATGTAACAATAACTAATCTTGAATCTCCACGTGGGTTGGAGATAGCGTAACGGGGCCTAACCCCTTAGGTAGGACACAACTATCTTATTTGGACAATCAGGCACAACCCAGTCTCTCTGTTGATTCGCTTCCCTTCGCAAAACTGCTGTATATCGGAAATACAGGTGGGAGGCGACATAGGTGAAAGCGGCAGTATATGCAGCTTAATACTACTTGCAAGGGGTGCGTTCTTCTAATTTAATTCGCACTACCCGCCGTTTGATGGAATTGCCGGTACGATGTAGAAATAATTTATTATTTAATATTTGGTAAATATAAGAACAACGTTGCGAAACTGCAACATTGGTCGCACCTAGAGATGACGCAATATTGTAAGGGGATGACGAGAATCGGGAATTTATTTTTACGTGTGAATATAGTGTTATGTCAAGTTCAAAACTTTTTGAATTGCGACAATAGTGTATTATTTAGTGCGATATAATTAACTGTATTTAATTTATTTAATAATTATTCTGTTTAACAATTTAGAATTTTTATTTTATGTTTAAGTTTATGAATTACATTATATTTTTGCTTAAAGGTATAGATAAATAATATTTGATTATATGTGCCAGTATTTGAAAAATCCTTAATGGCATCATAGAAGTTATTATCCAAAATCTCATAGTTCTCGCACTTAAGGGCAAATAGAACTTAACACATATTACATGTTTAAAATTTTGCGGGAGATATGAAAATGCTTGTGCGCCAGTAGTCGCTATCTTGACTTCTGTTATTTTAACAGCTAAAACATTTAATTTAAATTACTTAAAAATTCAATTTTATTTTATATTTAAGTACCAACAAAACAGATAATATTTATTATCCGAAAAGTGTTTTAGCCTAAAAAATAAAATCCCCCTTTCCCATTGCTCGTTATACTCAACAAAAACGAAGTTTTATTTTCACATAAAAAGTGTCCACAAGATTATAAAACAAACAAAACTCAGAAATTTTAGCCTTTATTTTACGTCAACTCTAACGATTTTACATTGTGAGCTGTTTATTTGCAACGTAAAGTTTTCCCAAAAAAAACACGCATTTATTAAGTCTAGCTAAGATATATCCCCATGTACCTCTCTCTTCATTACAATACGTCTACAAGCCCTTTTCTGCATTTATCATTCTACTTTTCTTACATTATACACATTGCTTCTTCCTCCGACGACACATTTTTCTATACTTTCTTTGTGTCGGAAATATTTAACCCTCTTGAGATGAAAAAAGCTGAACAGAAAAGTTTTTCTTTTATACCAGCTGGCTGCAGGAACGAAAATCATAAGAAATTTCATTGCGTTCATTTTTCTCTGAGTTAAATAACGTTCTTTGACTGATGTTCCATATATTGGCATATTGGTGAAAGTAGAGAATGGGGTTTTGATCCTAATTTTATTATTGTAGTAGTTATTGTAAATAAATATATTTTAGAGCTAACATTTTTAAATTAAATTTAAATTTTATTTAAAATTGAGAAAAAATAAGGAGATTTTTTATGAATTGTGCTATATTACCTTTTATTTCCCATCGACTAAGTGTTTGAATAATATTATTTCGCCAAACTGAATTGTATGCTCTAGTTATGTCAAAAAATACTGCTATACATTTTTGTTAACATGCTATTGTTTTCAACATCTGAGACTCTAAAATAATAAGAGTATCCAGTGTTAAACGATTTTGTTGAAATCCGCTTTGATCGTAGGCATGAAATGTTTTATTTTCTAAAAACCACAATAATCTGTTAGATATAATTCTCTCAAGGACTTTACATATTACACAAGTTAGATAAATAGTTGTATACGAATATAACAGGAATTTTCTAGATTATGTTTATAAAGAGAGATGACGATAGATGAACACTAGATTTTTGGAAACTTGCTAAGTCTCCATGTATTATTGTAAAGATTCAGCAAGTGTTTCTTGGCAGATGAAGAAAATTTTTGAAAAAATATTACCGGGATTTTATCAAAATTAGGAAAAGAATTTCTGATATTATTGAGAGAGTATTCTAATTCATCCATGGTTATGGGATAATTTTAAGCACCTTTGGATTTAGCCCTTTCTTTTTTTGTCAATAAATTTGAAGAAAGAACATAATCGCTTGGGAATCGATCAAAATTTTAGCTAGAATATTTGCTATATCCGTGCCGGTCTCAGCTTGCGTAGAGGAGGGATTTTGAATTGAGTAGGAGCCTCTCAATACTTTGCGTAAGACAGACTTGGCGGGGGATGTCCTCAACCCCGACACGGCGCGTCCTAATGGCTGGTAGGGAATGTTCCTGCAGATATACAGGGCAGGTACGAATAAGGCTTAGCCAAATCAGTACCCGCGGATCAACTGAGGGCATGGCATTAGGCAGCAGTGATGCCATTACTGAATCAAGGCTGTTAGAACGACATCTAGCAGGTTTGACGACAGACACCCACAGGCGGCAATCCCATAATGATTTAACTGGCTGTGATACTGCGGTGCAGAAAGCAATGGGAAACTATTTCACTAAATCTCCCAAGAAAAGCTCCATGACAAATACAAATCATACTACGGCCCCGAGTCTCCGGCGTCCCTTTAATGGGACAGGGGTGCTAAGAATCTCCGGAGGGAAAAATAAAAATAAAAATAGATCATTAACAAAAAATAAATTGCTACGTGGAATGTTAGAACTTTATATCAATCAGGAAAGCTGAAAAATGTACAACTCGAAATGAAACGTCTGGGCCTGCAAGTCCTTGGAATTAGCGAAGCTAGATGGACCGGATCGGGAACTGTAAAAAGTGGAGGTTATATTACTTATTACTCCGGAAAAACGGATGACGTTCATGAAAATGGTGTTGCTATAATTCTTGAGGAACGACTTGAAAATCTGGTTGACAAATTTGTTCCTCTTTCAGAGCGAATAATGATGATAACTATTAAAAGTAAGATTAATATAAACTTAATACAAGTATACGCTCCTACAAGTAATAGTACAGACAACGAAATTAATGAATTTTACCATGTATTAAAGCAAGCACTAAATAACACAAAAAAACACGAAATTTGTGTAATAATGGGAGACTTCAACGCTAAAGTAGGAGAAGGCATAACTCCCGGAGTTACTGGAGGATTCGGTCTTGGGGAAAGAAACGAAAGAGGTGATAGATTGGTAGTTCTACCAAGAGGAAAACTTTGTTATCACCAACACATGTTTTAAACAACCAAAAAGACGTCTCTATACATGGATATCACCGAGAGATGGCCATGGTAGTGTAATGCGTAACCAAATAGATTATATCATGATTAACAATAGATTTCGAAACTCATGTAAATGTACTAAGACATATCCAAGTGCCGACGCAGCCACCGATCACAATTTACTGGCATCTAGAATCAACCTAAAATTAAAGACAATCAAAAAGCCTTCCATTACAAAGAAATACGATAGACAAAAACCAAAAGAAGAAGAATTTAAACATCACTTTGAACAGACAATGAACGAAAAAATTCGAGACAACATCACACGAGTATACAATGTACCAACAGTCGAAGAAAGATGGAATAACATAAAGAATGGTATCATCGATACAGCAACGCAAAGTGGAACTGTCACCCATTATAAAAAGCAAGCATGGATGACAGATGAAATAATCGAAATGATGGACGAAAGAAGACAACTTAAAAATACAAATACCTCAGAGTATAAACGAAAGCATAATCTGATTCGAAGAAAAATCAAGGAAGCCAAAGAGTTATGGATGCAATCAAAATGTGGGGAACTAGAAGAATTGCAACGAAAACATGACGAATTTAACACACATAAGAAAATAAAAGAAGTTACAGTACACAAAAGAAATACACCCATAACATTAACGAATAATGAAGGTCATGCACTATCCCTAGAAGATGAAGTAATGGAGGAATGGGAAAACTACATTAAAGCATTATTTAAGGATGATCGAGGATCACTACCTAACTTAAGTGCAAATACAGGACCATCAATCTTAAAAGCTGAAGTGGAAAAAGCCATACACCAAGCCAAAAACAACAAAGCCAGTGGACCAGATCAAATATACAGCGAATGGCTAAAATTACTCTCAAATGACAATATAAAAGAACTCACTGTACTTTTCAATCAAATTATATGATACCAGTGAAATTCCATCGGACTGGTTAAAATCGATCTTTATTCCTCTACCTAAGAAACCAAACGTTAAGAAATGTAGCGACTGTAGACTTATTCTAAATCGAATTAACAACAAGTGCGAGGAAATAATTAGTCAAGAGCAGTTCGGGTTCCGGAGATGCCTTGGAACTAGAGAAGCACTATTTTCTATGCAAACACTCCTTCAACGATGTTGGGAGGTAAGAAAACCTGTATATATGTGCTTCGTTGATTTTGAAAAGGCATTTGATCGCGTACAGCATACCAGACGAATTACCGCCTTGCAGAGCATCCAACTAGATGAGAAAGACATCAAACTTATTGCCAAACTTTACTGGAACCAAACAGCCATTATTAATACCAACAACAGAGAATCAAAGCCAATCAGTATTGAACGAGGCGTAAGGCTGTATACTATCTCCCACCCTCTTTAACGTGTATTCTGAGAATCTATTTAGGGAAGCTTTAAAAGATCAAAAAGGAATTATCATAGGAGGAGAAATAATTAACAATATACGGTACGCCGACGATACTGTGATTCTAGCTGAAAACATCGATGATCTGCAGGAGCTAATCAATAGAGTTGACATGGAATGCACAAATTGGGGACTGTCGATAAATATCGATAAAACTAAATACATGGTGACCAGTAAAGTGGATATCGGCGCAACCCAACTGATATTAAACCAACAACCGCTGCAGAGAGTTCAGAGATTCAAATACCTTGGATGTTGGATTACCCAAAATCTAGATCCATCCTTCGAAATTCGATGTAGAATTGAACAGGCAAGAAACTCATTTCAAAAGTTCAAGCCTCTATTATCCAATAACTCACTAGATTTGGAAATTCGTGAAAAGTTTACAAGATGTTACGTGTGGTCTGCATTTTTGTATGGATGTGAAACTTGGACTTTAAACGCCGATATCATGAATAAAATCGAGGCGTTTGAGATGTGGTTGTATCGAAGGATACTAAAAATTCCATGGACTAGCAGAACCAGAAACGAAGAAGTTCTTCGAAGAATACGGCATCAACGAACTCTATTAAATATTATTAAGAGGCGTAAACTAGAATATCTTTTACATATAATCAGAGGACCAAGATATGAGTTCCTTCGGCTAATTCTCAACGGTAAAATCGAAGGAAAGAAATGGATAGGACGGAAGAAACTCTCTTGGTTAAGGAATTTGCTATATCTACAGGGGAAGCGTATATATATTTTTTTTTTAAAGTGATGGTGTACTTTTCTCAGATATCTTTTGTTACATTTGCCATACTTTATAAATTGGTGTAGACGAATTTAATTCTAAAATAACTTTTTACATGATTTACGTTTACTTCTTTTGATTATGAATCTAGCTTGAGCTTTTAGTCGTTTCAATTCTAATTTATTTTCAAGTGTATTATATTTTCCGAATCGGTTTGATGCTGTTTTTGAAAGTTGAATGGCTTCTTGACTTTCAGAATTCCACCAAACGACTGATGAATTTATTGTTTGAAATTCAGTTTACCAGCGGCTTCTTCGGTGGCATTTAATAATACATTAGAAAATTTATGAACTTGAATACCAATATTATTATTTGATTGTAAAATTTCATGTACAGTATTTATTTCATTCGAAATTAGATTATAATAGTCTTGCCAATTTGCATTTTTGATATTCCGTTTTACAACATTACGTATTGCATAATGCCAGGTTTTATTACAATCGAAAAGTCATCATTATCACTTAAAACAGAAAGTAAATCTTAGAACAAAGTAGCTGACAATGCTGGATCACATATTGAGGTCTACAGCGGACGATTTACCAGTTAAAATATCAAAAGTAGCATTTCTTCCATCATTTAGTAGGTTTAACCGAAAATTGTTCAGTATTATTTTGATTCTATATTCTGGCTTTCTGAAGTACACATTTTTTGTACTCAAATAAAACACAAAAAACTATATCAAGAAATGGGTTTAAAATAATTCTTAGAATGCGATATTTTGGCAAAAAGGAAGCAGACAATTTAGAAAGTGATCGATTATGAAAAGTGACATTAATATTTGAAAAACAAATAGCAATGTTTGTATCGATGAATCAATCGTTGCATTTCGTGAACAGCTAAAATTCAAATTCAAAAACAAAATTATCTTTTTATCAGAAACGAAAGAGTCAAGTTTCCATACACGTGGGTAAACAAATGATGAACATTTTTATCAATCTTGGTAATTGAAAAAGCAATTTCCGATGGTACATCACACTAACAGCTCTAATAACATGTCATTTGCTAATAACACACCTTATAATTCTACAAATTAAGATATTGAGTTAATAAAGTGATATGATTCCTCTTTAATATTCTTTTTTTTTAATATTGTTATTTAGTGTCGTCAATTATGCCATTCATTACTAGACAAGAGCTGGGCTAAGCTATTATTATAACGCATTTCGGGTTTTATACTCATTTTACCTTGTGCAAACAATTCTTTTTAACATCTAAGATTTTTTACAATCTGTTTCACAATAAAAACTGTTTCACAAAAAGTAAAATTGTATGTCTTTAGAATGTCAAAGAGGTGTAAGATCCAGTGGCCAAAACATCAGAACACAAATATTGGCTTATTTACCGGTGTGATGCGAATGTACACAAATACGTGAACACGAATACTAAAAACGACATAAATTACAGTGGCTGGGCGCTGTTGAAGCGGTAGCTTCCACTACTACAGGCACTTTCAAGAACGGTTTGGTAGGTTTAAGGGATCATATATCGCTTCAATCTCTTCGTCTGTTGGTTGCAGACAAGATTGTGTGCCAGAGTATTAGAATGCACTCGCAACCTGTTTTATTATTGTTCAGAAATTCTTTTGCACTCTTCAGAGACGGTTAATACCTGTAGTTCTCTATGTAAGGCGTCATTCTGGATATACCAAGGGGCGTTGACGATTGTATAACTATTATGTTTCAAAGTTCTACCTCGTGTAGGTAAAACTTCATATGCCGCCCATTTAAAACGATTTTTGCCGAAAATGTTACCTCGATTAGATGAGTCATCTTCCTCAATATTTTCGTCTTTGTCACTCTTTCTCTCACTATCAAAATTTCCGATGCTGTATCGTGCTCACTTTCAATAACACAATTATATTCTACATTCTCTAGTTTACTTTAACTATCATCACATTCTTCATAGCATTTCGTAACTGTTTTTCATAATTATCATCCATAAAATGCACCATCTTTAAGGAATGTGCCTTATTACACATTTTTACCACCTTTAACTATCACAACGTAAAAGTAAACAAATAACTCAGGTCTAATAATAGTAACTGCGAATATGGGGAGTGTGTGACTCCCTTCGCATTTGCGGACGACCTTGCTATACTGGTGGCGACACGGGACAAGGATGAACCCTTGCTTCGGATTAGGCGTGCGTGTGTCCTAGTTGAGGATTGGATGAGCGAGCATGATCTTTCTCTCGCGGAGGATAAAACAGAGGCTGTAGTACTCAGAGGCTACAGAAAGAGAGATAGGGTTAAATTTGAGTACGCGGGAGCAAGAGTGACGCCCAAAAAGTACGTCAAGTATCTGGGAGTTACTCTCCACTAGGGTGAGCGTTAGGGGAAACATTAGAGGGGGATGACCCGCAGAGCTGTTCAGAGAATGGCTGCGCTGAGGAGGATAATGTCTAATATCGGTGGACCCAAATCCGAAAGAAGAAGGGCGCTTCACGATGCAGTTTGTCGTCCTCTACGCGGCCCAGTCTGGTAAAAGGTAAAAGGGCAAGGATTCACAGTCGTAGGGGGCAGAACATTGGAGATTAGAAAATGAATGAGATAAGACTGGCCGAGAGATTAGTTTCAATCGGTCAGTGACAACAAGAGAGGAAGGCAACACGTAATGTTGCGGAAAGGACTAAGTCACTAATTCCGAACCTTCGAAGCTGGGTGGACTGTGGGCATAGGCAGTTGGATTATTATCTGACGCAAATGCTCACAGGCTATGGCTGCTTTCGCAGCTACCTTTTCAGGTTTAGGATGGCTTAGTCCGATCAGTGCCTTTACTGTGGTTGCTCGTATACTGTGACACATACGATGTTGGAGTGTGAGCATTAGGCAGACGAAAGAGAGAAGTTTGTAAGAGAGTGTAACTGCAGAATGTTTGATTCCCTGAGGGAAATGGCGAAGAAAATGATGAGAAATGAGGGGTGGTGAATACGTATCCACAAATTTATCAGGGGTGCTCTCTTCAAAAGAACGAGAGGAGAGGGAACTCGCAACATAATTTTAAAACAACGAGTGGCACCTTGGTGGGGTTCGGACTGTCGATATATATGCCAAAATAGTATGTATCTAATTAGAATAAATTTTCATATTTAGAAAAAGTTACTGAAAAAGAAAGGGTCCTATGTGTTCTAGCTTTTCCTTGAATAAATGAGGGGTTTGGTAACTTAACAAGATCGTTCCTTGGTACACAACATTCATCTTCATCATCGGCAAAAACAAATTTGAATAAGGTTTTATTCTCATACACAATAGGTCGTAATCGTTGCCATTAATATTTATGACTTTTGCAACATAATGTCGGAAAGTCTTTTTGGTAGAAAATCGTACAAGAACATATTTATTCTTACAAACATCTTAATTAAAGCTTTCTTCAACTTTAATCTCTTTTCTTGTTAAATCTGTTCCTCGATATCAATTAACTCATCAGAACTCAATAAATTGAAAGAATCGTTTTATTGTTCAGAGTCCTCCATGACTATCTCAATTTTATTTTGTTTAACTGACACTTGTTTTTCATCTTCTAATGCCAATTTTTTTATTCTTTCCACCCTTTCCTCCTTTCTTTTATTTTGCTTTTTCCTATTCTTAGCTCTTTCTTCAAATTCTTTTTCTATTTGGTCTTTTTTGGGGATGTCCATTAAAATCCGTATTTTCCCACATTTCGTTCCAGGTTTCTTTTTACGTAGAAGAGCTTTCGGAAATGGCTTTATAACCTTAGGGCTTACAAATGCATTTGGATTATTTTGGGAAGTATGAGTAGTAGCCAAAAGTAAATTTTCTGTAGCCTGTAAAGCTTGAGATGGATCTGGCCGATCTGTAATTTCGGCACTAGTAAAATCACTATCTGTAAATACAGCTGGATTGTATGGAACAATACCAGTATGTGAAGACCCACCTATGATACTGGTAAGTGTAAAAGCGAGAACATAAGCACTTCCCACAAGTTCAGGTATTTCTTTTAAGGGTATGCATTGCTGGATTGTTAACCATCCAGTTATCGGCTGCTTCATTATAAAATCTTTCAAATGGCCCAAAAACGTTGGTATCCAAGAGCTGTAACTTATGGCTGGTATGAGGTGGAATAGTGAGTAGTATTACTCCATTGTTTTTACAGATGGTAAGCACTTTTGGCGAAATATGGCTATCATGATTAACTAGTATCAGCAGACACTTGTGATTCATGTCGACTCGGGAATATCTAACGAAGCGCTGTAAATATTTTTCGAAATTTTTATGAGTCATCCAGCCTGATGGGTTAACAGTAGCATCAGCAACAATGGAAAACCATCTAGTCATATAATCCTGGATACTAAACCTCGGATAAATTAAAAATGGGGGAATGCTGTTAAAAGATGCACTTATAGTGCATAAAACTGTTACCAGTGATCCTCTTTCACACGATGTTGCCTTTGACATCTGCTTCTGCCCTTTCTTCGCAAATATTTTTTGCGTCTTATGTGCCGTTGTAATTTGCGTTTCATCTACATTATATATACAATCAGGTGTAATCGATTCCGTTTCCACGATGGACTTTGAATTGTCAAAACATAGCCGAACCTTATATTTATTAAATGCATTGGCACGTCCTACACTCGTGGCTTATGGTGTTCTAAGTGATAAGTTATTATGTCGTGCCATGAAACCTCTTAGACAGTCATACGTAGAAGCTCTATTTTTCTCCCAAGCTGCTGAATTTTTTTTATTATACTCAGTTGCAAAGATGTAAGCAAACTTTGTTACTGCGATTGGAGTAAGTCCATAATAAAAGTCAGCACATTTAAGTAGGTATTGAACTCGCAATTATTCTTTTTGATACGTAAAAATTTGCGAAGAATTAAAGTTTGCTACAAACGACACATTTTCGTTTGATTTAAATTTATTGACATAACTAGATAGAGTCTTTCTATCAATATTATATTTTTAGCGACTGTGCGGATTTTACTATTAGTGCTACATATTTCCCGTACTGCAGTTTCCAAAATTTCAGGATCAGTAGGCAGTCGGCTTTTCGATTTCCATTTAAAAGACATCTGTAAAAAAATTAATATTGTAGATATCGTAGTGCCCATTTAAGCAGAAATAGCAAACGATTGTGAGCCCACATTTTTTAATATTGAAAAACATAATAATGTAAATAAAGAATCCTTATACATTTTGATAAAAAACTTAAACTGTTTAGCCTCAAAAACAACTTTGTTTCACTCTAACTTTCATAACAGACTTCGATTTAACGTGGGACTTAGATGACGACAAAAAAATCAATGTGTAAGCATCCACTAAACGCATCCACTAAACCAATCCACTAAAAGTATTCGTCATGGATATATTTATGGCTCAACCCTCCCCAGTTTCCCCTATTGCTAACGTTGTATAGAAACTAAAGACACACGGCCATGGTGAACGTACTATTGTTTCATTTATTAATTTATATCAACGTTTCAGCCTCCAGGTTATATGCTGAAATTGGGTCCTGAATTTTATGGACGTGATTTGTCTTAGATGCCAGCGGCTATATAACAACTTCTAATGACAGACTCGTATATAACTCGACATCTTTAGTATTCCACATCTCCCGCAAGACACGCAGGCAAGTTTTCAACCACCTGAATAAATCATGGTGTGCTTCAAAATGACTTTTACGTCGTTATCAGGTCGCGAACTCCCTATTAAAATTAATTTTCAGGCGCGTTTATGAAACATTCTAAACTTGCTTTAATTAGTTAATTAGATCATGCGAAGTGTTCTATGCCTCTAACATCGATTTTGGTAAATAATTCGATCTAAATTTTAACAGCATTAATACATACTATAGTATTAATTTATTAGCATAACTTATGGACATTAAAATAATCCCTATTGTCTATGTATTTTCACACACGTACAAACTTTCTAATCTAAAAAAATATGCCAATATAAACTTGCGTGCATAGAAATCGGCCCACTTTAAACTTTTGACTCTAAATCTATTGTTTTCAGAAACAGTTATACTACTTGTCGGTTTATAACGTTCTCCGCCGTTTTCCGACTTCCAATCGCCACTTAGTCCGGTTGTTCCATAGGTCTTCTTCTATGGCCCTCTCTCTCAGTTATTTATTTATTCCTTCGCTCCAACTTTTTCTCCGTCTACCTCGTTTTCTCTTTCGTTCTGGTTGCAATTTTAATATTTCTTTTGGTATTCGTTGTTCATCAATTCTTTGCATGTGTCCGAACCAGATAAGTTTTTTATTGTTAGGTCATCTGTGATTGTTCGTTTGATTCCCATTATTTCTCTAATGCGTACGTTGGTAATGCTTTCTCTACTAGATCTTTCTGCGGCTCTTCTCCAAAAATCTATTTCCTGCGCTTCCAGCGTTGCCAGTGTTCTTTCTTTCAGTGGCCATACTTTACAGCTGTATAAAATGATACTTTTTACTATAGTCTCATATATCCTCGTTTTGTTTTCTTTGCTGATGGATTGGTCTTATAAAATGCTGTTTAACATTGTAGTGGCTTTTCTCTCTGACGTATTTCTCTCTCTTATGGCTTTGGTGTAATGTTCCATCTTGTGAACTAGTGATACCTAGATATTTGTAATCACAGCAGTGCTTTATCGTGTTGTTATCGTCTAATATCAGATCTTTTTGTTCTACTTCAATGCACAGGTAATCGGTTTTATTTCTATTCTAGACCCGATATATCATACTCTTTAATTAATTTTCATGCCATATAGTTTAAATCGTCATAATCTTGAGCCATTATTACTTGATCATCTGCAAAGTTGAGCGTATATACCATATTGTTGGTGAGCGGTATCCCCATTGTCCTGCATTTTTGTTTCCATCTTTTTAGAGCACTTTTGAGGTATATTTTAAATAAAGTGGGAGACAGACAACATTCTTGCTTTAATCCTTTTGATGTTATAAATCCTGTTGTTATTTGTGTCCCTGCTTTTATTTTTGTTATTGGTTGGTTGTATAGCACTTTGACGGCTTTTATTAATTCTATACTAATATTCGTGCTTTCCATTGATTGCCACAGCTTCTTCATTGGAACGCTGTAGTAAGCTTTCCGTAGGTCGACGAACAACATACGAATCTCTTAATTCCATGCCACTCTTTTTTCTATTATCTGAATTAAGAAGAAAATGTGGTCAATAGTGGATCGACCCGCACGAAATCCTGCTTGTTATTCTGCTTCATAATCTAAGTATTCTCTCTCGATTTGGTTCTTTAAAACCTTTTCGTATATTCGACTAATAGATTCGGTTACAGCTATTTCTTGATAATTTTCACAATTATTTTTATCCCCCTTTTTATGTATAGGTATATTTATAATTATCCGAAACTCTTATTCGGATTAAACTTACTTTTTATTTTTTCGTGTCTGGATCCGACTACAGTTTTTTCCCCAATATCGGGCTACGTCTACACCCTTTGTATTTGCGAGCCATAAATCATCGGGGGTGCACTGTGATGGGCAACGTCTGCATACTCTCAGGTGCTCCACGTTCTGTAATTTCCCCCATTCACAAAGTGCGTCGCTGTCTGCTTTCATGCCCCATTTAATAAGGTTCTGTTTTACAGGGGCAACACCTGTGCGTATGCGATTGAGTGTTCGCCAGGTTCTCCAGTCCAGGTTCATTTCATTAGGTCATTCTGGATGTAGGGGGAACAGTTCGGATGGTTCGACGCTGACATTTCTCATAAACCTTTTCCTTGATTTAAGTCGGCTGATTCCTGGAGGTTCGTCAAACCCGTATTATAATTGGTGCCTTTCATCGAAAGTTTGCCTGAATTTTCTACATATTGTGAGGCGCATCTACGGTCGTCTGGTGATGCGAATTAAGCTACCTGGTACAGTAGGGGTAGAGGGGTAGGCTTCATACAACCGGTAATTATTTTACATGTTTCATTTAACGCCGTGGTGACTTGTTGGGCGTGTCTAGATCTGTCCCAGACGGGACAAGCATATTCCCCTGTTGAGAAACATAAGGTCTCAGCTGTTGTCTTCAAGACCTGGGGGTTTGCACCCCACTTGTTCCCTACAAGTTTACGGAGAAGATTTTTTCTCGTAAAAACCTTTTGTCTTGTGCTCTGACAGCGGAATTTATACGTTAGTGACCGGTCTAGTATTACTCCAAGATATTTGGGCCTATCAGTATATTTCAAGCGTTGTCCCTCTCAAGAAAAATTCAGTTTTACATGCGCCAGTTGGTTGTTGAGATGTAATGCACATACTTGGGTTTTAGTAGGGTCTAGTTGGCTTTAATGAGTTTTGTTTGTAATAAGTTGACATCATGTTTAAAACCTCTTTCATTGTCGACTCTACTTGTGTGAGTGTTTTCCCCTTTACGGCTATACCAAGGTTGTCAGCGTAGACAAAATTCTTAGTCTGAGGGTGCATTGGTTGGTCGTTGGTGTAGATGTTAAATGAGGACGGTGCCAGAACGATTCCTTGAGGTAGGCCACTTTTTGGGGTTCTCCATCTGCTCTTCCTTCCATGTAGCACAACGTAGAAACGTCTATTCGGATCAAAAAAAGAAATAAACCATTTAAAGGATAATTTCATATATGGTTTAATATGAGTATACATTAATGAAAATTTATTTCGACTTCCTATGTTTAACATTGTAAAACTAATGCATCAAGCAAATTGACTTTTTTATTTCTAGCACAACAAGGATATTTGACAATTAAATATTTTGATAAAAAGTTGAATACTCGAATAAATGAATTGTATTCACATAAAAGGCAGACATCGAGCACAGTTTATTTATTAAATCTTTCCCAAGTACTTTTGATCCTAGAACATCTTCAGGGGCATCTGAAATAAGCCAAGAAACGTTTTTTTAACTGAAGAAAATTATTTAACTTCGAAAAAACTCGAAGTTGATGGTTGATAATTTTTTTTATGTAATATAACGCTTACTTTGTCAAATTTGGACTATCCAACAATATATTTAGAACGTCATAAACATTAAAAATTATACATTAACACAACACGACACAATGACAAACACTTTAAAATTTTTAAAACCGACGAAGCTACATATTGGTTGGCATCAGGAGAGAGAATGGCTTCTGGTCGTAACGGAAATGTTAAAGTGACATCTGACATATGACAACTTGGATAGGCAGTTACAATCATGATGATCTGATCTGCATAGTTCATAATATTATGAAACTAAGCATCGACTAAAAGTCCAACTGACACTACTTTAGAAAATCAACTGACGAAAT
This sequence comes from Diabrotica undecimpunctata, assembly GCF_040954645.1. NCBI lineage: Eukaryota > Metazoa > Arthropoda > Insecta > Coleoptera > Chrysomelidae > Diabrotica > Diabrotica undecimpunctata. The sequence continues at coordinate 41,368,167 of NC_092808.1, read as the reverse complement.
ATGAAATTATATAGATTACTTTAAGTAGACTTCATAATCCAGATCTCACACTCAAACCTGTCTGTAATAATTAGGGTATTAGTTTGGGGGCAGCTGAAATAGAGGTAGAATATGAATGCAAGAAATAGACTAAACAATCTATTAAATAGTGGGTGGTTGATTACAATAAAAGGGTCTACTAAGCATTATCAATACTGTAGAAAAGAAAAATCGAACTATGAAATTGGAATACTAAGAATTAAAAATCAAAATTGAAAGCAGGGTGTATAAATGGGGTATAATCCCAATAATTTGGTTAAACCCACAATCAACAGGATAACCATAAAATTAAAATGTCAAACCATTAGTCAAGACGAAGTGACTGACAGTGGGAGATGTTCAAATATACAACTGTGGACATGGTATATCTAAATTACAAAGAGATATGGAGAGTGTAATCAACGCCAACTATAGATCAAATGAACCTGAGTAAGCTGATTTTGTAAATTATTGAAGAATAAAATAGTAATGTTAATCAAAATATGAAATTAATAAATTCTTAATGGGTATACTCAGTGCAGAAAGTCTAAACAGTCGAGCTGGGTCTTCCGAGGTGAAGCTGCATTAAAGTTTTTAAAAATAGGTTTAAATTTAGTACAATTTAAATTAATTTTAGTATTAAGAAAGTAAGAGTTTTTATTTGTTTCCGTTGTAATTTCCAAATCTTCCAATAAATCCAACTCCAAGTAGTTTTTTTTTCTACTTATGTCATGTAAAATAGATTAATCCGTATTGATGTTAAAATTATGTTTACTGGATACTAAATGCCAAAACTTGAAGAGTTTAGTCTTTTCAAATGTTCTGAAATTCTAGTAGATAAATCATGAATGTGTTGCTTGTGTGAGTCCATTTTAAAAGGTAAAAGAAATAATAAATTAGACTTACTCACAATCAATTTAATTTAATTATCCAGACGACCGGTTTCGCTTTCTACAATATGCAAAGCATCTTCAGGTCTCGTAACAAAGTTAAATAAATGCTGAAGTAATAAACCCATATTGGGGTGTTGTCTAATAAAGATGAACAAAGATAGATGAAATATGAAATAAATTACAGTAATTATGCCAATATTACATGTCTGTGGTTTTTTAAAATGAATAAAATGTTTAAGCAGACAAGGTAAGACCCACAAATTGGTGAAATAGTATATTAAACTGTAATAAATTAATAAATGAACAAATAAATAAAACGTTACTTCCATGCCGGTACTCTATTAATTGATGGTCGAAAGAACATGGTTCAAACTATCCTGTATTGTTGATTGGAGAACTTAAGTCTGCTATTGTAATTGTTTGACAGTAAACGGGGAAGTTCTTGAGGAGACAGATTTTATCCAATGAAGTAGAGATAGGTGTAATGTGGTTGTTTGTTTAATGAAAGTAATGTTCTATACCATGGAGATATTTAAGTTATTTATATTTATTCTAGAGATATATTTATGAAATGTGTGTTATTTATTGAGATTTTATTTTATGAAGGTGACAGTTTTAAGACAATGAATGAGATTAGATATACAAATTGTGTGGGTGTGCAATTCTTTCAACTTGTAATTATCAAATTTCTTTGATATAGTTCTATTGCAATATATGGCAATAAATCTACCTCTAGTAGATAACTTTTGAATGGTTCTACCTACTTAAGAAGCATTACAATCATCACATTTTAATTTATAAATACCACTTTTGTCAAGCGTGTTCATCCTATCTTTAATGTTGATTAAAAAGGAACCTAAAGTGTTGTGTGACTTGAAGGAAATTTTGATGTCTTCAAATGTAGAAGTAAAACGTTTTGATATTTTTAAAAAATATATCAAAATCACCAGCATCATGCAGAAACCATCTCCATAAGGACTATGCCCTTCAATGCAGCATTCTGCAAACCGCTCTCCCCGTTTTCGGTATACTTTCCTTCTTTGGTTGCTATGATAGATGCATATTTAGGTCTCTAGTAATAAGTATTAGTATTAGTATTAGTTGGAACATAAACCTGGACAATCTTTAGTCTGGTTTGTGAATTTAGTTTTAAGATCATGTATATATCCTAACCGAGACGCTATGAATCATTTAAATGTGTGATATATTTTTTTTTTGATTAAGAGACCTACTCCACCGCGTGTATAATATTCTTTGCTTTATTTACTATTGTGTTTACTTACTATTTTTATAATATTCAGAAAATGGTACTGTTAACACTGTATTTAAGTTTTTTAATTAAGTTAATTAATTTCTTAACCTTTAACTACGGGCTACGGTGTACTCAGTACACCAGTCGCACTAAATTGGCCGCTATTTCTGATAAGCACTGGTTGCGCACGTGTCCCTCTACCTAACCTATCTCTGATGTGTCAGCTATAAACCTCAACAGTTGTAAAATTGATTGCTGCAGAGAGAGACTGACGGTTGGAAACATTCAGGAGAAGTTTACCAGTGGTGTATGTAGTACACCAGGCACCTAGTTATGTAAGTAAATTTTGTGAGATTTATATTACGTTTATCTACTAAAAAATAGCATTATTAATGTATAGCGACTTATATGTAACAAAAGCTAGACATTTTGCAACGTTTTGAATAAAAGAATTTGTAATTTGTTATTAAAATTTTAATTAAACTTTCATTTTATTATAATAAAACTAGTTTTATGATAATACATTTGATCAAATATTTTATTTTAGCATTTTCTCATAACTTAATATACCGTTATCTATTTGGATATTTGTGAGTACCTATTATTGGACTATTTAACAACCTTCTAGTTGTTTTTGTGGTCTTGTTTTTTCATGTTCTTTCTTCCATAGCAATACGGTCAGGTCTCCTTGAAATATTAATTAGAAATAAATAATAAAAATTACAAACGTTGCCTCTATATATTTCTCCTAACGTTTATAAATCGAGAGGTACTACAAAATATTTACTTTGCAGGGATCGTTTACCAGTAAGAAATCCCCAAAAACTCTCAGAAGATGAACTTAGAGCTATGGCTTAAGCTATATTTGAGGAAGAATCTGATGAAGATGTTGGTGGAGACCCAGATACTTCAGACGACGAGCTAATAGAAAAAACGGAGCACGACACTGAATCAGAAGTTGATCTGAATGACGAAAATCAATATACGATTGACTCGGACACAAACAGTAACATTGAAAACAGTTCAGATCTTGATAAAGACAATGATTATTTAATAGAAAAAGACAGAAAAACTAAATGGTATAAGAAATCTCTTCTTAGCAAATTTACTAAAACTCCTTCAAAAAATATTGTCAAGATATTTCCTGGGCTAACAGTTTGTGCGAGAGATGTTACTACGGAACTAAGTGCTTTTGAAAAACTCTTTACAAATGAAATCATAGAAAATATAGTTGAATGTACAAATTTGCAGATTGCAAAAATGCGATTAAATTATGAACGGCCAAGACGGGCTAAAGATACGACTAAACAGGAAATCATGGCATTATTAGGATTATTATTTCTTGCAGGGACTAAAAAACAAAATCATACACACTTCCTCGAATTGTGGACAAAAGATGGTACCGGCTCAGAAATCTTTCGAGCCTGTATGAGCGCAGATCGATTTTTATTTTTGCTTGCTGCTCTTAGGTTTGACAACAAAGATACTCGAAAGGACCGAAAATCAATTGACAAACTTGCTGCCATTCGCTTTACTCTTGGGAGAAGAAATGACTATCGATGAAATGTTGATACCTTTTAGAGGTAGATGCAACTTTGTGAAATACATTCCAAGTAAACCTGCAAAGTATGGCCTAAAAGTGTTTGTGTTATGTGACGCGCAGACCTTTTATGTCACCAATTTTGAGATGTATTATCGTCAACAACCGGAAGGGCCCTACAAAAAATCTAACACACCAACGGATATTACCCATCGCCTGCTTCAACATTGGAAAGGTAAAAACCGTAATTTAACATGCGACAATTGGTATACGAGTTATCCGTTGGCAATTGACCTTTTGAAGGAAAAGATAACGATGGTTGGCACACGTAAACGAAATAAAAGGGAACTACCTCCAGAGTTTTTACCAAGAAAAAACACACCAATTGGATCATCCACTTTTGGTTTTCAAAAAGAAGTTACCATTGTATCCTACACACCAAAAAAAAAATAAAGCTGTCATTCTCCTATCTACCATGCACAGTAATTCTACAGTAGATCCCGAAACAGGAAAACCAATGATAATTTTAGACTATAATTCACATAAAGGAGGCGTAGACACTGTAAACAAAATGTGCAGTACCTATTCGGTATCCCGAAGAACACGAAGATGGCCAATGGCATTGTTTTTTCAACTCCTGAATATTGCCGGAATTAACAGCCAGATCCTGTACAATGCTGCCAACATCGACAATCCTCAAAAATATAGAAAAGTTTTTCTAAAAGAATTATCATTGGCATTGATAAGACCTCATCTTTCTGAGAGGGCGGAAATACAGAGTTTACCTCTGGATTTAAAAATATTCTTGAAGAAATACAAAAACGTACAAGACGACCACGATGAAGAACCACCAGCAAAAAAAACGGAGGAGGTGCCATTGTTGTGGAAGGAGCAAAAATAGAGTTACAACAATATCTTGCAACAAATGTAATAGAATGGTTTGTAAAGAGCACTCTGTTACAATTTGTGCAAATTGTAATTTAGTAGACGCAAACGAGGAAGAAAACGAAAGTGAATAGCACACATATTCTCAAATATGTTCATTTGTGAATGATTATTTACTCCTAGTTTTTAGATTTATATACTAGTTTTATAATATTTTTAATGTTAAGCTAATATACAAGAATCTCAAGAAGGTTATTTTTAGAGAAAAAGAAGTGGTTTAGTTTTTGTTCTTATATTTGTTGCTAATCTTTATATTTTCGGTATGTATTATTTTTTATGTTAAGACATTCTCTTAAATATATGCCTACATTTATTATATACAATATATGTACTAAAAATACCTAGTTGTGGCTTTTATTTGCGTTTTTGGTCGGTGGTGTACAGAATATACCGCGCACGTAGTTATGACTAATGGAGGGGCGCCCGTAGTTAAAGGTTAAGTAAGATAAAATGTTCAAAACATTTTTATTGTCATAATCAAAAAGATAAAATAAGTTTGTGGTCAATCATTCACTAAAAGTGATGTTTTAGTTGCTAATCACTACACCTCTATGTAGTTTGGTCTATTGATGTATAACACAATTACACAATGTGTCGAAAATTGTAAGTCGACCAAAAGCCTTTTTAATTTTTTCCCCTGTTTCGTCAATGTTAGCATGTTACTAGGTCACTTTTAGAAAAAGTATAAATTCCTGTTTTCGAAAACAAAAAATTATGAAATTATAACATATCCGCGCTTAAGATGCAAAAGCTCGTAATCCACACTTTGGACGAAATGGTGATTTATTAGCCATTCAGTTTATTGGTTATATCCTTATGCACCTGCAAAATATGGAAAGCCCTAATTGCGTAATCTCGTAATCGAATCTCGTAAACCACACAACCATCTAGTCTGTGTGGGATTTAAGGTATTGCAGTTCAAAGCAAAACTTGATAACCCACATACACATGATACGCATGTGGCTTACAAGCTTTTGAATCGCATATTTGGATTACTTATCCTAAATTATTCTAACCTTAAAATTATTTCTTAAATTCCGCAGTACTAAAAAGAAAAGTTTGTGCAAATTAAAATGAACATGGATAATATTAATGTTTGTAATCGTGTTAAATTATTAGTGCAATAATGTTTAAAAACAACAGGTGAGGCTTACATATTGATTACTGTTATAATATCATGTATTTAAGACGTTTGTTATATCCAGACATTGAAGAACGTAGTCTTTGATTATTATATTTGTTTTAAATTCACAATAATAAGCATTTCTCTACAAATGCACTACCGAACATAAAATTAGGGTCACCCCGTAATTTAAATTTATTTTAGAAATTATTATTCTGTTTTAACTATTTTCGGTTGTAACATAGTTTACTAACGGATTGCTTAAATAAAACAACGTTTTTGTCGTTTAAAGTTTATTAAAAATAATGGAAATGAAGAATTTTCCTTTGATATACTAAATATTGAAAAGGGACAACTTGATGTGCTTTTTGTTGAACAAAAGGAATTTTAAGAACTTCAGTAGCGAGTATTCCCTCCTCTGGCAGTGATAACAGCTTGCAAACGACGAGGCATGCTTTGGATCAGATTTTGGATCACATTCTGCGGAAGATTATTCCATTCTTGCACCAATATGTGGCGAAGCTCTCAAGAATTTCTGGGGGCCGGCACATGACTCCGTAAACGTCTCTTCATCTCATCCCAAACATGTTCTATGGGATTGTTATCTGGACTGCGAACAGGCCAAACAAATCGTGTGATTTGAACCTCGTCAAGATACTCAGTAACTATCCTAGCAGTGTGGGGTAGTGCATTATAATGCATAAATGTTGCGTCGTCTCCAAGAATAACCATAAACGTTAAAACATGGTTTTCCAGAATCTGTGTCAAGTACCTATGCGCTGTCAATGTCCCATTCTCGATAAAGACTAACTTCGTGCAAGCATTAAACAATATGACTCCCCATGACATAACTGACCCTCCACCAAATGTAAGACGCTCGGCAACACATGCTTGAGCATATTTCTCGCCTGGACGTCGCCACACTCTTACACGTTTGTCTGAGCACGTAAGACAGAATCTCGATTCATCGGAAAACAATACACGACTCCAGTCCTGCATTGTCCAAGCAAAGTGTTCTCGTCTGGCAATTCGGTGTTCACGGGAAAGCGGCGGCCCAGTTACTCTAGTTCGAGAAGATAAACCAGCAGCATGAAGTCGTCTCCTAACTGTCCATTCACTTATGTTTACATTTCTCACTTCTTGCAGATGATTTCGAAGTAAAACTGCCGTGACCGTTCGGTTTCTCAAAGCACTAGAAACGACAAAGCGGTCATCTCTAGCTGTTGTAATCCTGCCTCGACCTGAACCAGGTCTTCGAGTAAGCAGACCGGTCTCTTCGTACCGTTGCCATACTCGTTGCACACTCGAGAGACTTACATCAACGTTTCTCGCAGTTTCGCGCTGACCGTGGCCATCTTCTAATGCCGCCACAACAGAATTTATGCTCATTACAATACACTGACAGTGATAACAATACACAAACAATTTACAATTGACGTTAAAACCATAGAAACAAAAACTGTGCTGATAACGGTTTTTAGGAATTAGGCTAAGTGGCCCTTTTTATCTCAAACGCTTGTCGAAACAACAACGACAACAATTTTTTTTTCAAGAAATCCATTAGTAAACTATTGTAAAGTCTTTTATTTATTTATAATTATTTATATTTTGTTGTGAATTCTTTAATTTATAATGTCTTGTTCTTGGTCTTGGTCTAATGATCTTAATTTACTAAAGGTTCAATAGTTATAACACTTACGAATTTAATTTATTTTCTTTATTTATATTAATTTATCTTACAATAATTTATATATCCGAACGTAACAATTAAAATCGCGAGCGCGTCTTTAACATCAACTGATCCCTTCAATGAAAAATCCATTATTATATATGAAAACACAACTGGCCTAGAATTCAGGAGAATCCCTCTGATTTGTACTAGAAGGTAAATCTGGGTCATCGTCTGACCGGTTTTCTTTCAGGTAAAATTTCTGCCAGCTGCTAGAATTAACTCGTACAATCTACAACATATTAGTGAATAAAAAACATGTTTACAGGTTTTTAATATGACTCATATTTTTACGTAACACTATGTTACAACCGAAAATTGTTAAAACAGAATAATAATTTCTAAAATAAATTCAAATTACGGGGTGACCCTAATTTTATGCTCGGTAGTGTATATTCAAACAATTTTAAGCAGAATATTTGTTTCCGATGAAACGTCTGCGTCTTATGTAAAAATATTGAGCAAAATGGAGAATTTTCAAGTTCTGATCCTATTTTGGTTGATATAGTGGTTGAAATATTTTGAACATGACGAGGTTTTCGAAATTTTAAGGGACAGCATCGCAGCCAGCGGGGAAGAAATATCAAAAGAAGCAACGAAAAAAGAACAATACAAAATTTGAGAATCATACGAAATATTAGAGTTGAATATCTATGAAAATACTATCAATGAAGAAAATATAGGAGGTTTAGAACATGGAGAAGTTTTCGAAATTTTAAAGGACATCAATGCAGCCAGCATAAGTGAAAAAATATCGAAAGGATCACCTAAAAAAGAACAATACAAAATTTCAAAATCAAATAAAGAATTAGATTTGAGTATCAATGAAAATAATACCAATGAAAAACATGTAAGAAGTGAATCCAGTGATATTAAAGGCATACAAATAGGTAAAATAAAAAAAAGGAAATCGGAGAGACAATGTTGGAAAAGAGAAGCAAACAAAAGACTACGAGAAAGCGGTAAAGTGTATCTTGGTTTTCAAAAAGATTCTAAAACAAAAGTATACAAACAAATTGCTCCTAAACCTGAGAAAAAATGGGACCACGTTGTGATTCAAATCAGTGTATGAAAAGTAAATTACGTGTTTTTCCAACATTTTAAAATATTTCAAGAAATATTTAACAAATTTTGGAAAATGACATGACAACAACAGAAAATTTTTATGGCTAATAATATTACACGCACATCTGTCAAAAGAAGGTATACAAAAAATAAAATATCATCCAGAAATTGTTCAATGTTTTATACTTTACTAATTGATGGTCAAAAGACAAATGTATGTAAAAAATTATTTCTATCTACTTTATCCTTGGTGGAATGTCAAGTACGTTCATAGATTAAGAAAGCTAAACACTATATTCACGAGTCAAAGAAACAGGAACGAGACGAGCACTACACATAATGAATGGTGACAAGCAGTTTTTAAAGATGTTTTTAGATGATCTACCAAAACTGCCATCCCCTACTGCCGTAAAAGCTCAAGCAAATTATATTTAGACCAGACTGTTCGATCTATTGCAGCTTTATATAGCGAGTATCTGTTGAAGTGCAAAAATGAAAGCAAGCAGGCTATGAGTAGAAGAACATTGTGACGAGTTATTCCATAAGAAAATATACCTGTCCAAAAAAGATAAATGTTGTCATGTCATGTTGTCAACATGAAGTAGGGAACCTGGATGAGGAATCATTTTGTCTCAATCATGTTACTAAAAAGGAAAGAGCAAGGCAAGAAAAACTGAATGACACCATGAATGAATCAAGCATCGTTTTATTGATGGATTTACAAGCTGTTAAGTTATGTTCCAGCCTTAACCGAAGTGCTGTATAATATTAAACAAAATTATGTTACCCTAATTTCACCATAATGAATATAAAGACAAAACATGTTATATGTTATTGGTTTAGCGAAATAGAAACTGATTTATCCGCTTCTCCGTTTGTCTCTTTGGTTGTGGACTATATTACACGGTTTACGGATAGCAACTTGCCACTTACAGTATACAGTGATGGATGTACATATCAAAACCGTAACAGTATCATGTCAAATGCACTGCTTTTTGCTCTATACGTAGAAATCAAATAATTGAACAAAAATACTTAGAACGTGGACATACTTAAATATAATGTGACTCGATTCACAGTCACATAGAAACTAAAATTAAAGGACGTGATATATATCTGCCTTCCAGTTATCTTTCTATTACTCGAGAAGCTAGACAAAATCCCTATCCACATGAGGCCGAACTTACGATCAGTTTAAAGATTATTCTAAAAAGGAAAACCAGATGTATGCCAGCATACGACCAGGGAACAAAAATGTGACTGATATTAGAGCTATTAAATATATACCCGAAGGTGTTATTTTCTACAAACTCAACTTTAATGATTTATGGGTAAAACTACCGCAGCGTAAAAACAGACAAGAAATATGCCGTGTTTGGTCCCAAATGAATTTGGAAAACAGAAAAATTAAGGCTCAGAAATGGAAACATCTTCAATATCTGTTCCCTCCTGATTGCCATTACTTTTACGATAGTGTCGAACATAATCAATTATTTCGTTTAAAATCTTTTTAATATGTACTATAGTTATAAATAAAACTTAATTTCGAAATAACTTTTTAATTCGATAAAATACTTAAACCACATTTTGCAATATCATTTGGTAGGAAATCATAGTATAGAACATCCCAGAGGTACTTTTGTACCTCTGTGTGACGGAAAAAGCGGTAGTTCCGTGATTAAACAGAACTATATTGCAGCGTTACAATAAGCTTACATACATAAGCGGTTCTTTCCTAACCTACGTTTGATTCGTTGATATTTATATGCGCGCTTTCTCTAGCCAATCAAATACGCCTATTACTGACACTTGACGTAAAACTTCCTCCATGCTGGCCATTCTTTCGAAGTGTTGAACAGCAAGTGACGGCTGTCGTTCAGGTCAGTATTTGTACATAGTACTGGGTGTTTATTTGTATTTGTGTAGGGCCAAGATGACAAGATATACGGAAAAAGAACAAGTACTAATATTAAAATTACTTAGATATTTTCAATTAAAAAAGAAAGCCGGACAAACATTATTACCAATTTCTGCTGTTCGTGAAGTATTTAAGTATTTTATTACCCTGAAAATAAAATTGTTTTAATACTGTTTGTTTCAGCGTGTTGATGATGCATTGGAAATTTCTTCTCTAATTAATGTTTTGCTAGGTTATGGCCGAAATATTTCACCATGAATTCGTCTAAGGATATATCTTTAAGGAAACTCTCCACTGGCAGTATTTTTCTATAATTTTCTATTACACTGATATTCAAATTCTACTTGTCAGTGTTTTTAAAAAACTATTATTATTACGCATTAGTGAATAAATAGTTTTTATGATTAGAATTATATTTTATTTATAAGTTACCTAATAAATTTTTGAAAATAGTATTTTTTGTGTAACTTATACTATAGCCAAAAAGCAGTAGCGAGAATAGAAGACATAACATCAGAGGAAATAGAAGTACAAAGAGTTTTTCGACAAGGGTGTATACATTCACCACTATTATTTAATATATACTTGGAAGACATATTAAGTAAGGCAATTGATTAACGAAATGTAGGCATTAGAATTAATGACATGATCATAAATATCCTGAGATACGCTGATGATACAGTTCTTTTAGCCGAATTACATGAAGACCTACAGATACTTCTTAATTAGGTGACCGCAGTAAGCGAAGAAGAATATGGACCGTCACTCAACAGAGCAAGAAATATATGATAATAAGAAAGAAAACTCAAGACATTCGTGAGATATATGTACAGAATCAGCCTATTGAAATAGTAAGAGAATTTAAATACCTATATACAACTATTAATGAAAACAATGACAGCTCTCAAGAAATACGAATCAGAATCGAACAGGCCAGAAGCGCATTTACAAGAATACGGAGGCTTCTCCGATGTAGAAACTTAAACCGTGATTTAAAAATACGATTGCTGAGGTGATATGTGCTATCCGTATTATAATACGGGATGGAAGCGTGGACACTGAAGAAAATTGACGTGAGGAGACTGAAGGCATTCGAGATGCGGATGTACCGAAGAGTACTAGAGATCTCGTGGGTAGATGGGATAACAAACGTTGAGGTAATGTGACGTATGCATAAGGAAAGAGAAGTACTAACAATTAAGAGGAGAAAAGTGGGATTTATGGGTCTTGTGATAAGAGGAGAAAAATATCTAATACTCCAGGTCATTATGCAAGGAAAATCCGGAGAAAAAGATCCATGGGAAGGCGACGTAACTCATGTAATAACGACTTATTTAGAGCCGCAGTCTTAAAATTAAAAATCGCTGTGATGATTGCCACCTTTCGACGCGCAGACAGCCCCTTGAAAAGAAGAAGATACAAAAATTCAATAAATGAATCATTTTGTCGTCAATTTTAAATGTTTCCATATTTATAAATTTAATAAACAATATTGTTTACTTTTTATTTTTATTAATATACGGGATTACCCCCATTACAAAAAAATATATCTTAACATATTTTGTAATAATCAAATCTACTCAGATGACCTTGCAATAAAAATACTAGTAATTCCACAAGCTTTTCACCTGTGGCTAAGTACGATCCTGGCATCTGTCAGATTCTTCAATAATTATATGAAATAATTTTCGACATACCTAATTCATTCTATGACGTCATAATTAATGACGCACTGAAAAGTAACTCTGGGATGTTCTTTAACACACCGTTAGACCAAAATCATTTTAAAAATCAAAAAAATTGAGTATTTTACAATATATAAGAATGCCTTGATATTAAATCAATAATTATTTTTTTGGGTTTGACGAATTTCACATGCAGAGAATTTTTTTTTTATTCTCCTGCAAAGAAACCTATTTGTGTGTTACGAGCTTTTGCATCTTAGGCGACGATATATTGAATTTTAATAGAGTGAAAAGTGAAATACCTCAAATTCAAGTTTTGGCGCTTTGTATAGTGATGCATACCGTCGTAAGGTAAAAGAGAGTAAAAAGAAATTGTTACGAGAAAAATCTCCATAGATAGAAATGTTAGAACGAAACTACGATAGCTTGAACATGGCCTAAAAGATCAAAGAGTTTACTTAAAATTAGTATAATAATTATTGTAGTAACAGAACATATGTTTTGGTTTCTTTTTACTTTTTTGCAACATCTGTTAATGAATACTACAGCACTAGAAAATGCAAGACGAAGTACATAGTATTTGTGCCTTACATAGGTAAAAAGTAAAAAGACTTCATATCTAGGGCATAAATTACGAGACGAACAATACACTTTTCAGCAACTAGTAATAGAAAGAAAAAAAGAGGGCAACAGAAGTCTAGAACGCAAAAAGATGTCATAACTGCGTAACATTCGCCAATGGACAAGAATTCACACTTATAAAATGCTTCGTAATGCTGCAAAAATAAAATAATTTAATCCTGACTATTTAACATCTCAACTGACAATGTACCGGGTGGTCCAATAAGCCGATCTCTCGGCTATATATCAGAAACTATTTATGTTATAACTTTAGGAGAAAAAATTCCTTACTAAAAGTGGCCAAGAGAAATGGCTGGAAATAACTTTCAAGTTTCTGGGTTAACCGCTAGGGGGCGCAACCTGTGAAGAAAAATTTGTAAACCAGTTTTTTGTGAAATATGCCCAATTATACCAAGTGTTAAATAAGTAAACTAGAAAGAGGCCCAAATTCCCCACAAAGTTATTCAAGTACTTTTTTTATTTTTTAAAATAAAGGATGTGGGAGAATGGGAAAGTATTTGTGGATAAATACCTATAACTTTGGTTTGGATCAACCGATTTTAACGAAATTAGTGTCATTAGAAAGATTGTAGATATTTTAATTTAAATCTACTATAAAACAATTGCATTTAGTTTTAATTGTCATGCGTAGAAAGTATATTTAATTCGTAACAAAATGTTGCAAACCGCATGTTGATAGCTTTTGTTGAACTCGAGATATGAATAAAAACGTGGTTGGTCGAGTTTGGTACACTACGTCCTTCAATCTTTCCCACAGATAAAAGTCCAGACATGTTAAGTCTGGAGATCTAGCTGGTCATGAAAATATATTTCCCCTTCCAATCCATTTATTTGGATAACTTGCATACAAATAATCTCGAAATCGTCCGGAAAAGTACGCAGGACACAAGTCCTGTTGTAATATCATATCTCTTCTTGTTTGTAAAGAAATATCTTCCAATAAAACAGGCAACTGATTTTCCAGAAAATCCAAATATGTTTAGCCATTTAAAGTTCTATCAAAGAAATATTGACCTACGATTTTTCCATTAACTATACCACACCAAACATTAAGACTCCATATACCTTGAACCTGTATCTCATGTATCCAGTGCAGATTTTTTCCAGCCCAATAATGCATATTATGCAGATTAACACCACCCGCACTATTAAACGTAGCCTCGTCTGTCCGCAAAATCTTTGACATGATATGCGGTTGTTCTTCTAGCAGACCTAACATCCAATTGCAGTAACCCAGCCTTGCATCAAAATCTTTCTCATGTAAAGCTTGGTGGAGAACTACATGATAAGGATGCAGTCTAAAAAACAGAACAACAAATATTGGTGAAAAAGAAACCACTATATTTACTAAAACCCAAAAAATCTTGAAAAAATTCACAATTGTTCCACAAGATAAATCGTGTATAAGTATTTTTAAGAAACAGATAAAAGGATAAAAGCGCCGTGTTGCCGTTTTTATAGGAATATTAAAATAACAGTTGAATCTAAAGTTTAAAGGGAATTCCAAGTTTCTGACCTAAACGTTCACTTTATAATATGAAGAACCAACCTGTGATGTTTTAAAATCCTTAGAACAGTAGTTTTGGGTATGTTTAATTCTATAGAGTTTTGCCGACTACTTATATGTGGATCCTGTTGAATTATAGCAAGAACATTGATTGAATTATCTTCGGTCATACCTCTACTACGTCGTTTAAAACAAGGACTATGAAAACTACCAGTTTCTCTTAATCTTCTTGCCTTTCTTTCAAATACTTCTTTGCCATAATGTCTCCTGTCAGGATATCTTACAGAATATATACGTGAGGCAATAGCGGCGTTTTGGTGACATTCTAAATAAACTCCAATCATATCATATAATTCTGCATTTGATATACTCATCACGAATTATTAGTACTGATAATTAATTACTAATATTACCAATATTAATATCTATTTAAAAAAGTACAATCTTCAATTTGAATTATAATATAACACTTGTTAACAATGTTTTGACTACTGTCAATAAATAAACAATATGAACTCCCCGTCAAATTCATTGTCGTAGCCTACTTAGTTTCGAAAAAACTATTTTTAATCATATGACATAACAATGGTCAAAATAGGTGTAAACATTAAGATTCTTCTGCTATAAAAGAATTTGTATCTACTGACTTATTTTTTAATTTAATTTATAATACAGGGTGAGTCAATACTATACTTACTTATGTTTATGCGTTTCTATTCATATCTCGAGTTCGAAAAAAGCTTTTAATATGCGGTTTGCGCCATTTTGTTACGAATTTAATCCAGTTCCATTATAGTTTACAATAAATAGGTATTTCCGTTAAAGATTTTGAAGAAAAACAAATTTTAATTTTTTCTATTCGAAAGTACCCTCTACCTATAAGAATTAAAACTAAATGCAATTATTTTATAGCAGATACAAATTAATTCATTCACATTTTTTCTAATGACACTAATTTGGTTAAAATCGGTTTATCCAAATCAAAGTAATAGGTATTTATCCACAAATACTTTCCCAGAAACTTGAAAGTTATTTCCAGCGATTTCTTTTAGTCACTTTTACTAAGGAATGTTTCCTCCTAAAGTTATAACAATAATAGTTTCTGATATATAGCCGAGGGATCGGCTTATTGGACCACCCGGTACAATGAACGCCTAGGAGGTAGAAATGCACAACACCTTAAGAAGAGGAAAATATGTTTAATTCGGCACTTTGCATCAAAGCCATTTAAGGATTATATTTGTGAAAGTTAAATTTCAGATTTTAACAATAGACATTTAGTTCTGAGGCACACGCTGGTTCTATGTTCTGCCATACAACCTAAATGGTACTTACATACTCGTGCAACTGCGTAATTGGAAATAAGGATGAGCATGTGTGTATTTTTGTGTATTTATGTCTGTTTTTCTTTCCTACTACTATCTGATAAGCTCGAATAGGGTTCAGAAATATTTTAATTTAAGTAGTCAGTTTGTATATTGCCATTTTCATTTGTTATTGGAAGAGTAAAAACAATAAATTTTCATCGCTACCAATTTAAGTTTAAACAACTTCATTCCATTTTAAAAGTAATACAGTATACAATTAATTTGCAAACTGTTATTGCCCAACTAGTTCAGGATTTTTTTCCATTAAATGGAAAATAAATTGCTAAAACTTGTCTAAATATCCAACGTATATGAATTTCAATATTTCAAATTTACAGCTAACAAACAGCTGTATAAATTCAGTTATTATACAAAGTTGGCAGATGAACAATACGTTACATGTAACGAAAATTAATATACATTCAAATTATTTTGTATTGATGAATGGAGCAGTTGTGCATATGTCACAAATGGATACTATTTTAAAGCGTTAATAACAGAACGGCATTATAGTGACAATATTCAGTAGATAATTTATAGGAATAAAAATTAAAAATCTTTTGCTGAATATATCAGTGCCAACAAAAACGCCAACACTTTAACTACAATAACAAAACACTCACTTAAAACAGATACTTGAAATGAGAATCAGAAAAGTAACGTTATCCTCTACTTAAGTTAAAGTTTGTAGAAAATAAAGAGCTGTGAGCAGCCTACAAAATAGATTAAAGATTATTTTGTTAATTTAAAAATATTAATACAAATTATAAACTTCAAAATTGACAGTAAATGTATAGAATAGAATAAAAATATACTTTATTGTCATCGAAAATTGTACAATTTTATGGACAAAGATTACAAAAAGTTAGAAAAATAACAACAACAATTTAAAATTTACTGAAATTGCATAAATCCTCAATATCATAAAATAAAAGATAATAAAATACACAATCTATTGCAAAATTTAAATAAATTGCAAATTACATAACAAAACCTTACTAACTAATAAGTTTAATTTATTTAAAATACTCTTTATAAAAGGTATAAAATCAAAACAATCAATTGGGCTACTTCACAAAACGTTTTCGGAAGCTATATTCCATAATCAGTGTGTCCTAAAAGTATATAACCACTTTAATTAAAGAAAACATGTTTAATACAAAATGTGGTTAATACTTACTAAGTGTACATGTTTTGAGCCACTAAATATTTAGGTAAAAACCCGTTAGTAGTTATTTAACCAACAAGTGTATTAATAAGGGCGATTAACAATTGAGATATATTAACGCGCGAGCGAAGTGAGTGCGCTAATGTTCGAGATTGTTAATCGCCATTTTAATTCACGAGTTTTAATTCACAAAACTTTTCCGTCGACCGAACTTTTCAGAAATAAAAATATCTTAGTTTAAATTTTTATTTACTTAACGATAAATAATGACATACAATGACAGACAGTACTTACAGCGGCTATCTCATTTTAAATATTTTTTTAGTGGGAATATAAATAGGTACCTATATGTTTGGTTGCCTACACCACAGGTCCCTGCCAATCACAGAGCGTTAAATGTGGTTAAATTATTATACAAGCAATGTATGTTGTGTTGCCTATAATAAAATCGTTCATTAATAGAAAATCATTCATTAATAGGGGTCATTAATCAATGATTTTGAGGGTGTTAAAATTAATCATAAATGGATGGTCGACGGAAAATGTTATTTATTTGAATAAGTTACATACATGACGATATAAAGATAAAGAGAACAATAATTTGAAGGAAATGGAAAAAATGACATAGATTTTTAGAGACCCAAATGGCAACCAAAAAAAATAAACATTCAATAAGATAACCCTGTAATAATTGTAAAATGAAATGCTGTGATAAGATCACTGCTGAAGATAAAGTTGTTATCAATGAAAATTACTGTAATATGAATCGACATTTACAGCGAAAATGGCTTGCATCTAAGGTTACCAAAGAACTTTCTAACGGAAAACTTCGAGAGGAAGGTCGAACAAATATTATAAAGTACGTATATTATATGTAAATAAGAAAGCAAAAATTGTAGCCTATCTAGTCTCTAGAATGCCTGCAAATAGGAAGCAGTTTTGGGTCGACCTTCCAGAAAACGACGCATCTGTAGATTTAATTAATGAAGGTGTGTATTGACAATATATTTGGTATGTGACGAAATTGGTGACAATGTACTTTTTTCGGTTTTTTTTGTTAACTGATGAGTATCAACTGTAATATTAATTCATAATAAAGTTTAAGCAAATTTATTTTTTGTTTTTTTCCGTGGTAAAACTGTTTATCAATTATTTATACTATTTTCTCTAGTATTAAAAACTATAATATTCCAGAGGAAAAGAAGGTAAAACAGTATATGTCATTTTACAAGCACATTTAAAGAAACTGCACATATCTGTCATTATAGTAAGTAGTTAATAAATTATAATAACATACTTTTCTTACATTCCAAATTTCATTTATCTAACTTTATAAATAACAAAACGGCACGGTAAAAAAACAAAAAGTCATTTATCTTAAAACTCACTTTTTTCACATATACTATTTTACCTTTGCAGGCAAGTATAAAGAGGTACAATTATAAAGAGCACCGAATACTAAATTATCAACAAGTTTATTGTATATTAGTGACTTTCTTGGGCCTGATTTGCAGAGCAAAGTTTATCGAAGTAGAGTGTAATATTAGAAATAGATTATCTCAGTTCTTTTTCTATATTTAGCTGCGATCTATATTTGGTCTTTAAAGTGGCCATCTCGGAAAATCCTGTTTCGCAAAGTGGTCCTCTGGTTTTCAGCGCAGAAAACTCATCATTTACCCCTGACAAAATTCAAAGAGGGATTTATTATTAAACTGTCTGTGTATTTTAAAATGGATTCCTAATCCACTCAAAACTACGTATTAATCGGTCGTCGGCAAAAAAATATCCTTTAAAATTTTTCTTGATCTTCAATTTCAAAACAACTTTCACATGCTATTCTTCAACCTTGAAAGTTTTAATATATTCATCCACATTTGCAAACATTTCTAGGTTTTTTTGCTTTAAATTTCTGCTACACAATTCCAATTTTTTACAAAAATCATGTACTTTATCACTCGTATCCAATATATAATATGTATTGGCTCCTGAAAGATGAAGGTTCAAAATATTTAGTTTTTCGAATATGTCAACCAAGTAGCTCAATTTCATTCAAAATAAACCATCGCGAAATATCTCGACTTCTGGCCTATTTTTTTTTCATTTTTCTAGAAAAATGACGATTTCAATCTTAATTCAAAAACATGTTGGAAAAATTTCCCACGTCAATTCCATCTTGCCTCTCAATAAAATAATAATGTTGAATATACTGCACCCATGTCTTTACAAAGTGTAAAAAAGATTCTAGTTTTAGAAGATCTCATTTTCATGTAATTAACTACTGTTACAACCGTAGTTAGTACAATATTCAGGCCAGAAAACATTTCTTTGGAAGCCAGAGCTTCTCTGTGGATC
Organism: Diabrotica undecimpunctata; assembly: GCF_040954645.1. Lineage (NCBI taxonomy): Eukaryota > Metazoa > Arthropoda > Insecta > Coleoptera > Chrysomelidae > Diabrotica > Diabrotica undecimpunctata. The sequence continues at coordinate 41,348,963 of NC_092808.1, read as the reverse complement.
AAACAGTGTGTCCATATACACATTGGAGACTTCTGTTTCACAAGCGCTTTTAGACTTTGAAATTTTTAAGGACATTGCACGAGCACCATCGGTGCATATTCCGACGCAATTCCTCCACTCTATATTTGCTTCGTTTATATAATAATTTAAGATATCACCTAATGCGAGCGATATTGCTTTCAATTCTATTGCTTTGCAGAAAAGTAGTTCTTCTACCACTAATGTGACATCAGAAAATCGAACGTAGGCAATAAAATGAACATCTTTATTGCTATTTGTTGCCTAATTAAGCTGAATCGAAAACAGCTTGTCGCGCAACTCCCGAGTAGCTGATGCTGTACATCTTCAGCTGTATCACCAATTCGACGGACAACAGTATCATTTGATAGAGGTATAGACACCAATTTTTTGGCGAAATAGTTTAGTCCAAACATAGTTTCTACAATTTAAATTGCAGCTGGCAAAATAGGCTCTTAACCAATAGTGTGAAGCTTTTTACATCTGACTATTTGATATACGAGACTATTTATAAGAGGTAAGTAAAATACTACGAAGCGTTTCCAAATGTCTTTTAAGCTTACTAGGTTTCATGGTGTCGGCTGCCAAAACATTTGAGCAAATAATAGATAGAGTTCTTCGTTTACTTTAGTAAAAGTAAACCCAAAATTTAAGTATTCTTGGGAATATTTTCTTGATTTTATTTTTGGAACCAGTCTTGCCTGTTGTTGTTGTTGCTGCTTCCTACTGCTTGGGATATCTTCCGTATTGTAGTACCGTAAACTGCAATTAACACGCAAACTAGAATAGAATACACGTTCACAATAAATTTAATAGGTACAGAAGGGCCGACTAAACTGACTCGAGTAAGACTGGTTAGAACTGAAAAGTGAGGAGAGGAGATGCAGGCAGACAGACAATCGAGAATGTTCAAAATATCGGAACTTCTAGTGAAGAATGGAGATCGTTTCCGAATCGATGTTGACACATATCAATAAATTTATTTATTTTTGGTAATATGGTAATTACATTAAGATTTTACTGTAAGTTTGTTGTCAAAATAATGAAGGTACATTATTATTGCATAGATTAGATATATTTTTATTGGGGGCATTTTTATTTTTATTATTATATATATATACGAGGGGAGGGAGAACGGTGAAAATAATTATGGAAAATTGGGTCGCAAATGGTAAAAGGTTGAGAAATGCTGAGCTACAGGAACTTAGTTTCTTTGTGGCTAATAAGTTTAAGTTACTGCAATAATTTAGTTACTTGTACATAAAGATACTGTAATTTCTTACCTATTAGTTAAGAAACTCTTCTACTGAATAGTCTGGTCTTTCAGAGAGATAGGCTTTTGTCATTTCTTTACTAACTCAGTGGACGGGATCGGTAAATACATATTAAAGCTTGAATTTGTGGTGGAGTAGTCATTAGGTCTTGTTGGAAAAACGTGTAGGTGTTTGCGAATTAAGTCAACAGTTTCTAAAATATATAAAGAACGAAGAAGAAGAGTTAATATTAAGTTAATATTAAATAGTAAATCAATAGGTCTACAGTTACAGACATTCAATTTTTTAGCACCCTTATAAATAGGAATACTAATGGCTGTTTTTAGGCACTCTGGAAATATACCTTTTTTAAAGGGATCATTAATTAGAGAGACCAGAAGACTTCCATCACATTTTTTGGGAGATTTAGGAAATTTTTTATGGGTACTCTATCAGTATAGGTAGATAAGCAAAGTCTTTAATGGTATATGTTTACCCACATTAACGAAGTATTTATGTAGATTTTCAGAGTTTGGAAAAGAAAATGTTGACATGGCAATGGCTCGTTGATATCAAGCCAGTGCTCAGTAACCACAACTATCGGAGGAAATCCTATATCCTCTAGAAACAAAAATAATTCATCTATTTATATCTTATAGAACGAATATTAATCAATACCATGTTAAAGTTGTCGAAACACTTAGTTTTCTGGCTGTAATAATAAGCTATATAGTTTTTACTATACGTCTAAAGAAAAGTCACCTATTTTTACCTATCAAGCCGTGCTGTTGTACATTTAACAATATGAAGGTAGGTCGGTTTAACTACTTATTTGTATTGTATGTTCATTTATATAATAGTTTATTCCACCTTCTCCCTATATTCCATAAAAATTAAAAATCATTTGAATAAGGTAAATAGTTTTTGATAATATCTAGTAAATATGACTTCTTGAATTAAGTCGTAGAATTATTACGAACGTAACATTTATCTACATTTAACCTTTAAATATATAGATAATAATTTTTACTGAAAATTTGTTTTAAATAAATGCAAGTATCTGGACCTAGCTAAAATAATTTTTCAGGTGTCTCGGAAATGTATAATATAGTCTTAACTACAAAAGTCTTGTCAAAAAGTGAGGGAGTTATGTCTACATTTGCCATACTAAAGGATCCTACAAGGAAGAACACATGGTTAAAAGTAAATTATGCCCCATTTAAATTTCCTTCAAATAATAAAAATTAGGTAAATTTAAAACATTCACGTAAAAGATAGCTTCAGAGTCCGGTTCTGGAAATCGTGCGAGTTAGACGTATTTAATTTTGCTCCGAGATTTGTCTTAAATATTTGGATGGCTTCGAGTATATTTTGCATACAACAAATAGTGCAAAGTGTAGTTAACAAGGACTTTTATTTTTCTTCTTGATGTATCTGAGCTTTCTTCTTCTTATCTTATCTACAGCAGCGCGGAAATGCTGCACAGATGTTGTATTGAACCAGATGCTGAGATTCTTTAACCAAGATGTTCTTCTTCTGGGCCTCGTTTTCCAAATATTTTTCCTTGCAGGATGGCTTGAAGGAGAGTATATCTGGATTCATTTCGCATAATATGTCCGAAGAACTATAACTTTCGAGATTTGATGGTGGTCAGTACTTCTCGATTTTTATTCATTCTTCTGGGGACCTCCTCATTTGTGACTCGGTCAGTCCACGGGATCTTAAGCATTCTCCGATATAACCACATCTCAAATGCTTCCAGTTTTCTGCACATATCTTCGTTCAAGGTCCACGATTCAACACCATAAAAAAGGATAGAGAAGACGTAGCATCGCAGCATTCTTACTTTTGTATCAAGAAAGAGGTTGTGACTTTTGAAGAGGGCCCCCATATCCGATTGAAGGTGGATCTCGCTTTTCCGATGCGTGCTCTAATCTCCTGGTTATTGGTCCATTCTTCATTTATTATGGTGCCGAGGTAATTGTAGTGCGTCACTCTTTCTACAGGGGATTGGTTGACATAGAGTTGACCTTCTGTTATTCTTTTCTTGCTAATTATCATAAGCTTTGTCTTCTTAACGTTTATATTGAGTCCATATTGTTGACTGTAATACGTGATTTTGTTCACAAGAACTTGTAGGTCTTCTAAGTTGTCCGCAAATATTATGATGTCATCTGCATATCTGATGTTGTTTAGCCGGCAACCATTTAATAGAATAATTTTTTCAGTTTCGTGTATAGGACTTTTATGGGAGTAAGTAAATAGGTTATGTATATATATATATATATATATATATATATATATATAAATATATATATATATATATATATATATACAGTCCTCTCTCTCTATAACGATATGCAAGGGACCCGGAAATTCCATCGTTATAAGGAGAGATCGTTATACAGAGAGAGACAAAATTCGGTACTGTAATATTAATAATACTGTACTAAATAACCTATTTTAATTTAAAAAAATTATTAAAACGAATATAAATGAATTAATATTGTATTCCACATAGATTTATTAACGAATAATATAAGCAATACAGTATAAAAAAATTACTGTACAATTAAAACATGTGTACTTTACAATAAAAAAAAATAATATGCTACTGTAAAATATATTTCGCCTACATTACCAAAAAAATCTGTCACCTTGGTCTGTCTTCTTTTCCCTTTCCACAGAACTGACCTAACCTTGTCCTGAAGACGCATCAAATCTTCCACAGCACTCATATCGTTTTCCTGGTGGATGAAGAATCCATGCAGTACTTTTGCCGCATCCAATGCCCGCTGAGGGGTCGGAGCCGGTTCTGGCTCTGCTTCCACATCCGAGTCACTGTTTCCTTCTTTTTCCACACGAACTGCTTGCAGGATATCCACGTCAGAAAGTTCAGATGTTGTAGCTACATTTTCATTAACTTCTTCAAAATCTGTTAGCTCTTTCGGTCCGCAGGTGATAGTAAGTTCAAACTGTCTGGCCCAAACACCTAATGGCAGGTCATCTTCATCATCAGTTAATCCTTGATCTTCCAGCCATCCTACGTATTTGAAGGAATGTTTTATTGTATTGCTCGTTACCTTGTCCCAGGATTTACTAATCATTAGGATGGCGTCAAGAATGTTTAGTTTAAGATCTCCATTATTCTCAACCAACTCCATCAAAAGTCTTCTCCTGTAATGGCTTTTCAAACTCTTGACACTTTGGTCCATGGGCTAAAGGACACTCGTTGTGTTTGCTGGCAGAAAAAAAACAGAGTTCGATGTTTCGAAGGTCGCGCAATACAGGATAAGCAGGAGAATTGTCTACAAGCAAAAGAATTTTTTTTCCCTTTAAACTCAATATTATCGCTTCTTCAAAAATTGCCGAGGTCATCGACGCACTCTTGTTTGCTTTATAGGTCACCCGTAGATTTTTTATGTTTTTAAAGTAACGCGGGTTTTTCGACTTCCCTATCACTAACAATTTCGCTTCAGCGAACCTGTTATGTTAGCGGCCACTAAAACTGTAATGCGTTCCTTAGAGAGCTTTCCACCAACGCACTTTTCCAATTTAAATTTTAAAGTTCTGTTGGTGACATTGACATTGGTGTCATTTTAAAAAACATCCAGTCTCATCCGCATTGAAAATGTCATCTGACGCATATCGTTCCTTCAGTCCAGGCCACACGTTTTCTAGCCAATCATCCGTTACGTTTTAGTTAACATCGCGAGCCTCTCCGCTGATTTGCCTGTATTTGATCTTGTGCCGCAGCTTCCGCTTGCTCAGCCAACCCTCAGATGCCTTGAAATTCTCAATTCCAAGTTCAGTTGCAAAAAACTCAGCTTTTGTCCTGACCACAGGCCCACAAAGGGTCCACAATTGAATATGGTTCATACGCTGCTGCTGGAACCACTGAAGCATAGCGCGATCTAAATCTTCGTGGTGAGGTTTTCGCAACTTCTTCCTGCTACCGCCCTCCATCTTCGCTTTAAGCCTATTCTGTCCTTCCATATCGTAGCCACAGTTGACTGAGACAGCCCCGTCCGGCGAACGACATCCGATTGTTTTTCACCTTTCTCTATTGCTCGAGTTATCGATAACTTTTCCTCCACCGAGAGCACTTTACGCTTTTTCGAAAACATGTTGACTGTTGACACACTAAGACACAACTCAAACTGGAAATAAAAAGTCGTCAATAGATGACAACATCTGTGTGATAACAGTTAGGTAGGTACGCCGCCCGTACAATAAACGTCAGTCACTTAATTCGCTGATACGAAAGAGTAGAATGGGTGGCCGCATTCCTTAAGCGCAGAACAATGACCTTGCCACTCGTGACTCAGGTAGTCTGAACTTTAAATACAATAACACATTTGTCATAAACTATTGAACGCTAAAAAATTATCGCTATAAAGAGAGAAAGATATCGGTATAGGGAAAGAATTAATACATTGTTCTTATGACGAACCAACCAACGTTTACTATTTTCATCGTTATAGAGAGAGACTACTGTATATATATATATATATATATATATATATATATATATATATATATATATATATATTTAGTGTTTTCAATCACTGTTAGGATAAAAGATAAAGCCTCTGAGGAGTTGATTCGGGCGGCGACTTTTTGTGCTTTTTTTAACTTAAATTGTTTAATTTATTAATGTTGTCAATAATTTTACTTTAACCTTTAATTGTGGCTTATTCCCATTAAAATACTAATTGCTGTAAGACGCCACAAGAAAATAGCTTCAGAACAATATTATATCGAGAAGGAAAATATTAAGTACGACGACGACGATTAAGAAAATAACGTAGAACACACATTCTTTTTTCAAAACACTTTTATTGCTTTGATGTTTTTAAAGAGGTTGCCTTTCTCATTTCTCTAATTTTCCTTGAATTTTTAATGACTAAATTTATAATTTAACATAAATCAATTATAATTATAATTACTATTAGTTATTAAGAAAATATATGTTGTTTCAAACTTAATATTTTTCGAATCAAATTTGAACTTCTTTTATTTTGCATCGCTTTTTTATATGCCCCGATTATGATCATTCAAACTTACCACATACTGATTCTCTTGGTTGCGGCACTCCCGTTTTATTTCATTTAAAGGTTTACGTGACCATTAATTTATAGGGTATACAGTATGAATATTTTTCCATTAAAATAGGCGTTCAAACAAAGTTCGTGTTAGGGGTGTAGGTGTATAGTTTTTACAGAGGGATAAATGTCAGAAAAATTTTAATTATTTGACGTAAATTTAAATACAAAGAGTTACACCCTTCACTAGTCTTGGATCTAAGATCAAAAGAGCAGAATACTGCACAAAGCACAAAGCTGAAGGAAACCTCCACAAGAAATACTTCTTTCAAAAGAGAATAACAGAAAAAGCAAATACCTATTTATCACAGAAAGAAATGAAGTCGAAGAAAGCTTTGCAACAATTATGTCAAACATCTTAACCTAGCTAAGGAAGTTCATGGCGAAAAAAAGATAAACAAAAATAGATCGTTCCCAAGGCGAAGAAATACATGGTTTTGTACACAAGTGACGTAAACATATTGAAAAAAGATTATGTAAATATTATGTTGAGAATGAATACCGGAAAATTTGTTTCCCGAAAGAAATGTAGAATGATTTAAATTTTTTTTTTTTCCTGTGTCCAAATCAATTATCGTGCGTTGGTTTTCAAATTGGCTTTATTAATTTAGTTAAAAAAAGGTGCGCAGATGATCTTTTAAACCATTCCCTCAGGTTAGTAAGCCATGACGTTCTTTTTCGACCTGGCCCTCTTCTTTCGTCTATCTTGACTTGTATTATTTAATGAAGTATATTATATCTCTCTGAGTGACACATAACATGGCCAACATATTCTAATTTGCGATTTTTGACTGTTCTGACCACTTTTGTAACTTTTCCCATCCGCTGCAAAACAACCTCAGTATGAATTCTATCTACTATTCGCAGAATTCTCCGATATATGCAGATTTTAAAAACTAAGTTTTCTTAGAAATGTATTTGTTAAAGTTCAACCTTCAACACCATATAAAAAAATAGAGAACATTTCTTACTTATATAATTTTCAATATCACATTAATATTGGTTCCACATGATTTTCTTCATCCCATAAAAGGCATCTCCGGCTTTCTCTAAAAGTATTCTAATTTATTTGCTCATATCGCAGTCCTCATCTAGATTATCATCAAGATGCTTCTCACTAAGCTTTTATCAATTCTGCTTATGTTCGTGTTTTACTGACAACCATCATCTTTGTACTTGCGGTATTTAGCTATAGTCCATATTCGTCACAAGTTATTTTAGTCTTAGTTAGATGTAGAAGTTCAGCTTCAGTCCAGATTCATCACAAGTTGTTCTAGTCTTATTGGCTAGATGTAGAAGTTCTTCGTATATATTTGCAATTAAATTTATGTCATTTGCGTACCACAAATTATAAATATTGATGCCATTCATTTTGACACCACGTTGAACACTATCCATGGCTTTGAAAATGAACGAATAAATGTTAAATATTAGTGGGGACAAAATTCAGCCCTGTCTGACTTCTCTTTGTATTCGAAACTCTTCATCCTGATGTTTGCACGTTGATGACAGTAAAGATTTTACATCACACGTAGGTCTATATCATCAATACCTACCTGTTGAAGAATGTTTATCACTTCAGTATGTTTTACTCGATCAAAGGCTTCTTAAAGTCAATAACATACTTAATAACCAAAGGGTCGATATCTTAGCATTTCTGTATTATCACTTAAATACTAAATAATGGTTCTCTGGTTCCAAGGTTACATTGAAACCCACACTGCGTATCACTAAGTTGTTCTTTTATTTTTTTGTACATCTTTGAGTGCAAAATTTGACAAAAAAGTCTTCTCAAGAACTTCCCAGTTTACTGTCGAACAATTACAATAGCAAACTTAAGTTCTCCAATCAACAATACAGGATAGTTTGAACCATGTTCTTTCAACCATCAATTAATAGAGTACCGGCATGTAAGTAATGTTTTATTTATTTGTTTATTTATTAATTTATTACAGTTTAATAGACTATTTTACCAATTTGTGGGTCTTACCTTGTCTGCTTAAACATTTTATTCATTTTGAAAAACCACAGACATTGTGAGTAAGTCTAATTTATTATTTCTTTTACCTTTTTAAATCCATTAGACTTTCACTTGAGGGGCTACCTAAAGTCACTTGTTTATAAAAAAAATAAATAGCTGTCAAGAGTTATGGCAAAATATTGTAGTGGGAATTAACGTAATTAGGGCCCAAAGAAACTCATTATTTAAAATAAGATAAAACTTACACAAAAGATTTAGATTATATAGTTTATCTAATGGTGAATATTTTGAACACTTATTGTAATATTTTTGAAGTTATACTTCTATACGCGCGCTCCACGTTGGAAATTTGTATGGGAGTGAATCTGTGAAACCATTACATATGTAAGATAATGAGTAAGAAAGAGACAGAAGATATATTTTCTCTCTCTTCCTCTCTCGAATATAAAAATGTTCCTTTTGTATATATAATTTAATATTATACATATTATATAAAGATATATATACATATAATATTATACATATAACAAAATATTTATTAATATTATTATTTATGTGATATGTTTTGTATTATTTATTAAATGTTCATAATTATATTATTCTTTTGTATTTCAAAATAATAATCTCAATAAATCACTATATGATCCAGAACTGTCAATTTTGAAATATATTTGTGTTATGTCCTCGGTAGTGTAGTAATCAGTATCCCCGCCTGTCACGCGGGCGGGAGACCGGGGTTCCATTCCCAGTCGGGGAGGACTTTTTTATTATTATATATGGAATTATGTTGCACTGTATTGGAGTGTATTTTTTTATGTATATTATTGTCATTTTTAAATACTTATGAATATTGCAGTTTAATATAAAAAAATATTAATTATACACCCTGTAGAACGAACACTAGCAACATCTTGCCTAAGCAATTTAAGCTCAAACGCTTTATTTTAATGTGAGCTATCACTCATTAGCTAATGTCCAATTAATTTTTGGGATACCCTGTATAATCTTAACAAAAAAGGATTAACCATAGAATTAAGACGAAACTTGTAGGCAATATGCGAACTACAACAACATTGTAATTAACCATATAAGTAGTACGAAAACATTTTTAAAAAAGAACAACAAAAAATAAAAAAACAAAATTAAGTGGTTTAAACAAAAAAAAAAAAAAAAAAATGACAAAAAAATCGAGTTTATAAACTAAAACAAATTAAAAATAATGTAATAAGTATAGATCAGAATGAGAATGAGAATACAAAAATTACAAAAATCTAATCTGGCTATGTCAAGGCAATAAAAAATAAATAGGATTTTTTGTCACACAATCCTGTACTAGATATTTGTCTCTTTGTGGCTTAAATGGAATGTCGGGTCCTATAAATGTTTTGAAAATGCACTAGGGAATACACCCAATTCACTTCAGAATATTTAGCAACGTCTGGTATTAAAGAAAAAAAATAGATTTGCAGAATTGAGATACTGACTTTAATTATAAAAGAATGACAAGAAATTAAAGATTAATAGATAATAAATGTGCAATTAAATTTGTTCTTGAGCAAGTCATAAAATCCGACTTTCTTCAGAAACTCTGCTGAAATCGTAAATCACTACTGGATGATAATTTTAAAAAACCACGAGTTATAATGAAGAGCACTTGTAGAGTGCGATAAAATTCCTTCAATTATACCATTTCAAAAAAACATTCATTATGGCGTTTTTTGTCCAATTGTGGCGGGCCATAAAGCCAAGTTATTGAAGTATGGCGTTTCCAAACTGGGTTTCGCTGTCGTTTCAAATTGATAGCGGAAAGGTTACCAGGGAAAATTATGAAGCAATTTTGTGGGTGCCAGAGTCATTAGTCTTTCTCTCTCAGACAGGGTCGGTTCGATCCGATTTTGCCATTTTCGGTTGATTAAGAATCGGGAATGAGGGGGACTTTATTGGAGACAAATGGCTACTGCGGTTTGCGTGAAAAATATTTAGTAACACTTTGGACGAAACACGGACGTCGACGTATACCAAATTTACTGCATCCCGTCTTTTGGGAGCTACCGTTTGAACGAGTTTTGCAGATTACTTAAATATACTTTTAAGTACTACTACTTTTTCCCATACAAATATAAGAATTTGTAACTGATTTACCAAATCACAATAAATAAAACAGCCCAATTCAAAATATTTGAAAATTACGATTTATTAAAAAATCCAGTGCATCAACTACATCAATAATATACTTCTACTTGCATATTGACAAGAAGTCTTTACTGGAATCATTATATTTCATAAGTTATAACCTCTGAAATGTCGTTTACAAATATTGACAAATATTATTACCAAATGTTTAATTGTGCAACTGTTTTAGAAAAATTTTGTTAGTTTTCCAAGTTAGTTACTTACACTACCAGAACTATATTTTACAGATACGGTATTCACAAAAAAAACATTACCGAAATTTGGTCGGCTGTAAGAATGTCCACGTAATAGGTATTTATTTTATTGGGCTTAGTTGTCATAAGCTGTCATATTAAGGGAGCTTCTTTATTAGCACCGTCGTGAAAATCGTTCTTACAACATAGTAGAGAGTGTATATGTATATGTTATATTATAGCAGAGAACAGAACGCCTATTGCCAGTTACTGTTAATTACGTCAATAATCCGGTAGCGAGTAGGAACTCCTTTTGGATAGCTCTATCAGGCAAAGTGAATCAATCCCTGCCATCCACCAATTCCAGTAAACTAGTACCTGCTAGGCAAGGTACTGCAAAGTATCCTGCATTGGAGGAACTGCAAATTATGATGGGGAAACTAGCAGCCAGCTCCCAATACGTCGGCCTACAAATGAATATGAAAAAAACAAAAATAATGACAAACACAGATGACCTCAGACGTATAACTATAAATGGTAGTGAGATAGAACAAATCCAGGAATATATCTACCTAGGCCAAATCCTGAGACTTGACAAAGAGAACCGAAGTGCGGAAATTACTAAAAGAGCAAGACTAGGACGGGCAGGATTTGGAAAACTTAGTTGGATACTTAAGAACTGCAAAATACCCCAATACTTGAGGAGCAAAGTGTTCAACCAATGCATCCTTCCTATCATGACATATGGATGTTAAACCTGGACTTTAACCAAGGCAAACGTGAACAAACTAGCCACAACAGAAAAAACAATGGAAAGGGCAATGTTAGGTATACGACTATCAGATAAAAAGAGGAACGACTGGGTAAGATCCAAAACAAAAGTCGAGGACATAGCAACAAAACTTGCCAAATTTAAATGGAGCTTCGCGCGCCACACTGCTAGACAAAAAGACCAACGTTGGAATACTACAATACAATATTGGAGACCTTACGAAAGAAAACGACTAAGAGGAAGACCACAGATGAGATGGGTTAATGATATTAAAAGAATAGCCGGAACAAATTGGAAATGTTGCTCAGGATAGAGACCGATGGAAGGAGTTGGGAGAGGCCTATGTCCAAACTTGGGCGACAGAAGGCTAAGAAGAAGAAGTACCTGCTGATTAAACAGGCGGCAAACTGATTATAACTGATTTAGAATAAATAGACATACGAAAAGACTACATTAATAAACTATTTAATTATAAAGGACCCGATTTTGAAATAAAGAAGTAGAGAAAGGATCTGACATAACTATAGACGAAATTTAAACGAGCAATAAGATTACCAAAACTAGAAAAGCGACAGGGCCAGATGAAATACCGACTGAAATAATAAAGCTCTTCGAAAGGTTAGGTAGAAGATCTATCTTCATCTTTTTAATAATATTTATAAAACTCGCTAGATACCAACGAATTATATATTGTCGACTTTTGTGACGACATTTTAAAAAGCAAATGTTCAATTTTTTCCCATGCGAAAAATCATGTAATTTTTTCGCTGTATTACTAGCTACCATTCTACCACAATTTTACCATTATTTCCCGTTCTCCAACTCTTCCTACTCACATTTTTTTTTCTTTTGGTAGAATGACTCTTTTTCTTGCTTATGCTACCTATAAAATCAATATTAGTTGATTTCTTTCTGACTTGCATTATTTCAACAAACAGTCGTTTGCGATAAACAAATTGAATTACTTTTAGACTAATTGATGAATTCCTATAAAATGTTAATCACATTTGCAACACTATAAGATACAACTTTCCACAATATATCAAGGTTGCAAGTTTATTGTTTCAGTAGTTATTGACAAATACTGAAAATAAAGAATTCCTTAAGTTTTTCTTCTTCTTCTTCACGTGCCATCTCCGCGACGGAGGTTGGCAATCATCATGGCTATTCTGATCTTAGATGCTGCTGCTCTGAATAGTTCGATTGATGTGCATCCGTACCATTCCCTCAAGTTACTCAACCATGAGATTCTTCTTCTTCCTACACTTCTCTTGCCCTGGATTTTCCCTTTTATAATCAATTGAAGTAGGTTGTATCTCTCATTACGCATAACATGCCCCAGGTATTGCAGCTTTCGTGTCTTGATGGTTTTCAGTATTTTCATTCTTTTGTTGATTCTTCTCGTGACTTCGTTGTTTGTTACATGCTCGGTCCATGATATCTTCAGGATTCTTCTATACACCCACATTTCAAATGCTTCCAACTTTTTAGCAGTCGACGCGTTAAGTGTCCATGCTTTTATCCTATAAAGCAGTCGAGAAAATATAACACCTTGCCAGCCTAACTCTCAAGTCAAATTTTAGTTCTCTTGTACAAAGTACCTTCCTCATTTTATTTAAGTTTGTACGTGCTTTCTCTATTCGAACTTTGATTTCTTTGGAGTAATCGTTTGTGTGATTAATTATTGTGCCAAGATAGTGGTAGTTTTCAATTTGTTCTAAAGCACTACCGTTAATTGTCAGGCTTTCACCAGTATTTTGGGTTTTTGATATCCTCATAAATTTGGTTTTTTTGGTGTTTATTGATAATCCATATTCTTCTCCATACTCAACTATCTTGTTCATTAGTTTTTGGAGGTCTTGGAGGTTGTTTGTTATTATGATAGTATCTTCCTCATATCTAATGTTGTTAATTGGTGTTTCATTGACCTTGATTCCTGCTGTTTCTTCCTTAAGAGCTCTTTTTATAATTTCTTTAGAGTATGCATTGAATAATAGTGCTGACAATACACACCCCTGTCGCACTCCTCTTTTAACTTCGAACTCTTCTGATGTGTGTTTATTAATGTGTACGTGTGTCTGCTGTTTATAATATAGATTTGTTATAATTCGAAGGTCATTGTGTTGTTTTGCTTTGAGGATGTCCATTAGCTCTTTGTGGCGGACTTTGTCGAAAGCTTTGTTGTAGTCTATGAAACAGACGTACATATCTGTTTCATAGACTACAACAAAGTTGTAGTAGTACTATTAAGTTTACTTAATTAAGTAGTACTATTAAGTTTTTCACAGTTTTCTAAATAACAAATTATAAAACGTATTTTATCAAATTATTACTTCCAAATTTGTTAAAAATGTTTTACTCTTTACTGGTAGACGAAAGTTCTTAAAATATTTAATTTTTGGCTTTAATTTGTGAATAATTTAAAAACTCCAGCGAAGTAATGATATACTTGATACATAGAGGTTTTTGTTATTGAAGTCCATAAAACTTAAAAAACATATCAGATACCTAATCGGACTGAAGTCTTCAACAGGATCCTTTTTTACCTTATTTCTCTGGACTAACGTGAAAATAATGGCAAGTGTGTATAATTTTTGACTGTGTAAATAGATTTATTTTTCTTTTTTAAAAGTGGTTTTTTTTAATATGTATATTATGCTAAGAACTAAGGACGATTTTTTGTGTGAGTACTTATTGTTTACGTACAGCAAGTACATTTGCATTAAATATTTTTCAGTATTGTCTTAAAATATTTTTAACTTTCAATGCTTCTAAATATAAAGACTGTTCAGGAAAACTTTTTATACTAAAGATTAGACACTGCCGAAAAATTTAATACGTAAAAGAATCATTACCATAATCTAATTTAAAAAATGAAGAAACGACATGCGAATATCATATTACGGCCACAATATAATCTGCGAAACAAATGAAATAAAAACAAGTCGAAAAAATGTTACCTATATACGATATAACATTGAATAAAATTTTATTTTCTTAAATCAGATATCGTTTAATACTCCACAAAAATAAATCCCCACGCAACTGATGTGAACAATTCAAAGTTGGCAGAAAGGTAGCGATACAGTAAAAAGTCTGAAAAGAAGTATTGATCAATATAAGACACCGACTTGGAAATAAAACCTAAATAATAATACAAAACTCAAAGAAACGAAATTTTATTAGCTTAAAGTCGTATGTTAGGATTGGTTTTTCTATTTTGAGTAGAATTGAGAACCGCTTTATCAAGTTAATGGATATTTCTCTTATTGCTAATAAGTTGAAATTAGAGTCAGTTGTCAAACTATTACTTCATTATTTATTTTATTCTTCTTCTTTTAGTCTTTATTCTTTTAAACAAAGTTAAGTAATCGCTAATAAAATACAAAATAAAATAAAGATTTGGCCAAAATCAGAATACATATATTATAGTTAGAACTCTTTCAACAATAAATTAAATTAAATAATATTAAAGTATTTTTCACAGTTTCATTTAGTAAAACTGGATAAAAACTAAGTAGTGTGTGAACTTCGGCAGTAAAAAGGTAGTAAACTTATTGGAGAAAATCTTTATAGTGCTACCTTCAAGTCAACCGAGTAAACGTTACGTGTGTACCGTAAAAATCACTTCATAGTGTTTATATTAATATTAATATAACCTATAATGTTCCGAAGAAATAGAAAAAAATCCAGTTTTGGGTCAAAATCCACACCGGTTTTCGAACCGGTGATAGAGCTGGACTTATGATTAATCAACCATGACTTCGAATAAAACTATGAATACTACTCACACTTCATCTGACGTCTCAAATTCCAGTGTTGTCAACACATTTAAAGATCCAACAAAAGAACAAACTATAATACTTTCCAGTATTTAAGGAACTAAAGTTCATGACTATATCATCGCCGTTGATTCACTAGTTGGTCCACGTAACGTATCCTTCGCTTTCAGAATTGCCAACAATAGAATATCTCTATATCTATCATTTAACAGTGCAGTCGATTCACTACTACATTCCCACAAATATGTTAATATAAAAGAAACTTAAGTAGAAATAAGAAGACTTATCTCTCCAGCTCAAAGACTAGTCATATCAAATCCTTGTCTTACTGTTCCAAACTCGTTAATTGAACAAGAACTACATCAGATGGGTATAAAATTCGTCTCAAAAATGACTTTTCTAAGAGTAGGTATGCCTGAAAGCGAATACAATCATGTCTTGATTTTTGAAGGCAAATATTTATTGCACCTTTAGACAATATATCTATTCCTGATTCTTTCATTATCTCTTATAATACCAATTATCGTTTATACCTTTCTATAGAAGAATTTAACTGTACAAAATGCAAGACTATTGGTCATCAGGAAGCTGAATGCTCTAACCAAGCAAACCCCACTACTTCTAATGCACACTCAGAAACTTCTCAAAACATGTTACCTACAGTAAATACATCTAATAACCAAACAGAACTACAAAGTTCTGACAAAGCTAATTCATCCACTGCTAGTGCACACCCAGAAACTTTTCAAAACACATTAATTACAATTAAATCCTCTAATAACCAAATTACGGAAACTGACAATAACCTGACAGGATCCATAAGTAATAGAAGTGAAACATCTTCCTTAAAAACTCCAACATCATCAACCTCAAACAACATCAGAAATCCTACTCCAGTAGAAATAACACCAAATCCAATTAATACAAACGTCCCTAATCAACTAAAAAGGTTTATCTCATCTTCTCCAGACACTAACGAAAATACCCCACAGACCGATTCACAGATATTTACTTCTCCTGTAGTAAGCGAACCAAAAAAAAGTCAAAAAAGTCAACCAGAAATTCCCGCGAAGAACTTTTACTTTCACTAGGGTCAATTAAAGACAAAATGGAAAGATCACCACTGTTTATCCTAAATTAAAATGAAATATGTGACTTTCTAGAAAATACAATATATGCCACACACCCTGAAATAATTTCAAAAGATTACTCGAATAAAACTACCGAGCTAATTGAGATCCTTAATTTTGTTCACGCTTATACCCACAATTCAAAATTAAAAAATAATATAACTAGATTAAAAAAGAAACTAAAGCCCAATAATATCTCTTCCACAGAAGAAACAGATGAACAATTATCTCAGGCAGAATTCTAACATGTCCAATTCCTTTATTTTACACTGGAATCTTAATGGGTTTTATACCAATTTGGAACAGTTAAAACTATTAATAAATGAATCAATTTATTCTGTTTTCCAAAAAACAGAGTAGCACAATAGGCCAGTGGCGGAGTAGCTATCTTCCTGCTCTAACCCACTGACTGTGAAACACATCCTGCTTGATTGTCCCCAATTCAAGGAAAAAAGAAGATCCTACAGATTCCCAGATGATGATCTCAAGACAGTTCTCACCAAAAAAATTTCGACAGTGTTAAACTATTTAAAAGACGATTTTAAAAATCCTCCCCCCTTTTTAAATTTAATGTCTGTTTCGTCCCCCCGTTTTATTAAGTATTTTCTGTGTGTTTTCTGTGTGTCTTAAAGTGTCTCAATTTTAATTTTTAACTTTATATATTGGACTTTACAACAATTTGCCACATATTGCAACATAACTTTATCAAAGAAATTTGATAATTACAAGCTGATATAATTGGACACCCACACAATTTGTACATCTATTCATATTTATTGTCTCACAACTATCACCTTCCAAAACAAAAATAAAAATCTCAATAAATAATACACATTTCATAAATATATCTCCAGAATAAATATAAATAACTTTAAAGAACTTAATTGTATAGAACATTACTTTCATCAAACAAACAATTACATTTACCTATCTATACTTCATTGGATGAAATCTGTCTCCTCAAGAACTTCCCCGTTTACTGTTAAACAATTACAATAGTTGACTTGAGTTCTCCAATCAACAATACAAGATAGTTTGAACCATGTTCTTTCAACCATCAATTAATAGAGTACCGGCATGTAAGTAATGTTTTATTTATTTATTTATTTATTAATTCATTACAGTTTAATAGACTATTTTACCAATTTGTGGGTCTTACCTTGTGTGCTTAAACATTTTATTCGTTTTGAAAAACCACAGAGATGTAATATTGGCATAATTACTGTAATTTATATAATTTATATCACCTATCTTTGTTTTACCTTTATTAGACAACACCCTAATATGGGTTTATTATTTTCAGCATTTATTTAACTTTGTATCGTGACCTGAAGATGCTTTGCATATTGTAGAAAGCGAAACCGGTCGTCTGATAGTTAAATTAAATTGATTGTGAGTAAGTCTAATTTATTATTTCTTTTACCTTTTGAAATGGACTCACAGAAGCAACACATTCATGATTTACCTGATGTACAGAAAATGCATGAAAAGTAAAGACATCATAATACATCCAAAAACAAAATGGAATTTGAATAAAGCAGATTGGAGTCTATACCAAGAAGCTGCGAATACATATTTCTCACAATTAAAAATAGCAATAACTTCTTCTTCTTCTTCTTCAGCCTTCATTCATCCATTGTTGGACATAGGCCTCCAATTGTTTCCACGCTTCCCTATCCCTTCCGCTACCCTTCCATCCCTTTCCTAAAAATAGCAATAACGCGGAACATAATTATAGCTTATTAATTAAAGGGATAAATAAGGCAGCCAATGCCTCTATAACCATTTACCGACCCTTTAAACTGAACAAAAAAACTCTTCCTCCACCATGGTGGGATCAAAGTTGCGAAGAGGCTATTAAAAAAAATCCAATTTTATTATATTACATATAAAATAATAAATAAAATAAAGAATATTAAAAATAAAATATTTAAATACATACTAAATACTTTCCTAAACACCTAGTAATTCGTTTATCTATTTAATTTTTTAACAAAACTACTCCTAAATAAGTATTGACATAAATGATAATGAATACGACGTACTACCAGCAAACGTATTATTTCGATATACGGATCGTAAAGTGGAATATTTTAATATATAAGATTGTTCAAAACGACGTAAATATTATTTGTAGTGACTTGAAAATTCATATCGATCAAAATACGGAACTAAATTGTTACCATTTTAAGACCATAATTTTTTAGGACTTCCGATATAGATAAACAAAATTGTAGTGTTGGATCCAGTGCATCATATTTCGCTTGTTTTCCGGATTTATTCACTAGCAATAATTTGCTGGAAGACGAATTTCGCGAAGTTTACACAAAATGTAGTTGTTTTCCAAAACTGTAAAGGGCTGATTTGATTTATATTGCCCAGATTTTTAGTTATTGTAAATAAACGAAACATGACCATTTTTACATGAAAGTAGTGGCATACATTTAATAAATGTCTTTTGTAATTTTAATTTTAATAATTGTTTTAACCAGATACTTAAAATGTCAATCAGTTTAATGCTGTAAATTCAGAAAACTATTGGTCTTCTTTTTTTTTTAGCCGTGTTGTAGTTTTTAGCAGTTTTTTTTTCCTGGGTCCAGTTCTATCGACATGACCTCTCCATTTGCGACGTCGTCCTCGTGTTCATCTCATCACATCCTGGATCCCAGTCTCACTTATTTTATTTCTGAAAGGAATGTCTCTTATGGTTCCTAACATTTTTATTTGTGTAGTTCTCATCAATATTTTTATCAGCGACGTGTCAGATCTTATTTTCGCTGCGTGTTGTAGTACTGATCAAAAAGTGTAGACTTATTAAAGGCTGAGAATATTAAGCAAGGGATTCTGGACATCACATAGGGACCACAGAGCGACAAGACTGCCGATTGGGTCTTTTGGTTCTTAAAGGCAAAGTAAGTAGTACTTTATTGATCGAGGATCAGTATTTGGAAGAGCATGGAAGGATGATTTGTATGCGTACGATATATTATTGAATATGATAGTTTGACCTTTTTTCTTTACGTCCATATTGGGTGCTACCTCTCATAGCTGAACATCGGCGTAAGCATCTGCTCTGGTGTAGAGAAATAATTTGGGACCAAGAATAAAACCAGATGGTCATTAGTGACGAATTTCGCTTCTGTCTGGGAATAAACGTTGATTGAGCAAGAGTAAAAAAGTGAAAACGTAAAAAAACAGAACGTGGAGAAAGACGTGACCCACAATTTGAAAGGAAGCACTATGTTTACCATACCGTTTTAGTCATGATATGGAGTGCTATTGCTTATGGTAGTAGTTCACCACTAATTTTTATCAGAGGCAATATGGTGGCCCGATGTTATATTCGTAAAGTAGTGGAGCCGGCGACACATTACCCAAAACCCTCTTTTTCAGTAAGATAATGCGAGACCACATGTTCTCAGAGAATAATTACTCTTTACAGATCAACATCACATCAACAATTTACCTTGGACGTCACGATCTGTGATGCTTGATCTATCTTAAATTAAACATGTCTAGGACATAATAGGTCTTAGGTCTTTTAATTTGAACACTGCTCACTTACTTAAGTCGATCTGGCTTACGAAGTTGCAATAACCTGGAAAAATATACACCAAGAGGAAATTAACCACCTCACCAGAACGATGCCCAAGCATATTAATGGGTTTATAAGAACTTATGGATCCTTAACACATTATTGAGTAAGCTTATGCAGTAAGTTGACAAATAAAGCTAAAAATGTGATCATTTTATTAATAATAGTCAAGTCGTCACAAATTTGACCTCTAAAAATTAAACGAACAAGCTAAATTTTGCTGAGAGTATAAATTTTGGGACCCCAGAAAAGACGCAAAGATATTTACAAATTTTACTCCTTGACTTCCCCATAAAACTCGCCTCCGTAAGGGGGAAAATGTAAAAAATCAATTTATTAAGAATTTTTTCTTAATTTTCAATTCAATTCAATTTTTCAAATAAAAACTGTAGCTGAGATAATTTGTATCAAAAATATTTGTAAGCATTTTTTTCTGTAGAATGAACGGTTCTCTTAGAAACAACGCTTAAAGCGACCGATTAGGTTCACTGTTAGGTACGCGCAAGAAATCAATTAATATAAATAAGATTTATATCAACTCGACTGTAAAAGTTCTATATCTTTTAATCAAAGTGTCTCATATGCCACATATGTGGCATAAATTTGCACTTAAATTTTTTGCTCTTTAAGTTACCTGTAGTTGTGACAATAAATATTAAAGATATATTATTTTAACAAAACAAAGGTATATTTGTTAATAACTTTAAAACTCAACAGTTTTCGAGATAATCGCATTTTAAAAATCAACTGCATAATTCTGATTTAAGGCAATTACTCCAGGCAACGAAGGAAAAATAGACAAAAACAGTATTACTTCTGAATTTTGGTATAAAATACCTTTAACTAAAGTTAATAGTTAACGAAATATTAAAGTCATATTAGGATTTGACAAAATATCAGAATAATAAGAGTTTAGATCAAACATTTTACCTTTTATGTTAAATTAAAGTCATAATCAAAGCAAATGCAAAGGAAAACCCGTTTATAACAAGCCTAATAAGGAGCAACCCTCCAAATCTGTACTCAAATTATTGCCCTAGAAACTTACCTTTCAATGAACGAATAAATCGATTTGAATTCGATATACATAAATTGAGAGCCACTTCTACAAACAGATGCCAGTCTCCTCCCTGGAAAGTTCAAATACCAAAAGTAGATTTTACCTTACTTAACTATCCCAAACATTCACACAATCCTTCTGAAATACAACAACAATTCCGGTCTACCATCTCCAGATACCCTGATTTCAAACTAATTTTTACTGATGCCTCTAAAAGCAGTAATGGTGTCGCTGCTGCAGCTATTTTTGAAGACAACACCTCTGTCACCCGTCTAGCCAAGGAGTGTAGCATATATCCTGGAGAACTGCAGGCAATCTTCAACGCACTGAACCAATGTACCAGCATTGATACAAACTTTCTTATTATATCAGATTCTCTAAGTGCCTTAAATGGTGTCAAGCAGATGTATCCTATTCATGCCAATTTAGCATTAATAAAAGACATGCTATACAATGCCCAAACATGTGGTAAAAACATAACATTTTTATGGGTACCATCCCATGTTGGGATAAAGGGTAATGAAGCAGCTGATAAAGCAGCAACAGAAACTATCAATAACATGACAATTCCTATTATGCAAAACATACCAATTTCAGACCAAAAAACATTAATAAAAACTTACACGAACAAAATCTGGCAAGTAAAATGGAACCAAACAGAAGCAAAATTAAAAAGTATCAAACCAGATGTTACTTCTGCTTTACTACCGCTCCCAGCTAAAAGACATGACCAAGTAGTTATTAACAGACTGCGGCTAGGTCATACAAAATTTACACATGGATACATCATCTCCAAGGACCCTCAGCCGATTTGCCACATCTGTCAAATACCATTTTCAGTGCAACATATAATGATAGACTGTCCAGTGTACTCAACAGCAAGATCGACAGCAAAACTAAAACACAATTTGAAAGAAACTCTAAAAGAAGACATCAGCAATACAATAAATTTTATCAAAAATTGTAAACTGTATAACAAACTGTAACATAACATAAAATGTTTGTATTTTACAAAACTGTTATGTAAATTTTAATAATATACTAAATGTAACTTTTCTAAAATAAAGATATACCACCCGCTAATAACCCTAGGGGTTGATGCGGTAAAAAAAAAAAGTCATAATCAAAACATTTTGTTTAAATTTTTTGTTTTGTACAAACCAAATTAAGAAATAGTTAAACTAAATAACATAACTTTTTTTTAAAGTAACTGTTCGATATGTCCACCATTTTTTTTAATTCATTTGTCATAATATTCCATAAAAGATCGTCTCATATTAAATAGCATCATTGGTTCTAAAGAAACTGCTGCAGTATTTATTTCTTCCCATAGTTGGTTGCGAATGTTTGTGGTATTCTTATAAACACGTTTATTTAATGCGCCCCATGCACCAAAATCAAGCATAATAAATTCTGGGCAACGTGGTGGCTATAATGTATAATGGATGAATGTATTATTTTGGCTACACATCCAAATCTTATGGTATATTGTGGAACTACACGTTATTTATCGCAGAGATTAAATAATGTATTAAACTGTGATGTATCGCGTTCATTGGTTACTTATAAACACACAGAATAACCTATCGATTACATTACTTATTTATATGATTAAATTACAGCTTACGAGTAACTATAATTACATCTCGAACAAATGGACTATTATGATTTACTAACGAACTAATATTATGCTCAACTAAATTGCCTGTGTGTTTACTGTGTAATGACTAATAAGTATTCTTCTGGGATTTTTTATGAATTAAATAATTATATCAAAATCTCGCCACATTGCCAAAAAATATGACTACCACGACAAATTCAACGTTCAGAAAAGTTGTATTTAAGTGTGTTCTCACTGCCTTCTCTCTAGAATATGGATACCATCTTGCATAAATCACATATTTTGGGTTTTTAGCATCTTATAATAAAGAAAAAGTTATACAACGCCAGTAGAGAAACTTAAGAAGCGATAGAAAAGGGAAATTGTAAACATAATAACGGCCGACGTCTGAATACGGACACTACACCTAAAGAAGAAGATGAAGAATCTTTTCTTAAATAAGACATTTAGCAGCCAGAATAAAGCCTTTTGTGATGCAACATTATCATGCTTGAGTTGTTTTTATAAGAATAAACTATGAATTATGCTTATCTACAGATATTCAGTGCTTTACCACACAAATATTATTATGCAGCTGAGTTATAAAATGCGATTATCTCGAAAACGGTTAAATTTTGAGGTTACTAACAAGTATACCTTTTCTTTGTAAAAATAATGTATATTTAATATTTTTTAACACAAATGGAGCTGATATTAAGAGCAAAAAAGTTACGCCCAAATTTATGCCACACATGTGACATATGTGGCGCCCTCTAACAGTTACATTAAAGCATGTATAAAATTATAATTTATTCTACTTAAAAGCATCTAATTGTAAATTTTTGTCTAAAAATATTTACAAACGTAAAAGTTATAGCGAAAAATAAAATTTTAAATTTCCACTTTAACACCCTGTATCTATCTTAATATCAACATTTTATTAAAGCAAGTTGACTTAAATCATAATATTTTAAAAAGCAGAATCTAAGGTTTCTGTTTGTACAATTACTTAAGGACCACCCTGTATATATCGGTGTTTACCTTTTTTTGTAACTCAGTATAATAATGGCGGAAAATAGAAAAGCTATTAAAGAAATATAAAATATACTAAATTCAATTCATATAAAACTATATCAAACGATATAAACAATATTATATACATCAATCTCTTTAATACAATATGTGAGTAAATATTTACATCAGCTACTAATCCAAAAAAACCTTCAAATGCCTTTTAGTAATCGATTCAATCTACTATATTATTCAAAAAGGCTATAATTTGAAGACGTGCATGGTATGTTTTTGTTGCCACGTTCAAATATATCAATTATTCACATTCGGAAAATAACTTTTTATAAACGTAATTCTCTGTTGTATCGTGTAAGGAACACTTAGCCTGTTTAACGTATTGAAAAACTATCAAGCCAAGTAGTATTTAGTTGGTAATTTAGATTTACTTTTTTATGTATTGGACGTTTAAGTGTTGATATAGAAAAAAACCTGGAAGGACAAAAATTTAATCGATTTTTACACCTCTAAACAAAATATTGTTGAAATATAAGTTGACTTTAATCGTAGTTAGTTTAACAATAGTACAATGTAAGCCTTTTGAATCTTTTGTCTCTAAAAATAATTTGTACCTACTCGTCAAATTATGTTTGAATGCTTATTCAACATGGGGTGCTCTCTACGTGGGGATATTTTGCTTATATCATAGCTATTTGAATTTTGGATCCAGATGCATTAAACAAATCAATAGAGTACTTCTCTATTTTACTTTATCCCTGAATCTTATTTAGTTTTTTATTTTTTCTTTGTTTAGAGATTAGATACGGTAAATCTCATAACTCATTATTATTTGCATAACTAGTGTTTGTTTCGGGCCCAATAACAACCGGTATACACATTTTTGTAGATACTATTTTACTGGGAATAAGCCACAATTAAAGGTTGAAATAAGTTTATTGACGTTTCAATTTCCACTTCGGAAATCGTTCTCAAAATTCAAACATTAACCCTTATCCGGACACTTATTTTTTCTAACGTAGTAGGACAGAGTGTGTCCATCGGACACACGGCAACAATGTTACGGCATTTCATGTTATAATTATTAAAATGTGTATCAAATCTTTTGAATATTTATTTTTAACTAATAAAGTAATAATTATTGAGTGTTAGTTATTGAGTACAAAAATTAAAAAAACAATGTATATCTTAACCTATAAAAATCACTCACGTTTTACACTGCTGTATTAGCTACAAACGTGCTTACAGCAACTATTACACGTTTGTTTTTGTGTTCTTGATTTTTTTTATGGACATAAGTAACATCTTCTTTTGTGTGTTGACTGAGTTGTAGCATTTGTGGCAGTTGCTTCTCCTGCAAAATTCGCCATAAGGGATCTGGTTGATTTAGACAGTCCTACGTTTGATCTGCGGATAATATGGGGTTTTATAAGTTATTCTGCTGTTTCAATTATGAATAGACGTCTTTTTTGTGTCTTTTTATGTTCCATTTTGGATGCAGGTTGGTCCAAATAACATAAGATGCTAGACAGCATACATCCAACATATTCATAAAATATGCGAAAGTAAAACGGTTTATTGGATAGCATATTATAAGCCATATCTAAGTCCGTAAAATAGTTATCAAATGTTATGTTCCTATTGGTTCGATAATAAGGTTCGCTTAGTAATTCTACTACTTTACGTCCCAAACCAGTTGGTTACCTTCTTTGCCGAGCTTTAGAATCGCATTTAGAGGATAAAAAGTTTCTGAGTCACATGCCCACCATATTTCCATCCCATACTTGTCGGGTTTTGAGGGATTATGCTGTTTGAACGGACATCTTCCACGATAAGGTATCAACTGCTCGTCGATTGTTATATTTCGTCCTGGCAAATAATGCTTTTTCAAATTTCCTAATATTTTATCCCATATATCCCGTATAGCAGCCAGTTTATCTTTTTTGCGTCTCTCGGATCTTGTCGTTTTGTCGTCGAAACTAATGAAACGCAAAACCTCCTTGAACCGATTTATACCCATAGTGGCTCAAAATCTGTGGTCCATAAAGTGAATTCCACAAAGCTTCATAACATGCATAGTTTGATTGATTTTAGATGCCTGGCGGTGAACAGGAGGCCAAAGAAAGCATACATTTCAATTCTATCACAGGACTTCCATGGTTTATTTTGCAATATACGATGAGCCTCTAGATTGGTGTAATGGACAATGTCATTCACAATATTTTCAGTTAAAAATAAGTGAAATGTATCTATTGGTTCTTCAATGAGTGTTCCAAGTGGAAGTTGAACTCTGTGTAATGGTCCTTTTACCATATTCAGAATTCGTGTTCGTCCAGTCGGAGAAGGTTGTGATAACCACTTAGTTTTATCTTTTGGAACATACATTTCTGGTTGACTGTTTCTGATGTGTTCTTTAACAGCTGAAATTTTATTATAAAGTATTCTAGTCGATATCTACGTTTTATTTTATACTTACATGGGTTTTCCTCTGATATTTGCTCATCTTCCTTTTCACTAGCTTCCTAAAAATAATCATCATTCATCTGATTCGGATTCGTCGGCTAAATCCGCTACGCAGTGTTCGTCTTCATCAAAATCAGACAAGTTCTCAATTATATCTTCAAGCTCCGTTATTGTTAACTTTCTTTTGGCCATATTTTATTTATAGTTTATATATAGTTTAGTAGATGTGTGAAAACTACAACGTGAAGATATTTCTACGTAACGAATAAACATCAGTAAAATAAATTGAAAAACTTACCCGAAACTACAGGACTACGAAAATATGAAAAATAACAAACAAAGTAAACTGCACTCTAGGCTAGCAAAAATGCAACTGAATGACTAGTCAGACAAATCAGAGCTTGTTTGGTACTTCATGTGACCCATAGTCAATAAATATTGATGACCAGTGGCGTAACCACATCCAGTAGCAAATTGTGTCCGCCGGACACACACTGTTCGGTTACGTTAGTAAAAATAATTTTATTTTTTTATAGTTTATTTTGATTAGTTCAAAATATTGAGTTGTTGTCTGCAATAAGTTTACTTTAAAGTAGACAAAGTCCTAACTTTTGAGGTAATAATATACTGTGCTTTTCGAAATATACAGTAACATATCTATAAGTGTGTCCGACGGACACACCTTTTCCGGATAAGGGTTAATAAATTAAACAAATTTTGTTTTTTGTTACTTGGCGAAAAATTCTTTTAATAATTTAGTTTTATCTGACTTATTTATATTGACAATTCAGACATATATTATACATTTTAAAGTAGACGACTTTCCTTTGATCACGGCATTTTTATAAAAGAAAATTTAGCTCAAAAAGTACCTTCCTTGTTAATAAAACATTTTTAACAACTGGATTTTCTAAGAAACTTCTAAGAATTGGATTTCTTAGAGATTTTATTCGCATGGACGCCCAATTATTTTACGTATTCTTAGAAAAATTAAGATATTCTAAGTATTTTCTAGCAATGTGTTTTCTACGTATTGCAATAAAGATAGACTTTAGCCAGTCTGTAGTAATTACTTCAGTGCTACATACTGCATCATAAAGTATTACTACGACTTATCTTACCTTCATTTCTTAGTTTCAGCAACTCAGTCGATGTTTCACCTGGACCACAACATTTTCTAATTTTAGCGTTTTTTACAGAGTGTTTCCTACCTCTGATTTCATAATTTATGCAGTGTCAGTACAATTTTGGTAGAACTCAGGTTATTTCTGTTATCTTAAAATGACTCTAATATATACAACTGCCATTCTCTTCTTATTATATTTTTATTAATGATTTTGTTGTTATTATTAAATAGTACAGGGAAGACTTGTTTTATAAATATGTTGTTTATTTCTTGTAGTTTTTTGTGCACATTAAATAAGTAGTCCTATATATTACATCCTCCATTTTTTCACACATATCTCTCATCTATTTTTTGGCTAATTTTATTGCTGTTTTAATAATTCATATTTATTGTTTCATCAAATCAATAAGTTGTCATGATTTCACCAATTTGAAGTCTAGTGTCATCTATTGACTTTTCTTGATTAAATTATTTCTATAATAATTTTTTATGCAGATTTCGTTAACTATTTTTAAATTCATTTCATTTTTGCTCTGGATGTTTTAGTTATTCTTCGGTATTCATTATTCCATTGTTATATTTTGGTATACTGTTATCTTTTATTTATGCTTATATCATCTAAGTTAAGTATATTAGTTTTGGTTTTATCACTAGATTCGTTTTAATATTTGTTTAATTTTTTCCACAAGAGGCTGGTGATCAGATCCAATATCTTCTCCTGAAAATGTAATGATTTTTTGACAGCATTTTGGAAGTGCTTACTTAAAATTATATAATCTATTTAAATTCTGGAAAATCCAAGGTTGTTACCATCATAAAATAGGGTTTTGCAAGTGTATAGTCATCGCTTCGGTAGTTTATAACAGATATTTGTAAATATCATGGCGTTTTCTTTACATAATTCATATAATCTCTGTCCTCGATTGTTCAATTGTCCAAAACCATAAGGACACATTGTTTGAAATCGTCGACCTTCTCCAATTTTTCATTAAAATAGCCCATAATATATAAAGTTTTGTGTTCACTAAGGTTCCGTAAGGTGTCTAGGATTTGATCTGAGATTTTTGACTTCATCGTCATATTCCCTATCTGCAGTCAGAGTATAAATTTTAAGTATATTGGTTTTGCATGATTTACTTAAAGTAATGTTTTGTATTTTAAGAACGATTGCCGAGGTGGAAATGGAAACATCAAAATAAACTTTTTACTTATAAACACTCCCCTCTTATCCTTCATCAGTAGGGAGTTGTGTATGCTCACATTTGGGTAAGTTCTATTTTTTTATTAGCCAAACTCTCGGTAAGAAGAAATACACAAAAGAAAAACGTATTACAATTTAAACAAATATAGCTTTTACGACTAATACTAAAAATCATTCAATAGCAATTTTATCACTACTATTTTAACTAGTTTATATAACCAGCATAGTAATCATTTTAATGAAAATATATTACTTATCTAACTTTTTAACCCTAATACTTTATTTGAGCTTGCGTCCGCCACAAGCTGTTAACGAGTAATTTTTTCATCCACTTATCACACATGGCGAAAGAAATAACGCTTCTTAGAGACAGATTACTTGAAGAAAGAGGCAATGTAAAGAGATTAAGGAGAATACGGTCTATTAAGTGAGACAAACAATATAATATGTCCAATTAAAAAAGAAAAATATTTTGTATGTGGAAATCACATATAAAAAAGTACGTTAGATTAAAAGGACAATTAAAAATATATATAAAAAAAGTGGTAAACATATGAAAAGAAAACAAATTAGATCAGGCGATGTACAAAAAATGTTCTACTAATAAACAATATCAATTATGTTCAAAAATTAAACAAAAAAAGAAGACTACGGAAATTTATTTTTAATAATTTTATAGAAATCAGTGAGAAAGATAAAGAACGAAAGCATATATATGATACAAGAAAATACATAATGAGCAGTATATGTTTATGTCAAAAATATGAAATAAATATCTTTAAAAATCAATTCTGGAAAATCCAGATCTCCAAACAAAGCTCCACTATTACTCTAACATGGAAGAATATCTAGAAAAACTCTTTGAAGACCAAAGAGATTACACCTTTGAGTTAGAAGACGTTAACGAGGAACCAAAAATATTACATCAGAATGTTTATTAACACAGTCAAAGGATTGCAAAGTAGCAGGCCCCGATAATACACAAGCAGTACTACTTAAACTAATGGACAACGAATCAATCGCAATAATAAAAAAGATACTCAACAATATAATACAACTTTGTAAAAATAAAAATACGCACAGAATGGCTGAAGTCTGAGTTTATTGCACTTCAAAAAAAAAGAGCCAAAAAATACATAGAATACTGTACGATAAGCCTTCAACAAGTCATATTCCAAAGATGTAGAGATGTCATTTGCGACCTATATGCTTGTCGGGTTAATTACAAGAAAATATTTGATTAAGTACAGCAAGTCAAGATGATGCAAATACTAAAACAAGCAATAATTTATAACCAAGGTCTAAAAAAAAATTAAAATCTTTATTGGAATCAGACCTCAATTATGTACGGAGAGAGGCAAGGTTTTATTTTGTCTCCTTTAATCCATAATCTTCACAAAAATATTTATCGAAGTTTTGCACGAAACAAAAAAGGCATCCTTCCAGATATGCAGATGGCACCATGGTATTTGCGGACAACCTAGAAGACGTACAAGTTCTGATAAACAAAATCAGGTATTACAGTCATCAATATGGACTCAATATTAATGTAAACAAAACCAAGATTATGATCCTTAGCAAGAAAAAGATAACAGAAGGTCAACTCTTCGTTAACCAAAAACCAGTAAAAAGAGTGAAGCATTACAACTATTTCTACACCATTATAAATGAAGAATAGATCAGCAACCAGCAGATAAGAGTTCGTATTGGAAAAAGCTAGAGCTACGTTTAACTGGATAGAGACCTTCTTCAAGAGCCACAACCTTTCTGTTGGTATAACAGTAAGAATGCTGTAATTCTATATCTTCTCTGTTCTTTTTTATGGTGTTTAAGCTTGAACTTTGAACGAAGATATGTGCAGAAAATTGGAAGCATTTGGGATGTGGCTATATCGCAGAATATTTAAGATCCCGTGTACTGACCGGGTCATAAATAAGGAGGACTTCAGAAGAATGAAGAATAACTGAGAAATACTGAGTATCATCAAATCTCGAAAGCTACAAAGTGATAGGGCTTGAGGGAATCATTGAAATAGACCCGTCGATTCCCATTTCCTTTAATCAGTTTCAACCAATTTCAAATCATTTGGGTAAAAATCAGATGTTGAAATAATTTGCTACAATAAAGCTGTTACGTAAGGGTGTCCTGTTTTGTTGTTATATCTTTTTTCTTCTTTTAATTTGGAAAATATTATCCTGCAATGCCAGTGAGTTCTATCGCAAGGTTAATATAGATCTAAGTAGACACAAAAATAAGTATCATATGCAAAAATAGCAGGGCAATAGAAGCACACGCTACAATACTAAGCTCTTGAGAAAGCCCAAAATATTAGTCAGATGTTAAACTTACCCTGAAAATAAAAAGAAAATATATAAAAATCTATAAGCTAGCGAGCCATGAGATATAATGTAAAAGAACAATTAACAAAGCGGCAAATAACGTACTAGAACCAGAAGGATTCACTTCATACAACGGTAGTTTTAATCATAAATGCAAAAATATCCCTACAAGAAAGAATAATGCATATATAAACTTATGCAACAAAGAACACGAGATACGAAGCAAACATACAAAGAAATCAGGAGGAAGAAAAAACGCGTGCATCGAATATACGAGCCGAAATTTGAAAACCAGATTATGTAAGAGCTTTAATTACTTAAGGAGCAAAATTAATCTAGAAAGTTGTATTAGTTCCTAAAT
The DNA here is from genome assembly GCF_040954645.1 of Diabrotica undecimpunctata. Taxonomy (NCBI): domain Eukaryota; kingdom Metazoa; phylum Arthropoda; class Insecta; order Coleoptera; family Chrysomelidae; genus Diabrotica; species Diabrotica undecimpunctata. Next base: position 41,317,785 of record NC_092808.1, on the reverse strand, counting down.
AATACATACAAAGAATATGAACCACCACTGATGATGTGCAGGGACAGAGGTAGACATATAAGTAGTAAATGGTGCAATATAAAGTAGATAGATTGATCACTTCAAAGAATTACTTGGTACCGAATTGGAAAATTATACGTCACCCCAGAGACGACCAAGAAACAATACCCACGAAAAATATTTTAATGTTAAAAGTAAAAGATGCAATTACACGCTTCCAAAGTTCTCAGATGCCATCTTCATCTCCACAGAGATCAACAAATATGGGAGTAGCCAATATACAATAAATTTACAACCTAAAATTAAAAGTCTGAAAAGAAGAACAAATGCTAAAGGAATGGTACACTGGAATTCTATGTCCATTACACAAAAAGGGATATTTGTTGAAAAGTGAAAATTAAGGTGATATAACTCTTCTGAATACAATATACGAACTGATTTTACCTAAACAAGTTTATTTACCTGAATTCCCTAATAACAAGTGATAATGACATATTCGAAAAAGTAAAATGAAGGATATTTCTGGCGAACAAATGTCATTTTAAGCTAAACAAGCCGCTTAATAATAAAATTAATATCTTTTCATAAAAATATGTAGACTTAGATGGGCTAGATATGTGTCAAATATGTGTCAACAGCAAATGAAAATTACTTATATGAATTCTATTAGCGGCCTCAGCAGAAAATTGGAGTAGAAGTAAAAGAGTAGAAGTAGACCACGTAGAGTAGAAGTAATCCCCGATGAAGTTGGAGGAATGGTGTGTACAAAGACGAAAAAAAGATACAAGAATATCGCACAGCAAACTGGCGATCATTGGAAATGAGCAGAAACGAGTGGGGAAATAGACATTCACATCAAATTTCGGTACACACCAATACTTACAGATACGAACATTTATACACACTTTATTACTATTCTACATTATAACTATTATACTTTGCGCAAACAACTGTTGGTTAAATATTGAATTCAGATTTTTTCTTAATCAAATTAAAAAATATAAGAAATCTTTGTGGTTTTATTCGGAATTTGTTTTAAAATATTTGCATAACAAAATATTGTTTGTCTTTCTTTTTACCTTCACTGCACTATAAAGCGCAAGCTGTAATATTTCAGAAGTTTTCTATTAAAAAGCTGTTATTGAAAAATGAATAACTCAACCTTGTACCGCACATGTCGATTAAATAAAAAGCACGAACAAAAAATTTAACTGGAGTTATGTAGAAACAGCAGTGTATCATATCAAATCAGCCAGTGGACACATGTTCCCTAAAGTATTCTAAAGTTTTCGTTGTCTGTCCGTCCATGCTTAAATAAGTTAGGGAGCGGGTCTCCTTTGGGACATATGGCGCCCGTTGTACACGGTGACAAAAAGCTCAGTCTTGGAGAAACGTTTCGTCGTTTATTACTCCCTGGTTCGTATTTTACATGACGCCCAGCAGCGTAGGTTAAGATCAGTCTAACTGAATCGAAACGGACCTTTTTCTGCCTCGTTTTTTGTTTTCTCTTGGTCAAAATTTAAAAAGTAGGTGATATAACTCATCCAAATTGATGATACTACTTGTTGGGTGTGTCTGGACATATTTATATTTACTTTATTTTTTCTTTCGTAGAGTTTGATCGCAATACAAACATTATACTGTGAAAACGGTAAAGATAAAAATACAAGAGGGAGGAGGAAAGTATCTTTAGTAGTTGTAACAATTATATATTTAATTAAAGGTTAACGATTTATAACAATGCGATATAATTTTTAGAAATAAATTTTATTTGTGGTTTAACATATTATTGTTGGCTTGTTTTACCCGGTGGGCAAAGTAGTCCCTATTTTCGAGCAGAGAAAAAGTATTTTTAGTTTAAATTTTATTAACATCGATCATCGATTTTATATCATTAAATACCAGAAGTTTTTACTTATTTATAAGTTTTTTTAAAACTATGGTATACAGCAAACTACTGGTATTTTCTCCTTTTACTTTATATAACAAATTGTCTATTTCTTTTGCTTTTGCGAAAAGTTATCAACTATAAGGTAAAGAAAATAAACAAAACACTCAGTTTGGTTTCAAAAACGGTTTAGGAATTCGGGACGCACTTTTTTGCTTGCAGTTATAGGTGCAAAAATGTTATTAAAAGAGGAGATATGTCTTTATTTGCTTTATAGATTACCAAAAAGATTTTGACAATGTAAGACATGACGAACACATTGTATGTGTTTAGAGAGATTGATTTGGATGCGAAATATATGAGCATAATTCGACAACTGTAGTTATTCAAATGGCAGAATAGAAATCTCCAACGGTCTTAATACTGAGCCAGTAGAAATAAGTAAGGCGTGACACAGGGCTGCATCGTCTCCCTTCTGCTCTCTTGGTCTCATTTTATTTTGCGAAATTGAAGGTTGGAATGGACCAGGTTGCAAACGAAACTCATAGTTCAGAGACATAAGAAACTAGACGAAATACCTGATATTAGTACAATAATAGGAAGAGCAGACGAAAGATCCTTACGCGTAATCCAACCAGCATGAACGCCTACACGCTCCATAGCGTGCGGCACCAGAAGAAAAATTATAAGGTTATCGTAATTAACCTCGGGATCAGTGCCGGATAAAGGGGGGCTATGGGACTATTAGCCCCCGGCGGTAACTTTTGAGAGGCGGTACGTCGCTTCCATCACGTTTTAATTCTATATGTGGATATTTCAAATTGATGGGGTTGATTTTCTAAAATAGCATGGTGATAAAACTTAGTCTCGTCACTGCGGTAGCAGGTCGCACAAAAACACGTTTCATGTTTCCGGGAAATCGGCCAGCGCCACTGCACCTGTCGGTAGCGTGTCCGGCTCCAACACATTGTACTTTTTGTTAAAATAAACACAAAAACTGGCTGCGTCCATGTACGTGATCCATTGTTATGTTGATAAATTTTGTGTTTTTTATTTAAATTGGTATTATTATTTATATGAGTATTAATTATTTATATGAGTTTTAGAATAAGTACTCGTACTTTATTCAAAATCTAATATAATAATACAATATGCCTTAAAAGAAAAACCTTTCATCAGTGTATTTTGCTAGTGTTGATAACAAAGCGAAAACATTGATTATGGTAAGGACAAAAGTAACAAATATCCGCGTGGCTTAAAGGGCGATGAAACGTGCTATGTTTATTGCGTTCCACTACGACGTGGTGAGATCTTAAACCACCAGCTATAACAAAGATCAGAAGTGATTAATGCTGTAGAGAAAATAGTAACACCGAAGTGGAACTGGGAGATCACGTGGCTCGAATGACAGCCAATACTAGAATAAAGACCAAGAGATGATGTCTACCGAAGCAGAAGTCGTTTACTAACACATTAGACTGACGATCTAAAAAGTTGCCATAGGAATTGGATGTAAGGGGCACAAGATCGAAACAGATGGAAAATTATGAGAAAGATCTATGTCCAGTAGTGAACAAGTGCAGATTTAATAGTGAAGTAAATGTAGAGAAGTTAAAATAAATAAGGCAAATAGTTGAAAAATCACTCAAAGGTTTTAGTAAGAATTTTATGAACGAGAAGAACTACTGGATCATACGTGAAGAACAACAACACAAATCCATATGTATAGTTTTTTTTTAGTAATCCGAAATTTCGACTAATCCGGCACCCGCTGGTTTTGATTGGTACTGAATTAGTGAGTTTAGATGCTGTCATGCATACCTGGCGTCCACTAAGGGTGTCCACGAGGAAACTTAGAAAACAATGGTTAAAACAATTGCATTGAAGATGACAAGATTTAACTAATATCAAAATTTGTCATCAACAATCAAACTGTTCCTATTTTTGTAAAACGCACTTTATATCAATATCTACATATTAACCGTTTCTTAGAACTCGTTATTCATTTTACCTGCGGTAGACCATGATTTACGTTCCAGTCATCCTATAGTCGCAAACTTTGAAAACAATTCGAGCCCTGGCCTACCCTCAGCAAACCTCCTCATTAGTTATGGTATGTAGCCATTCTTCTCTACGACCGATTTTGTAGCATTTCTATTTTCGTTTGTACATGTTAAAACACAGAAAAATAATTTCAATCTTTTTGCTTCACTGAGATTGATAATATAATCATTTTAAGTTTGTTTATATAACACAGATGGGTATTTCTTTAAAATTAATTTCGCTTAATATTGCGCGTTAAATAAATATCCACTTAGGTTGGTGAAAAAGTTATGCAGGGAGGCGATTGATTTTGAGATCAACTGAGATGAGATTACTGTTTTTCCGTGATTAACTCTATAATGGAACGCCAAAGCGTTTGGTTTTATTGTTTAGTCCGGATTTTCTTTTTTAAATTCGCTATTGTTGTTTGTTATTCGTTTTTGTCATGGAAATATAGTATAAAGTAACAGTAGCAGTTAAATGTGGAGTATAAAGTGTAGTTCTTCAAAGCCGGAAATGTTTTTATGGAGATGTGAATTTGTTGAGTTAATAATCGATTTGTTTTGCGTGCGTAACGCAGCGTTACAACAATTTGACGAGGTCCACATGGTTTGAAGCAGGAGCTTTTAAGAGGCCAAGTTTTGAAGATTGCAGTTTGTTGTCATTCAGGATAATCCGAAGCCCGAATCTTTCCAAGAATTGTCTATATTGGTGTTCCCTAGTCACTACAGACCAATTGCAGTTGGAGTGGGGCTATGTTCTTAATTCAATTTTAATCCCGAAAACGTCTTAAAGGAAATACCAGCCAGAGTGATATACGGTACTTTTTGTTAAAATTTTTCTAAGTAAAAATACATAGATATTTTTCATTAATAAAAAAATTTTGCTTTGATGACAAACTAAAAAATTATAAATTAGTAAAATTGTAAGTTTTATATACAGTATACTCCCTCTATAACGAACACGGTTATTACGAGTTTTCGCTTATAACGAGGTACATTAGATGTAACGTGAAATTTCTATTGAACTATAACCCTCTACAACGAGGTAAATTTGCTTATAACGAGAGAAAATAAGATTGAAAAACGTGTTTTTTTACGTTTTGGCCTGACCGTATCTATAAATAAATACCCTTTTTAAGTGCCGTCCGCAATAAACTTCTTACAATTTATGATTCTTAGTCGGAAATATACAATTTATGATTCATAAGTGTCATTGTAGGGGGTTGACCATTCACACCTAATAATATAGGTCCTAATAGACAGGATGTGGAAAGTGTTTTAAAGGTTGTCATAAACTTTATCCAAAGAAAAAACGCAAATGAAGAAGCATAAAACTATACGAAAATGGTTGCGTTTCGATTTAATTTGAGTTTCTTATCACTCCCTGACACGTGTTTCTGGGTCTTCCCGTCATCAGAGAGAGCTTGTAAGAAAACTCAAACTAAACCAAAACGCACCGACTACTCTAGCAATTATAGAAAAAATAATTACCAGAGTATGCTACTAGAGACATCTAGTGATGAAAGATGAAGTTAAATGTGTCGATAGCAATTAAAGTAAACTGTATACTCACGCTTAATCAAGCCATTAAGAGCGATGCTGGGAATATTTATATTCCACTATGCATCAACAATTTACTCATATAAATTACCATCTTTCTTGTACTCATTGCGTCGAGTAAGAACGATAAATATACGAAAATGGTTGCGTTTCGATTTAATTTGAGTTTCTTACCACTCCCTGACACGTGTTTCTGGGTCTTCCCGTCATCAGAGAGAGCTTGTAAGAAAACTCAAACTAAACCAAAACGCACCGACTACTCTAGCAATTATAGAAAAAATAATTACCAGAGTATGCTACTAGAGACATCTAGTGATGAAAGATGAAGTTAAATGTGTCGATAGCAATTAAAGTAAACTGTATACTCACGCTTAATCAAGCCATTAAGAGAGAGTATACAGTTTACTTTAATTGCTATCGACACATTTAACTTCATCTTTCATCACTAGATGTCTCTAGTAGCATACTCTGGTAATTATTTTTTCTATAATTGCTAGAGTAGTCGGTGCGTTTTGGTTTAGTTTGAGTTTTCTTACAAGCTCTCTCTGATGACGGGAAGACCCAGAAACACGTGTCAGGGAGTGGTAAGAAACTCAAATTAAATCGAAACGCAACCATTTTCGTATATTTATCGTTCTTACTCGACGCAATGAGTACAAGAAAGATGGTAATTTATATGAGTAAATTGTTGATGCATAGTGGAATATAAATATTCCCAGCATCGCTCTTAATGGCTTGATTAAGCGTGAGTATACAGTTTACTTTAATTGCTATCGACACATTTAACTTCATCTTTCATCACTAGATGTCTCTAGTAGCATACTCTGGTAATTATTTTTTCTATAATTGCTAGAGTAGTCGGTGCGTTTTGGTTTAGTTTGAGTTTTCTTACAAGCTCTCTCTGATGACGGGAAGACCCAGAAACACGTGTCAGGGAGTGGTAAGAAACTCAAATTAAATCGAAACGCAACCATTTTCGTATATTTATCGTTCTTACTCGACGCAATGAGTACAAGAAAGATGGTAATTTATATGAGTAAATTGTTGATGCATAGTGGAATATAAATATTCCCAGCATCGCTCTTAATGGCTTGATTAAGCGTGAGTATACAGTTTACTTTAATTGCTATCGACACATTTAACTTCAAGCATAAAACTGTTTCACATCTTTAGAAAATATGGTAGATAGAACACTGGACAATTTAAAGCAGTTAAAAATGACAGACTTCTTCCAATTGCAGACGCAGTAGTTTATGTTATTCTTGAAAATACGCTTTATACAGATTTATACAGATACAGAAAGTTAATGTTTTAGAAAACTATATATTCATATGTATGCACAGTATTATTGTTGTTGGATATAACGAGATCCGCTTATAACGAGGTAATTAGTCTGCCATTTCAGTTCTCGTTATAGAGGGAGTCTACTGTATTAGTAAATTGTCATATTAGTTTTGTTTGAAATGCAATGAATTTTAAAAAATTTAGTTAATATTTCAAAAAGGTTTGATATTTCATTTCGACATATGACAGTCAGTATTATCCTTTTCGGACATTTTGTACATAACCATTAATTAAAATTTTGTTTAAAGGTTAACCTCAATGTAAGCTCAGTTGATAAATCTAGATATTTTCATTTCTAATAATAATTTTAATTCCTACAAGTATCGCTCAACGTCTGGAACTTGTTGTAAATCGTTACAAATAGTATCGTAAGATTTGTTGATAAATTTTGTTAATATTATTTGTAATATCTGTTAATGTAAAGTAATAATAAATATTAAATTTTTCTCTCTAAACCAGAAGTTGTAGAATTATTTCCTTTAAAAAGATTTTTACCTATTAATATTTTTTTAGGAAAGAAAAGCCTTTCTTTCCATCCAGCGAGAAGATTCTTTTAAACGGCGTAAAGAATTCAAATAGTTTAGGAACCTTCTTGTATGTGTCTTGCCCAGGAAATCTCTGTAAGTATTTTTTTGACTTCTTTGTAGTTTTCCCATCCAGTTCTCTTTTATTCACTTACCTACGACCTAGCTCTCCAACCAAACCAAGAGTGGCCGTTCGCAAACGTTTCGATTTGTTTGCTTACCCTATCTTTATCCTAGTAATTGCTCAGTACCCACTTTTAACCCCCTATAAGTGATACCCAATGTGGTAAGCAAATTATGCCCCTACAGTGTCAAGAAGATTTCTTGCTTTCGCTTTCTTGGTTTTCCAATTGTTCTTTATCCTCCATTCTTGCATTTAATAATACGGTATACTATTGTAGAAGTAAATATTTTTCTTAATAATGACTCCATACGCTTTGTGTAGTGTACACTTTGTAATCGTCAGATCTAATAATATCGAGCATAATTTATCATTCACAACAATAATATCGCTTTTCTGGCATAAATTCTAATCTGACTTTTGTCAAATTTCAATAAAACAAAATTAAGATAAATTCATTGCTGATTAATTAAAAATTACGACTGTGTCTCACTTTGTAACCATCAAGGTCTAGGCTTAACCATCGAACAACCCTTCAGAAACGGTGAGTGCCAATGGGTAACGATATATCTATCTCCGAAAGTTGAAAGCCAATGTAGAATGTCAAAAGTTTTAATAAATAAAATGAATCTTGAATCGAAGATCCAGCTTAAATAATCAAAAGATATTATAAAAACTTGGGAGAAACTTGCCTATATACCCTACAGTTTGCAGACGATCAAGTCCTTATAGCCAACGATAAAGAAGACCTGACATATATGGCCAGAAAACTACAGGAAGAATACAAGAAGTGGGGTTTAGAACTCAATACACAAAAAACAAAATATCTCCCAATAGGCGCAGAACTATCCAACATTCAGATGGACACAACCGAAATTGCATTCTGCACTGAATATACCTACCTAGGAATTGATTTCGACACCACAGGCACAGACAATAGGGAAATTAGAAAACGAATAACCCAGGCCCGTAGAACAATTGGATGCCTTAACGGAGTTCTTTGGAGCTCAGAAATTGGTAAAAGACGAAAATACAATATATATGAATCTCTCATAAAAACCAGCTTAACCTATGGTACAGAGACATGGAGACTAACAGAAAGCAATAAAAGAAAACTCGAAGCAACAGAAATGGATGTATTTAGACGATCACTTCGAATATCTAGAGCAGACAGAATTAGAAACGATGAAATAAGAAATCGGATGGGGGTAGATGGATCACTGGCAACAGACATAGAAAGGAAACAACTTATATGGTATGGCCATGTTCAAAGAATGCCAGAAACACGACTACCAAAAATCGCCATGAAATGGATACCACCAAATCGTAAGAAACGAGGAAGACCAAAAAGAACATGGAAGGAGGGAATAACAAAGGCAATGAGCTCCCGAGACTTGACCGAAGAACAATGGAATGATAGAAATTCGTGGAAATTAGGCATCGGACAACGACGCAAGACGTTTTGAAACTGATATATATATATATATATATATATATATATATATATATATATATATATATATATATATATATATATATATATATATATATAAAAACTAATTTCACTTCTATTGAATTATGCCTATCTTACTTTTGCATTAAAGTGTCACGAGAGGGCATGATTGCCAAACAACAGATATACTGTCTACTGAAGTGAGGCATAGAAATTTATAGTGAGGCATACAGATTCTATCTCATAGAACATAATAAGGTCTGAATAAAGGAATTAAAATATTTAGTAAACAGAAAGTCGAATTAAGAATTGAATAAAGAATTGAACGCCAACTATTTTTAAAATAAAAATAGTAAAATAAAAGATAAAGTTACTAAATGAATTAAAATCAAAGGAAATTGAAAAAAATTATTAAAAGAAAACTAATCAGCATGTGACGTTTATAACGTTACAACTTTATAATTTCGAATTAAAATTTGAGATAGATAAGAAAAAAGTTTTTAAGCTTTTTGTAGATATATACATTTTAAATATCAATGTAAATACATACTTAAGTAAACGAAATTTCTAAAACTGGGAGAGACTTTGATAATATTTTTGTTTATAAACAAATGTAACGACACTGTTCTCCAAGTTCATATTAAACATAGCGCTCTCTCTTCTAGCTCTCGGAAGGCACTCTTCGAGTCTGGATATTATTGAAATATTATTAAATCACGGACTAGGGTGGTTGATGTCCAAATTTAATTCCGTAAAGGAAAATAACTATCGCACAAAGGACAGGAGATTAAGTTTGCTACTAGGATTTACTAAGTTTATATTCTCTACAAAATAATAGTTTGGCTGAAACAATGTTTGTCTTGTAGAAAATTAAGCGTCTTTACGATTTTAACTTACTTGTAGAATGTAGGGATTAAAACTTAGCGTGCATATTGATTTTAATGCTAAGCTATTTTGGTTAATCTAAAAGGTGTCGAGTTATAGTTTGTTAATAGTTGAATAAATAGAATTATTTAACATTTTAATTTAGTTTGTAAGAGAAACAGAATTTTTTATCCTTATTTTTATTTAATAAGTTTAATAAAATTTATTTTATTAAACAGACATAAAATTTGTTTTATTGTAATGTAATAGTAAATTGAAAACGATAAAATGAGTTTTAGTATATCTATTACAGGAAGCCATTATGTATATCAAGGTCTATATGAGGCAAAATCACATCTATCAACATTTTCAGGACACCTGAAAAATTATTCTAGAAGACTCCTACGATATTTTGTGCTTTCTGTTTGTTTTACTAGTATTATAGTATAATGTGTTATTAGAAGAATATAAAATTATAATGTTTAAACTGTAGTTTTAGTGAAAAATTGGTTTACACCATGGACATGGCGGGATTTGCAACATTATTTAGCAACTTTGGAATAGAAATTCCTGAAAAATTTAAATCAGAGTGTTTTTTTAAACATAACTTACATTGTTCAATATATTACAATAGTATTAGTACAATACATTGTTTTAAATATTAGACCCTTATTAATTAAAATATATTTATTTCTTCAGTTTTGCATAATTATTATTATAAAATTGAAAATAACACAAACTCATAAAAATGAATTTTTCTTTAAATACAACAAATTTTGCATCCCAGTTGTTTCATTTTTCTGCATTCTTCTTTCTGTTTTCATTCTTCACATACCTTGTTTGTCAATAGTTGTGCTAATTTTCTTGCCAATCAGTTCCATAATGTATTTTTAATTGTTTGACAACCAGTGGCGGATCCAGAAATTTTTGTTAGGGGGGCATGGATCTTAAGGGTGATTTTGATACAGGATTTAGATTTTTGCACCTTTACGATTGATATGATTTGTGCCTCATCTAAGGGAACCAGTTTCTCAATTATTATTTTAAGCGATATATTAAACCAATGAGAAGTTACTAAAATCCAAATACCTTACGGGTGCAAAGAAGGATACAATTTTAAGGGGTCTTAAACTTAAACAAAAAAAATAATAATTTAAACCCACATACTCTATGACAGTAAAATCAAGTGTACAAGACTATTAAACCAAAGGAAAGTTATTAAAATATAAATACTGAAAAATCAATGACTGTTAATTTAAGCAAGGTATTTTAAAGACAATTAATTTAAACACACTTATCCTATAGCTACAAAATCAAGAACAAACCAAGGATAAATAAGTATAAACCAATGTTAAGTAATTTAAATGCAATAACTCAATGTAAGTGTAAACATTAATGAATGTATTTAACATTCCTAATAAACTCTATCTTATCGTTGGATATCCGATATCAATTATTCATTTATTCCTTATTGCTATACGGAGTGGAAACATGGACTCGGAATTACAAGTATGAGGCGTATAGAAGCCTTTGAAATGTGTGTTTTTCGAAGAATGCTGAAGATTTCGTGGACACAGAACATGACCAATAACGAGGTGCTGAAAAGAATGAGGACTGAGAGAGAACTCCTAAATATTGTAAACAACAGAAAATCGAGTTATCTAGGACATATTTACAGAGAACAAAAATATAACTTTCTAATGGAAGGGAAAGTAAAAGGAAAAAGAGGTCCAGGAAGAAAACAATGCTACTGGCCGAAGAATGTAAGAGACTGGACAGGCATGGACACACATTCGACACTTAGAACAGCTCAAAATAAAGAGCAATTTGCTGTAGTTATAGACATCCTTCCATAATGAAGAAGAAACCTCAAGAATAAGTGTAAATAGCATTTTATTTAAATTAATTTATTCAACAAAAAATAAAATTCAACTGAAAGCGACGGAAATGGATTTTTGGAGAAGAGTTGCAGGAAGATCTAGAAGAGAAAGGATTACCGAACGCATAAGAGAAATAATGGGAATAAAACGAACAATCACAGATGACCTAACAACAAAACAACTTATCTGGTTCGGACACATACAAAGAATGGATGAACAATGAATACCAAAAGAAATATTAAAATGGCAACCAGAAGGAAGAGAAAACGAGGACGACCGAGAAAAAGTTGGCAATAAATAAAGAACTGAGAGAGAAGGCCATAGAAGAAGACCTATGGAATAACCGGACTAAGTGGCGATTTGAAGTCGGAAAATAGCGGAGAACATTATAAACCGACAAGTAGTAGTAGTATTCAACAAATAACATAATATAATTAAGGAATAGATATTTCTATAATTAGGCATATTAGGCTATAATTGAGTGAAATATTTTTTCACTCGGTATTGAAATTTTTCTCACAAATTGTCAGCAACAGCTGACACTGATACTAAAAGAATAAGATAAGTAAATATTATATAATTTTATAAAAATGTATTCCTTTCGCCTATCCGATTTAGAAATTCGCTCTATGATTGCATCAACATCTAGAGAAATTTCAGGATGCATATTGATGAGTGCTAAACCAGTTAACCTTTCCGCAGAAGTTCTATTTCTAAGAGAAGTCTTTGGACGCTTAAGCGTAGAACGCTCTGTTGTTGCTGCACTGACTGTCAATGTAATTAATATTTGCAGAAATATTCTGATATTTGGATACATATGAATATCGCAGTTTTCTTATACTTCTAAAATACAATCAGGAAGTTTTCCATTATTTTGCACGAATCGTTTCCACTTTTGAATCCACAGTGAAAACTCTTGTTCTACTGTGGAATATGCAGTAAGTAGTTGGTTCAATAATATCCTGGTGTAAACATTTTTTTAATGCAACTTTATCTTCTAGTGTATTATCAGTTTTAGGTAAAACAACTTGAAGATTAAATAGATTCATAACTTTCGGTGAAAGTCGTTCTTCTAAATCAGTTATGATATTGTCTAAAAGGGGTAAATAAATAGATCTTCGAAAATATTCTTCGCAAGAGTTAGCAGATTGGTTTTGACGACAGGTTTGACGAGAAACTATACGAGCCTCTGGCACTCAAATGACGAATTGACAAAATTTAAAAATCGCGTAACTCTGGATTCGTGGAAGTCTTAGTCGAGGTATTACTGTATTTAGAATTGTTTATTTTTTAAAGAGCAATTTAAAAAGGCTTCCATATAATTCTACTCTTGACTTCTTGCTTATAGGGTTGATGGGTTTTAAATTATTTTTTTTAGGATTATTTGATTGATATTTAATTTTGATTTGAGAGTGGTCATGACCCTTGGATCCGCCACTGTTGACAACACTCTGGGCCTTCTTTTTGTCAGATTCAAATGTGTCAGTATTATTCGAACGAATATGTTTTCCCTTCGTACAAATGCCCTTTGGAACACCAAAGTACGTATTGTAGTTGGCTTCGCCCTGAACTTAAATTGTATTATCGTTTCGCTTTAAATTCCTAAAGCGTTTGCACTTTTGAAATTGAAAGCGTCAAGCTCCTGGTCGTTTAATAACTTCTGATCCTGAGGTTTTCCAATCAAATGCGTGTCAGTCTTTTACTAATTTATAGATTGTGTCGTTTTGCTCTATTATAGCTATGTATTGCTCTGGATGCGGTATAATTTTTGTTTTTTTAAATTTTTGTATTTTCTTCAGAAATACAAAAAACTCTATTTGGCGGCATGTTACATAAAATTGATAAAGAAGAGTTCAAATATTACTTTCGAAATGGTCAATTATAATTAATGAAGATGAAGTGTAGCGAATAAGGATGCTTATGGTTAAAATAAGTTGTTGTACAACAGGGAATGTAGTTAATACAAAAGAAAATATAAAGCTTACTTGAAACACTACAAGAGAATAGGCTTAGCTCAAGAGAATGAGAGTTGTGCTAAGAGAGAAGGTCGGCACGTTTGCTTGCCTGTCGTAACTTAGGGTTAGATCAATCCTAAGTTGATCTTAAGATGGGCGCCAGGGTGAATTCTGTATATCACTCCAAGTTGGGGTATCTATAGTTATATACTAACTGAAAAATAAAATATTATGGTAAAACAAATAAAAATCTGAAATGCTCTAAACACTATATTGTAATCCTAACTTACTTATATCCCCAAAACATATATGTATATATATCAAAATAATTACTAAAATATATCCCCCAAAAATATATATTTACAAAAACAGTATATAAATATTTACAAAAAATGATCTACACAGTCCTCTTACAATGAGGTAAAATGGTATGTTATTACTGTTTTGAATAACTTATATATATATATATATATATATATATATATATATATATATATATATATATATATATATATATATGTATGTATATCTAACGAGTTTATTACAGCTGCCGCCGTTTCTCGCAACCCAGCTTCCAACGCTTGCGATCATTCCAGTCATCTACTTGTAGACCCCTATCTTCCATTGCACCTTTTACTTCTTGTCTCCACGATCTTCTTGGTCTTCCCTTTTTCCTGCGGTTGGTGGGGATCCACTGTAACATTTTCTTTGGCCATCGTTGATCATTCATCCTTTCTACATGGCCATAACATTTCAGCCTTTTGCATTCTATAGTTTCCAGGACGTCAATGTCTATGCCCATACGCTCTCTGATTTCAGTATTCCTTACTCTATTTCTTCTAGTGAGTTGGCAACATTTTCTCCAATAATTCATTTCCATTGCTTTTATTTTTAATGCGTCATTTTTATTTATTACCCAAAGCTCTGAACCATATGTAGCAATGCTTTCTATGATACTTTTATTAGATATATTATTAGATATATCCTAATTTTTGTGTTTCGGGTGATGTGGTTATTCCAAAGCATACTATTCAGTTGACGTATTGCTGAATTTCCTTGACCAATTCTAGTAGCTATTTCTTTTGTATTCCGACCATTGTTTGTAATGTTTACACCGAGATATTTATAGCTATCAGTATTTTGAATTTGTTTGCTTCCTAGTTCTAAGTGCTTTCCTTCACCTCCCACTACTACGTACTTTGTTTTTGATGGATTAATTGATAAGCCCTACTTAGTATATTCTTCATCTATTTTTCGTAACATGTAGTGGATATCATCTTGATCTTCTGCAAGTATTACTTGGTCATCAGCAAAATGCAAGCTGTACAGTATATGGTCTCCAATTTTAACACCCATAGGTTCACATTTTCTTTTCCAAATATCCAAAACCTCCTCCAAATAAATCTTAAAGAGTGTAGGTGCAATGCAGCAGCCTTGGCGAAGTCCTTTGGTCACTTTTATCTTTTTTGTCACTTTTGTCCAATCTTTATTACACTCGTCATATCATCGTACAACTCCCTTACAGCATTAATGTAAATCAGTGAAATATTCTTATCTTCTAGCACCTGCCATAGCTTGGCTAATGGGACACTGTCATACGCTTTTTTAAGATCAATAAATACCATGTGTGTCTCCATATTATGTTCCGAACGCTTTTCTATTGTTTGTTTTAGGCAGAACACATTGTCTATACAAGAACGACCAGTACGAAAGCCACTCTGATCTTCAGCGTCTTCCCAGCAATCTTCAATTCGGCTTTTAATTATCTTTCCGTAGACTCTACAGATTGAGTTAGTTACACTAAGCCCTCGGTAGTTCTTACAATCTTTTCTGTCGCCTTTATTTTTGTATAGATTGCTGATATATGCAGTTTTCCATTCTGGGGGTAGCTCTTCTCCTCTCAAGAATAAATTAAAAGTATAAGCCAATAGCTGAAATAGTTTGTCAGGGCCATATTTAATCAGTTCAATGGGTACTCCCTGTTTTGAATAACTTACATGGAGTAAATAATAATAAAACATCACATAAAAAGTTAAATCATTGTACAATTAATAAAGAGGCAGTTTAAAAGTATGACAATAGTCAGTTAA
The DNA here is from genome assembly GCF_040954645.1 of Diabrotica undecimpunctata. Taxonomy (NCBI): domain Eukaryota; kingdom Metazoa; phylum Arthropoda; class Insecta; order Coleoptera; family Chrysomelidae; genus Diabrotica; species Diabrotica undecimpunctata. Next base: position 41,302,061 of record NC_092808.1, on the reverse strand, counting down.
GCAATTGGAACAGTACCCTCCATCAATTTGACAAGATGGAGGTACGTTCTAGTGACCATAAAATTTGATAATGTATCCTGACAACTTATTATAAATGCTAAAATATTAATAAATAAATAAATTCAAGGTGAAAAAAAAAAATGAATGAATGAAATGATGAAATAAAAAAATTAAGGCAATTGAAAGGATGAAAGGTGAGGGTACTACCCAGGGATTGTGCACAAACCTGTTTCGTAACCCACTTAAACTGACGGCCTAAGTATCCAAGGATATATATATATATATGTATATATATATATATATATATATATATATATATATTATAAAAAAATTAAAAATTAAATTATTATTAGTATTGACCAAAGTGTAATGGTCCTTATTAACACTATTGGTCGATTTCTGGGAACGGAGTTCCCTAATACGCTGTGTCCAGTATCCACGCAGTGGATGGGGCTTTGAGATGGCTCAGCCCGTGTTGATCAGTTGTAACAGACTAAAAGGACTGACAGACCAACCAGAAAATTTCAAACGAAAATTCCTTCTTTTTCAAAAATCAAAGTTCAAATTCTTCCCAATTTACAGTACTTCCCAACTTAAAAGTATTCTTCCCCAAATCAAAAATTAAAGATCCAATTTTTAAGGTTAGAGCCGGCAGGCTACAAGAGAACAAAAAACCTTTGCACTACTATGTTTTTGTATTTAATAGATTTTTTATTCAAATAACAAAAACTAAAAGACATTTGTCATTAACTGACCTTGACTCAAATATTTAATGTTTCTATTCGCTCCGTGCGTGACTGACGCGACACCTACCGCCTTCATCTGACAGTTTTGGACCTTCCAATTGGAGGTTAAAACATGATAAATACATACGAAATTGACGATTACTAATAATAAGTTTTTTAATTATATTTTGTCAGTTTATATATAAAATGAATGTAGTTTTAAGAACTGGGTTTCTAAAAGTGTTTATCATAATTTATCTTTTCAACCCCAAACGGAAAGGAAAGGGAGAAATATAGTACTGGCAAATCACGTTTGTCGTGTGAAAGAGCACACGACTAAAAAAAATAGAAAATGCCATACCTATTTAGAGCAAGTTAGTGCTTAATCTTATGTATTTTATTGCCAGTACAGGGAAAAATAGTAGGAATATAATTGGGACTTCATTTTCAGATTTTTTATTGCCGACGAAATGAGCACTACAAATTCGATCATTAGATTTTGGAGTCCAATCTAAACATTAAAAAATAAAAAACAACTGTTTGATATATACACCTATTTTAATTGTCATAAAAATAAGGTTAAGTGATATTTACTTTTTCATATTAACACCACGAATCAATTTTCTTCTTTTCTCTAATTTATACGTAATCTTCTGAAACCTATAAAAACTACATTCACTATTTTTGCTATTATTAGCACAATTAAATACGCAACATTTATTTGCAACCATTTTTGATCAAATGTATGCGTAAAAAGATAGGTCCAATTTTGTCATATTTCACCGCTACGCACGCTGGCATCGTTTTAAGGTACCCCTACCATGGTCACGCACGGAGCGAATACTGGAATATGTATATTTCAATATAAAAATAAGAATGATAGCTGGATATTTCCAATACGGTGAGAAAGTTTAGATGACTGAGGACTTGCAAATTTAAATGAAAAGTGTGGTATAACTTACCAGAATCTATTGGAGGGTATTTTTCCTAAAACAACCTAGCTTCTTAAAACTGCATATAAACTAAATACTTCTTCAACTTAAAAAAAAACTCTTCACGTCCAAAAAAATAATAATAATAAAATAACTTAAATTATCTTCCTTTCTTCTCAGATTCTGCCTGCCATGTTAACTTAACTTATCTTCTCCAAGTTTTGTTCCAAAATGAAAAGCAGTCCCTTTTTTTTTCAATGACAAGGGAATCAATTCTATTATATCCTATCGAAATATTAGTTAGTATTGTAGGCGGCCTACTCTAGGGCGGCCAATTAGTAGCTAGTGTAGGAATTCGATGTCATTATTGGACTGTGATTTTGCTAACCTTCGAAATGTTAGATTATTAACGATCGTATCGTTACAGGCATAACACTCTGTTCTACAACTGGGACTATTTGTTTAATATAGCGAATCTTTTATCAAGAGCCTTTTTATGGAGACACCTTCATACCGATCATTATAATATTTTTATTTTAACCTGGACAGCTATCTAAACCGATCAACATTTTTTTAACATCTTTGGAAAATGTATGTTGTGATAAGAAGAATGTTGAAGCTATAATAATTAAATTTTTTGGCAAATCTAAATGTAAGTTTCAGATAAACTGAACCTGTGTCAGAGTTGTTTTATATTAGAAGTACCATTTACAATTGAAAAGTTATAAAAATCGTATTCCGAGGAGAAGAGCTGTGCTGTGTTCTGTGTTCATGTAACTTCGGAAGAGCTAAATTTTTTTGATAATCCGTTGAAAAAACTTCTCTCTCGCTGCTGCTATTTTTAAGAATTTTGTATGATGATTTTGCTTTAAGTTTATGTAATTCCTGTAAAACATTAAGTTATTTTTTTGCTCCTCATATTTTTCTTCCTTATCTTTTCCTTATATCTTAAACACAGGAAGCACGCGTCTGTAATAGGCGTTCCAAAACCTATATTATATTGTGTTGCAAAATACGAACGCAAATAATGTTCCTTGACCATAAGAGAGCTATCCACTGATATGATGTAAAGTTTAAAAAGCTTTCTTATATTAAGATAACATCGTAGATAGATTCTTTTTTTTTTTAACTTGACTTTTGCAGTAATGAGATTCCAGACATTTAAAACTCTCAATAAAATTACTCATAGCTAACTTTCTTTGCGAGAGGGGTTAGGCAAGGATGCGTCTTGTCTCCAAAGCTTTTCAACGTGTACTCACAGGTCATATTCAGAAAAGCCTTATGGGAAAGAAAAGAGGGAATAAGAATTGGTGGAAAAATGATAAACACCATGAGATTTGCAGATGACACGGTAATTATGGCTAAGAGTATAGAAGAACTACAAACTTTACTAGATGCAATAAATAGTGAATGCATTCAAATGGGACTTGACATCAACACAGATAAGACCTTATGATAGTATCAAGGAGTCCAATAAATAATGAACAACTAACTCTTGGTGGACAGCAAATAGAGAGAGTGACAAAATATAAATATCTGGGAGCTTACATCAACACAGAATTAGATCCAGACCAAGAGATTCGGGTACGAATAGAAATGGCAAGGGCAGCGTTCTTAAAATTCAAACAATTGTTCTGTGACAAAAATCTGAATACTGCGCTGAGACTGAGGTTTGTTGAATGTTACGTCTGGTCGCAACTATTGTACGGGGTAGAAACATGGACACTAAAAGCGCAAATAGTTAAAAAGATTGAAGCCTTTGAACTTTGGATATACCGGAGAATGTTGAGAATTCCATGGACTGCCAGGGTCACCAATGAGGAAGTGCTGAGAAGGATGGGTCGAGACAAAAAATTGTTGAGAACGATAAAAGTACGCAAGACTGCATACCTTGGACACATACTAAGAAATAATAAATATAGTCTTCTGCAGGTCATCATGCAGGGTAGAGTCGATGGCAAAAAGGGAATAGGTAGAAAGAGGAAGTCATGGCTGCGAAATATTCGAGACTGGACAAACATGACTGTAGACGAATTATTGCACGTTGCAAAAGACAGAGAAGCTTTTAAAAATGTGGTCGCCAACCTCCGTTAATGGGGACGGCATAGGAAGAAGAAGAACTTTCTTTGATAATTTTTTTCTAGAACGCGGTCTCCCCATTATTTTTCTGATGCAGTTAGTCCTTTAAAAAACAAATCGCTTTACCGCAACCTAAATTCTTCATTCTTCACTCTTCACTCTTCATTCAAATCCGTTCGCCATCTTGGTTTGGTAATCTATAACTTATTGATAAGTGTTTTTGAGAACTTGTGCTGCTTACTTCTCTCTCTGTCCGGCTTCTTCTTCTCTTCGGTGACTTAGCCTCACAAATTTTTGATACAAATCATCTTGTTTAAGATCCCTCATAGTAACTAAATTGCACTTCAAAAACTCATTTTTATGAACAAACACATCTTGGACTATTTTTTTGTGTTTAGCACGCTGTACGATTCTTTTCCGGTTATATTCGGGAGTCGTTTTTTCTATAGAGATACCAACATTATTACATTCCATTACAACAAAACAAAAGAAAATTTACGTAAACCTACTTTAAATAACATCGAAACAATATTAAAAATATTACATGGTTAGAAGATGACCAGTGCCACTCGGGAATGGGTAACGTGTCAATCCAAAAATTTTCTTATTTAAATTACTCCGATTTAAGAGGGAAGTTGCACCTAAAATATGTTTGAACTTATGTATATACACATAAACAACAAATTCCCGCATCAAACGCAATAATTGCAATTCATTTAGTTGTTTTTTAGAAACAAAATCGCAGAAATCGCTAATTAAAGCATTTTTTCAATAAAAAATTGCAAATTACTCAAAAAGGAAGCATTTTTCGAAAAATTAACAAAAAAGAACTAAAAAAAATTTAATCAAAGCGATTCAGAATATTTGTTAATAAAAATTTTCGGTATACTTGGAAAAATTAAAAACATACATGTTTGAACTTGAAAAAATATAAAGAATCGAATAAAAAAGGTTTTGTACGGTAGCCATGCAAAAAAATATACTTCTAAGTACAGCTAAGTACCAAAATAACTAATATAGGAGACCACATTATACTACTACTACTAAGGATTTCCACAGTTTTCACTGTCTTCCTTCACTCAACCGTTTTCTCCAATTTTCCCTGTCATTCCAGTCTCCATCTCTCAGGGTTCTTTTCTCCATAGCCTCGTCGATTTCATCTCTGAATGACCTTCGGAGTTTTCCTCTCTTTCTTCTTCCAATCGGGCTCCATTCTGTGATTTTGTTTATCCAGCGTCCTCTGTCCGCTCTTCTGACGTGGCCGTACCAGGATAGTCTCTTCTCCTCTATATAGTGGATTATGTCTGATTGCACTCCCATTCTCCGACCACATTATTATGTTAGATAAAATCTCATACGGTACCGATGCCCGATGGTGGGAAATTCAGAAGCGGTAACAATCGCGAATTCATGTAAAGGTTAAAGGCACAACAGATGATGTGTTTAATCATCAAATCTATCCTTTTACAAAAAAAAATCACAGAAAAAAAACATGGTAATGTTTAAAGAAAAATATAAATTTAAATCATAATAAAGACTTTTCACAGACTTAATATCGTACTTCAAAATATAACGCTGCAAAACTGGCTGAAATAATAGAATAGATCAATATTCCAGATACAAGTAGGATTAAACACAGTTGAACATGCTGAATAACCCATTAATATTTAATGCGAAAATAAAATTCCTCTGCATTCTCGCTATACCTAATTATTGTATTTAGGTAAAATGGATTTTGTGAATTCTTCCACCTTCCTGTGAGGCTGTCGATTATGTGAAAAAACTAATTGATTGTCTGTTGTTGATTGTTAAATTATTACACAAGTAGTGCAGCGATAATAATAATTATTAGTACAAATCGTCAGAGTTTACCTATTAATATACATTTTGCTATCGCTTACTGTAAATGGTAAGCGATCTGATTATTAGGATAGTTTAATCTAAATAAAACAAAATTTAAATATTTACAATTCATATTATATTCATATTTACTAAAATATTTATTGCAATTATTTTTCTATGTACTATTTGCAATATTCTGAGATGAAATTTCTCAGATTGTTAATTGAATTTTTATCTTATTATTGTATTGGGATAAAACTTGTCTTCGAAGGAAGCATTGTTCAATTACTTCCATCATTTATTACCAAGAAGTTTTTGTCGGAAAATCCGTAAGACATTGGCCAACACTCTTCGTTTTTCATAATTTTTAATCCAAACCGTAAAATTTCTTGACGCCTCATTTAGTTTTTTAATTAAAACTTTTCGATCATCCACTTGTTTATAAAGACAAAGTTTTAATAGAAAATATGGATTTATCTGAGTTGATTTGTGCATCTGACTTTGATCAATTTCGTTTGATCAAGATGATAAGTTAGATTATTTTTATAAATAACATTCTAAGTTTTAAATTGTGCCAAAAACTTTTTCTTAAATAAACAACCAAACAGCCAAAAGGCTCGCACTCCTTCAAAAGTTAATAAAACTACAAACTAAAATGAACTCGCATTTGCTTGGTAGAGACATTACAAGAAATTACTAGTTTATCTATATAGAATTATATCTATGTAGAAACTATAGTTTATGTTAGAAACACCGTTTATCTAGTTTTTTAATGTTAAAATATGTTATAGAGACAAACAAATAAATGAAAAATAAATAATCAAAATAAGTAATTAGAGACAAAATTATCCGTTAATGTTAAAACATTACGGGAGTAAATTACTTACATTCTTCTCCAATAATTTCTCAATTCAGACACAGTGACAGCGTCTTCATCATCCAGTATTACTTCTGCTTTTTCCTGTAAGCGATTTTGTGTAACACGCACCTAATAGTCGACCTTGCCTTTTAAAGTCGTCTTCCAATGTTCTTAGCGTCCTCATGAAATGTCAAATTACACTCATGGACAAAAATATCGAATATTTTGGAATTTTCAAATTTTTGTTTTTTCAAAATAAATTCTGGTCAAGCAAGTCGTTCATTGTAATATAGACTTTATTTTAGTAATGTTTAATGAACAATTTTAAGTTTTTATGTGGAGAAAATTGTGAAAAAAATAAATGTTTAATATTCGATAAATAAGGATATTCTACTATAAACTTGAATTATAATTTAAATTGCTTAAACAACTGGTTTAAACTGAAAGAAGTGCATGATCAGTAACGAGTATTCCCCCCTCTAGCTCTTATTACTGCTTGCATCTTTCTCAGCATGCTTGCAAGTAAATTTTGGACATATCCTTGGGAAATTGCATTCCATTCATCCTGTGCAGCAAGCCGAAGCTACTCTATCCTATTTGGAACGACTTCTTTGTCGTATGCTGCATTTTAGGTGATCCCACATGTGCTCTATTGGATTTAAATCCGAACTAGACGGTGGCCAATCCAATCTTCGAATTTGGACCCCATTAAGATAATTACTCACTATGGCAGCGGCATGTGGTCGAGCATTATCGTGCATTGACGTGAATCTTTTATATCCAATGTAACCAACATATAACAAAACATGATCTTGCAGGATGTTTTAAACGTAAGAATCACCAATGATCCGTCCAATCACTTCCAGAAGTGCAGTACATACCTCCCAACTAATACCTTTCTAAAGAATTATACCATCATCTCCAAAACTAACGGTCTGGGCGAGACTGCAGCTGGTGAATCGTTCTTCAACCCTTCTGTAGACGTAGTTTTGACCATCTGGCTTTCATAATAGGATTCTGGTCTCATCAGTAAAAAGAAAGTTTTTACAGTTATCAATATTCCACTAAATATGTGTTCTTGCAAATTCCAAACGACGAGCTTTATGATTTTGGAGAACACGTGGAACTTTGGCGGGACATCTGGGCTTTAAGTTTGCTTCTTTTGATCTTCGTCTAACTGTTTGTGAACTCACATTAACTTGTCTAACATTTAATAGCTTATTTCTGAGGTGGATCGAAGTCAACGAACGATTTCGTGTAGAATTAAGACCTAAAAAACGGTCATCAATTGAGGTTGTACACCTTGGGCGTCCTTGACTAGGCTTCATATAAAATTTCCTATTTCGCGGTATCTTTTTAAAGTATTTGAAACTATATATTCAGTTCTGCTGAGACGTCGTACGACGTAATAAATTAAACTAAAAATAACCGAATTAGTATGATTTTTTCTTTACGTGACGAAGGATTTTTATGATAAAATGTACGAATGACACTAACCACTGAATAAACGTCAAAATAAACATCAAAATATTTTAAACCAGTTGAGTACATCAGCCTACTATATGAGTATTATCAGTAATCTAAAATTATTTTGAAATAATACTGACTACAAAAAAAATTGGAAAATTCCAAAATATTCGATATTTTTGTCCATGAGTGTATTTTGATAGTTTATATTTCTTTCCAAACAGGCGTCGTTACCTTACTAGAAAAACGGTGTGACTTTTCATTATAGCCTTTTATACATTGAAACCAGATTTTATTTTGCCATTGAAATCAACGTTTCGGCAGGTAACCCTTGCCATTGCCAAGATTCTAAAATGTACAAGATTAGGAACAAAAGGTTATATATAATTATTTTTAAGCGCATCTTCGGTGTTTTCATGTTTTGTGAGCGCAGTTCATATTTGTGAGAACGAATTCTGGATTAAAGCAGTTGACTGGTTTGCCCAATATAGACACCTTAACAGTTAATACATGGTATCTCGTAAATAACATGTAATTGTTTGAGTTTTGGAGTTTTTTTTATTTTGGTGACCATTGCTGCTACCTTCTCAGTTGACTCAACTGGTTTTCTGACAAATTCTTCATTTAATTAACTGTCAAAATACTTTTACCACCTATTTTTGATACACTTTTCTTGGATGAGTATTTTATTATTTTCATCTGGAATACATCTAATCTGATTAAAATCTTTTTATTTCTTTGCTCTATGTTTGGCTATTTTATATATCTTTGCTTCTTCTTCCCTGGTTAAAAAGATAATCGTATAGATTTGTATTCACTTCTGCTTTAGTTTTTGCTGCTACTACTTTCGCTTTCTTGTTGGCTGTCGTATAGTTTTGATGATCTGTTTACGATCTATTTTCTTGCCATATTTTATACAATTTTATTTACTATTTTATTTTTTTCTTCATTTAACCACTTCATCTCTTCGTTCTCAAACTTCCTTCTATCTTTAGAAGATGGCCAGTATATCTAACAATACGGGTGATTCTCCTTTAAATCCTGTTTCTTCTTCTTTGGGTGCCGTATCCGTATTCAGACGTTGGCCGTCATCATGTTTACAATTTCCTAAAACCATTCTCTGTCGGCTGCTGCGCGAAATAATTCTTCTACTGTGGAACCACACCATTGTCTAGTATTACGCAGCCATGAAAATTTCTTTCGACCAATCCATCTCTATATTGATCAAGATATTAAGAGAAATCAGACCTTGATCTATATTGATCTTTCCAACTGCCATCCACTTTGTCTTTGAAATGTTGAATTTTAGGCCTCTCCGATAACTTGCTTCACTGACTAGATTTAGTAATGTTTGGAGATCTTGTAAATTTTCTGCAAGAATGGCTGTATCGTCAGCGTATCTAATATTGTTGATTACTTCTTCACCTAGTCTTACTCCCTCTTGTCTGTCATCCAAAGCCTCCCTAAAGATTTCTTCAGAGTACAGATTAAAAAGAGTGGGTGACAAAGCACAACCCTGCCGTACTCCACGTTTGATGGATTTTTTTTTGTTTTTTTTTTTGGATAGAAGCTACTTGATTGTAATATAAGTAGCCCGTAGGCAGCAGTAAGCAGCAGTAAATCCTGTTTGTCAATTATTATCATTGAATAATTTCTTTTGTGGAGTCCAATGTACAGGGTGTTCCAAATTGGTATATTCTGCAGGGTCTACTGAAAACTAGAAAGGACAAAAAAAGTAGTTAAGATGTGTTAAGTGTCATGACTTCTTTTTTCGTTAAAGTAACGATTGCTCAATAAAATCATCAATAACTCACGACATTAGCGAGATAAAAGACGATTATTGAAAAATATCTTCTTTATTAAGAAAAGTTTAAAAAAAACTTCATTGACATTTTTGATAGATACAATATGGAAGAGTACAGTGGCGCATGAGAATTTTTTTTAGGGGGGCTCACTAAGGAAATATAATACCAAGTTATGATTTTTTTTATATGGGACACCCTATATATTTTAACATTTTTCGTTTACATTTTTAATTCTCTTACACGCGATGTGACATGTTATATATCTATTTTCAGTTTTTGAAGCTACTATGTGAATAAAATGTTTGTAGTTGACGTTAAGTTATAGGCACTTAAAAATAAAACACTCGCAACAATAGTAACACATTTTAACATTTTGTTATTGGGGAACTAATCTCTTGGCAGAAATAAAATCAGTACCCACCTAACTTTAAAGTAAAGTAAATACGTAACTCCTTATTGTTGGTTCAAAGTGAAATACTATTTTTAAAATAATAATTTCATATTTTAAATAATATTGTCATAAAATAGAATACACTGTATTTTATTACCTTTTTTATTTCCATTTATAATTTTTTATCTGATAAAATATTATTGTTTTATTGTTTTAAAGCTAGGTTTAGTACAATAAAATACGATTTACTACTTTTTGTTAGGAATAAGCCATAAGTTTACTTTAAAATAAGTTAAAAATAAGTCTAAAATAACATTCATTTCGTACGTAGGTTATATTAAAAGGCAATAGGTAATGGTAAAGGTGATATTTAGCGACGAAGCTCGTATATCCAGTGCAGGAATATTTTTTAGCTGACACAATGAACTATACTGGAAGGATTCAAATCATCACTTAGTTCAGGGGATCTGGAGGCAAAGGAGATTCGGTTTTAACGTTAGTGTTTTGTCAAGCATAATAAATTAGTTTATCATAGTTTTGATGATAAATGATTTGAACATTTTTGATGAGAAATATTTGGCCGAGAGGAATACATTTTTATTTCAACGAGATGGAGCACCTACCCTTAATGCCGAAATCGTTGGAAGTTATTGAAATAAAAATTTTTATAATCGGTGGATTGGAATTTATGGTCCTTGTTTACCAGAACTAAATTTGTATCTCGCTAATGTAAATAGCTATTAATGATTTGATTGGGCAATCGTTACTTGAATGAAAAAAAAGTCAGGACATATTAATATTTTTTTTCTATCCTCTAGTTTCTGGTATACCCTGCACAACATACCAATTTGGTTTTTTATCGAAAACTTTTAAGCACAGAACCAGCTTAAAAACTTTTTTTGCCAAATGAGATCTCTCCTACTAGTGATACATTAAAATATTGACATGAAATAGCTATGAAAACATCTTTGTTAGCGAAAAGAGCTCAGTTAGTTAATAAAAAGACTATACAGATTGTATGGACAAATTTTGAGAAATATGATCGAGGAAGAATATAAGCACAATGAAGTGGAAGAACAAAGCGGGTTTCGTGCAGGAAGATTGTACTCCGATAACGTATTTTGTCTTAAAACAAATAATAGAAAAAAGATCGGCTAAGAATCTAGAAACTCATATTACTTTTGTAGACCTGTAAAAAGCATATGACAACATCCCATTAACTAAATTGTGGACAACGTTGAAAAGATCTAACATCAACCACACATTGATAAATGCTGTACAAGAACTATATAGAGACTCAAAGGCACAGATGAAAACAGGAAAATATCTAACGGATGAATTCCTGATTACAAAAGGCTTGCGACAGGGATGCTGTATCTTACCAACCTTATTCAAGATATATGTTGCAGCAGCATTGGAAAGATGGAAAAGAAAGGTGCATAGGATGGGGATAGAGCTTAGCAATGAATGTTTATATACAGTCCAGTTTGCTGATGACCAGGTAGTACTAGCGACCGACAGGGAAGACATGCAGTACATGCTGAGAAAACTGATAGAAGAATATAACGACTGAAGAATAAATGTCAATACAACAAAAACCAAATATCTTTGTATTTTAAACGAGTCAGATAACATAGACCTCGAAAACGGACAACATATTTCCTGCTGTCAGAGCTATGACTACTTGGGTGTTGCCTTTGACAATACAGGAACTGATACACGGGAAATAGAAAAACAAATCACTCAAGCAAAGAAAGTCTTAGGATGTCTCAATGGTATACTGTGGAGTAAAGAGATAACGAAAGGAAGAAAATTTAATATATATGAGACCATGATTAAAACTACTCTTCTTTATGGCGCTGAAACATGGAGAATTAGTGAAAAGAACAAAAAGCGAATAGAAGCAGTAGAGATGGATGCAATGAAAAGATCTTTAGGCATTTCAAGACGAGACCGAATCAGAAATGATGTAGTAAAACAACGTATGGGAATAGAAGGAAATATAACTCAAGATATAGAGAAGAAACAGTTAAGGTAGTATGGGCATGTTCAACGGATGCCAGCAACAAGACTCCCCAAAAAAGTGGTAGAATGGCAACCGATAGGTCGACGGAAAAGAGGAAGACCTAGATTAGAATGGCAACACGGCGTAAACAAGTCCATGAGCGAAAGAAATTTAACAACAAACGACTGCGAAGATAGGAAGAGATGGTGTTTAGGTATCGGAAAACGTCGAAAGGAAAGACGTTCTAAAACGATGTATATATATAGTTAATAAAAATTGTTTACACACTTCAAAATAACTTTTTAATTCTTTGATTTAATTTATTGTTATTTCCATGGTATAGGATGCAAGATGATTCAATTAGTTGTATTAATCTAACGCAAAAACGTACCATTTCATCGACTTAATATTGTTCTGAAACTATTTTCTTGTGGAATTTTAAGGTAATTACTATTTTTATGGAAATAAGTTACAATTAAAGGTTAAAGTAAGTTTATTGACGTTTTAATTTCCACTTCGGAAATCGTTCTCAAAATACAAAATACAGTTTGTATTTTGAAAACGATTTCCGAAGTATAAATTAAAACGTCATTAAACTTACTTTAACCTTTAGTTGTGGCTTATTCCCCTTTAAAAAGTAATTATTTCATCGACTTCATTAATATCAGCAGAATCATTGTACTGCATTTTTTACATCATTCACATAACTATAAAGCATGAATATATCTGTTTATTTTGTTCACTATTTTTTAATTTTATTGTAACTGTTGGTTTATATTAATAATCATTTAGAACATGCTTATCTTAATTTATTTTTAACAAAGCATCAACGAGCTTTAGCACTATCTGGTGAAATACTAGTAATAAAAAAACTATCTCTCTTGAGACAGATTCTCTTTACTGCGACTGAAAATTCTATTCTCAAACCATCAGATACGTTCGAATTAGGAAAATGAAGGTTTGATTAATTATTTAGTACAACATTCGTTTGAGACAAGAAGCGTAATCAGCGAAAGTAATTTCCCCAGTCTCGTCTTTTTGCAGCTCTTCACCAAACGAGGAGATACAAGATACAGTATGACTCTACTAAAATTTTGTACCGTTTTTAGGAATTGCTTTGTAAATAATATCAAAACTATATAAGCATAAAAGAATAAACAGAATTGTCACTCAAAGTCAAGGTATGTTTCAAATGAAAGTCTTCATTTAGGGTTTAAATGTATGAGTATACTCTAATTTTGCTAGTATTATAATATAAGTTATTTCCTAAATAATGTAAAATCCAATAAGGTCAACCAACTCAAATATTATCTATGTATCTAACTAATCATGTTACATACATAATAAACTAGATTACTAAGAAGTAAAATTATTAGAATACTGATACACATGCTCGAAGGCACCATTGCTCAGTCCTAGTAGATTATGTATAATGGCTTATACAATGAGGGCTCCAGTGAGTTTGCCATAATCTGGTGAATCCGTATGATTCTGTTTTTAAAACTTTGGATGTGAATTGTTGACATGGTATCTGTTAAAGTCGTTTAGCATGCTGATCTGTGAGTCCGTTGTTAAGTATACCAATGTGAGACGGAATCCATATAAAGGTAATCTTAGTGTTTAATGTAAAAAGGTGATGGTAACAGTGATGGATATTTTGTGCAAGGGGATCATCGGTAAATAATTCCTGAATGCAAATATTCAGTATGTATATTCAGTATGTATAGTTTTTATAGGTGACTGAACAGCCAAACTTCAAATCACTTTTGGAAGCATCGGTGTATTACACTTGATCAATTGTGTATCATTTCGAGAAATGAATTCTTTAGGTGTAATTAAATTTTGTTAAATATGTTTTAGTTGACATAAAAATAACATAAACATAGATAACATAAAAAATATAGGGTTTATTATTGGGAAGTTAGAAAAGACAGATGCAGCATAGGAAAGGAGAAGTTACTGCAATGTCCTCCTAAGGGGGGTTCATCAGATTTGCAGTAGAGACTCTCAGATGAACTGGAATGAAATGGGCCTAGACATAGTCGAAGGGCTGTGTTATGGATAGAGGAAGGATTTCAGATCTCTCTTGGAAACGGACATATAAGCAATACTGCCATAATATAATTTAGAGCAAAAGTGCTTTATACACTTTGAAGAGCGACTTTTCATCTGCAACACAGCAATAATGGGACAGTGTTTTAAGAATATTTATTAATCTTTTGGGGGGCAGAAACTTTTTAACGTAGAAATATGCTGCTTTTAAAAGATGCTACAGTCAAATGGCAATCCTAGTATTTTACAATGATTCTTCTTCTTCTTCATCTAGCCATTCACGTCCACATCTGAACATAAGCCTCTTCAAGTCTTCCTTTCCATTGTTTTTTATTGTACGCTACTTGTAGCCAATTTTTCCCGGCAGTCCTTTTCACATCATCTGTCCATCTCATAGGAGGTCTGCCTCTGGGTCTTTTGTGTTGGTATGGTCTCCAGGTTAAAATTGATCTGTGCCGTATGTTTAGATCGCTCCTAGCTACATGTCCAGCGTATTCCCATTTCAACTTTAATGGTTGGTTGGTTTTCTGTCTTATCCATGTGTTTGTTTTCTTGTCCTTAAGTGATATACCTAGCATTGCTCTTTCCATCGCGTGTTGAGTGACTCTAAGTATATTCATATTCTTTTTTGTGATTGTCCATGTTTGTGCCGCATAAGTTAATATCGGAATAATGCATGCATCAAAAACTTTAGATCTATGATGTAATTGAATTTGTTGATTTCTGAGTATATAGTTCAGTTTACCGAATGCTGCCCAAGCTAACTTTCTTCTTCTTTTTATTTCTTCAGTTTGAATTTCCCTATTTAGTATTATTTTTTGTCCTAAGTATATATATTCTTTAACTTTTTCTATAACTTTATCGTTTATTATTGTCACGGTGTCTTCGGAGTGCATGACTTTTGTTTTGTTTAAATTCATTTTCAGCCCTATTTTAGAAGATTCGGTATGTAGTTCTAAAAGCATGGTTTGCATTTCTTGTAGGTCAGTAGCTATCAGGATTATGTCATCTGCAAATCGTAGATTACTGAGGTAGCGGCCATTGATGTTTATTCCCTTATATTCCCAATTTAGGTTTTTAAAAACGTCCTCCAAAACTAAGGTGAACAGTTTGGGTGATAATGTATCTCCCTGTTTGACTCCCCTGTTTAATGGTACAGGGTTCGTGTGTTCATTTTCATTTAGGTAGTATGTAGCTGTAGCTTGGTTTATAGATTCTTTTATTAAGTTAATATATCTGCTGTCTATTCTACAATTTTGCATTGCGTTTATTACGGCCGTGTGTTCTATGGTATCGAAAGCTTTTTCGTAGTCTACAAATGCTAGGAAAACTGACAACTTGTATTCGTTACATTTTTCTATTAGGATTTTTGTGGTTAACAGGTGTTCGGAAGTTGAATAGCCTTTTCTAAAACCTGCCTGTTCATATGGTTGGCCTGTTCATACAATGATTAACTATAGCAAAAGGTAAATCATTTATAAATATAGGTGTAGCAGGCATTGGAAGCCGTCTGCTAAATTTAATAATTTTGGATTGTTTTAGGAATAATAATCCTAGATTGTGAGTCCTGTTAATTATGTTCATTGCCGCTTGCAAAATTTTAGAACTAGTGGATGCTGAACGACCAGTGTAATAGTAAATCATCTACTTAAGCTACATATTTGGTAGAAGAAGATAAATTAAAAAGAAGATCACTGATGGCGAGGTTAAATAAGGTTAATACTGAATCCTGAGGGGAACCATCGGCTTGAGTATAAGCAGAAGAGAAGACGTCATTTACAGAAACTTTTAACATACTTTGAGACAAAAATTTTTGTAAGAAAGGAAATATATTTCCGGTGATATTATGTTGCTTTGCGACAAGATTGCCGCAAGTGTATCTGTGTTGTCGAAAGTCAGATTGTCCTTTTGAAATAATTTTGTAATTGTCAAGATAAGACTTTTATTGATAATGTTTTCAAGTATTTTACACATGGTACAGGTAAGATATATAGAGCCTATAAGAATCAGAGGCAGAGGGAAATAGTTTATTTTTTTTAATTGGTAATACTATTGACGTTTGTCAATCATTGGGGAATTTTTGGAAGAGCTATACTTTATTACATATTTTGAGAAGTTTGTAAATACATTGAGGTGACAATTTCTTAAAGAAACTGGCGTTGCTTCCATAAAGTCCTCGTAGACACACCGTCTCAGGACTAGCAACTTCACGTGGAGGCATATGTCGCCATTTTACCTAATCCAACTGGTATGGATGGTAACTTTAACATCTGAATATTTTATAAGGAATACTGTAAACCAAATGTAACTAATTATTTTTTAACGGATTTTTACCCACATATTTAGTGGCTACATTCATGTACTTCTAGACACTGATGATGGAATATGGATTCCGAAAACGTTTTGTCTAACATAGCCCGTTCGGGTTTTTAAATATATACCTTTTACAAAGGATTTTAATAAATTTGTTTGATAACTTCTCCATCTTCCAATATGAGGTCCTGTTTTTTTCCGCCGATACACATATACTCGGTTTTTTGGATATTGATTTCAAGTCCCCATTTTTTATACTCCTCAATTAATTTTCCAGTCCCAGTCATATACTGAATATTGATAATCTGCAAATGACAAAGTGTATATGCTATTGTTGTTCATCGGCATTCCGATATATCTACATTTGCGCTTTTACAGCTTTAGAGCTTGTTCTAGAGAGGTAAATTTTAAATAATGTCGGGGAGAGACAGCAGCCCTGCTTAAGGCCTTTATTCATTTTGAATCCTTTTGACAGATTATTTCCAACCTTTGCCTTTGAGTTAGCATTAGCATACAGTTCCTTCATCGCATTTATTAAATTAATGCTTATGTTTGTTTTCTCTAACGCTTCCCATAATGTATAATGTGGTACACTATCATAAGCCTATCGTAGGTCTACATACAATAAATGTACTTCTTGATTAACGGCTATTTTCTTTTTAATAATCTGTGTAATGCAAAACAAATGGTCAACTGTAGATCTACCTGGCCTAAATCCTGCCTGTTCCTCAGCCTCTAAGTCTTTATATTCGCTTTTTATTCTTTAATTACTTTTCCGCATATTCTACTGATCGAGTTTGACACGGCAATGCCTCTGTAATTGAAACATTTATCCCCTCTGCATTTTTTTGTATACTGGATATTAATGATGTCTTCCACTCCTCTGGGGTTGTCATTCCATTAGTGCAGTTTTGAAACAGTTTGGCATATTAATAATAATAATAAACATAATTGATGCTGCAAGTAAAAATATATGACATCATCATCATCATCATCATCATCATCATCATCAGCCCATAGTCGTCCACTGCTGACCGTAGGTCTCCTCGAAAAACCTCCATTCAGATCTATCTTGCGCTGCTGCAATCCAGTTGGTACAAATCCTCTTTATGTCGTCAGTCCATCTTGTGGGTGGTCTTCTTAGGTTTTGTCAATTCGTTCTCGGTCTCCACTCCAAGATTTTTTTTTGGTCCACCTATTATCCTTCATTGTAGAGACGTGTCCTGCCCACCCCATTTAATTTTCGTTATGTGTTTTATAATGTCCTCTACACCACTTTTTCTACGGATTTCTTCGTTTCTTACCCTATCGCGTAACGTTATACCTAACAATGATCTTTCCATTCTACGTTGCGTCACTTGCAGGCATAGATGTCCTTGTTAGGGTAAGTGTCTCTGCGCCATATGTAAGGACAGGCAGGACACACTGATTAAAGGCTCTTCTTTTTAAACTGATAGGTATATCACCTTTAAAAATATTACTCAGTCTTCCATATACTGCCCATCCCAGTCTTATTCTTGTTAGCAGCTCAGCAGTTTGATTATCTTTGCTAATTTTTACCGTATGTACAAGGTATATGTATCTGTCAACAATTTCAATTTTGACGTCTTATACCCTTAAAGGATGGTTCAGAACTAAATTAGGTCATTATTTTTGTCTTTTGGTAGTTAATATTTAGACCTACTTTACGTGCTGCATCCCTGAGTTCATTCAACATATCACTGGCAGCCTTTAGGTCATCTGAAATCAGAACAATATCATCTGCGAATCGTAGATGTGTCAGTATACAAAGCATGTAGCTTACAGCGAGAATCGTAGATGTGTAAGCAAAAAATATGTGACATAATAATATATGTGCAAGCCAAATAAAAATTTAACTAAAGATATTAGCAAAATTCACACAAGGAGAAGATCAAGAATTTAATATAACAGGTACAAAATATTTTACAAATTAATTTAATCTTAATTTTAACCCTTGCTTTGAATTAGGTGTTTACTGTTTGTTATTGAAGTACGGTATGTTATTTTTAGCTTATAGTTTTTGTTAGAACAAAGATTTGTGTACTGTGACTTATATATTATAAGCCTCGAAACCAGTAGCAAAAAAATTTAACAACAATAAAAAAAATACTTGAGATTGTGAGGACTGACTCATCTCCTATACATTAGTTTTTAAATTAACTTTTTAAATCACTTTATGAAATACACAACTTAAATATATAATAGCTACCTGTAAAATTTGTATGTCATTTTTTAAGAATCCATGAATATAGTTACCTGAAACAAAAAAAAACATGGACATTACAATACTATATATACAATTACACAAAATAATATCAGAGTTAATATGTTTAGATAAAAGAAAGAATCTTAACCGTTTTTCTCTTATTTCATTTCTTAGTAACATAACAAATTCGTTATTATATAAATATCTTTTCCTAATTATTCTAATAAAATAATTATCCAGTGTATAAGATCTAAGAAATCTTTTAAGTATATCTTACATACATATTTGTAACTTTTGGCGTTAATTGAATATCCGAATTCGGATATTCAATCAACACTTTCGGTTAGTCTTTTTACTTCTTATCAATTCTCGCCACACAAGAAGCTAGATGTTGCCTCGTGGCCGAAACTGAAGCGTCCCTATGTAGATACTATTTTTATATAACAGTTGATTATGCTTACCTCAAAGAATTACTGATGTCAAGCAAGCATAAAGTGCTCATTTAAAATAAAGCCTAGCGGCTTTGGAAGGAGTAATTTTTTTATAAACTATATTAAATTCTCAATTAAATATGTATTTTAAAATTTTCTTAAATCTGATCCTTTTTACCTTCTCCCAGGTTTTTCAAATAAGTTATTTATGCTTTGGAATTTTATATCTACTTTATTTACTAAATAGTCCACGAAGTTAAACTTATTTATGGAACTAAAGTAACCAAGGAAATAACCAGGTGTAGGATGAATACCTAGGAGCATGGGAGCGACAGACTGTGACTCTGACGACTTTTTCATTTTATTGAGCACTACATTATCATGTATAAGGTAAAAAGAAGAACGGCTTCAGAAATCAAAGAAAAGTATTCCAACTTATGTCAGCAGCAAACTAAAGGGCACAAATAAAGATATACGTAGAAAATATGAGGTGCACAAAAAATTATAGTTTCAAAGATATGAGTTGGGAATAATTGATGGATTCGACCGTTACTTAAAGGAAATTCATTTTATGTAACAATAAAACACTGAAAACTTTGTTTTCAAAACTTCTACAGAATTTATTTTAAACTTTTATTACTACAGCTATTTCGGCTAATTGCCTTTCTCAAGTGATCTGTTTTTGGCACGGGTTTACACTTTATAGTCTCTAATAAATAGGTTGAGAAGGGGAGAACTGTTTGTCTCAAGCTGGTCATTCAGAATTATATCTGTGTTTTTTAATTTGTTGATTTCCATAGATTCTAGCAAAGATAGCTTAAGGCCTTTATTTTGAATGTTAAGAATTTTAAATTCGTCATTAAACGAATGATTATGATCTAGAAGGTGAAGTGCGTATGTTGAATCTGTTTTTCTATTATTGAAAGCCCTTTTATATTCTTCTATTCGTTTATTAAAATTTCTATCAGTTTGACCAATGTAAGTTTTTGGGCAGTCGCCACATTTAAGTTTGTACACACCACTGTGTAAGTGTTTTTTATGTTGGCTCTTGTTGTTTTTAATATATTTGCCTAGGTTGTTATTTGTTCTGAAAGTTGGTGTTATTCCTTTCTTTTTTATGTGTTTGGCTATTGTTGTTGATATTTTCCCTGTATATGTAATCCAGTAGAAGGTACTGGGTTTTTTCTCTGGTGGTGGAAATACTAAGTTCAGGGCTTTCTTGTGTAGTTTTTGATTTAACATTTTAATAATGATATGTGCTTAGTACTAATTTAAGCCTATTATGGGTTGGTTGCCTTCTGCGTAAGTAAAATTCTGAAATTGTTGGTGCCGCTGCGTTAGTTGGTAGTATTCTGAATTATGGAATCTTCACATAACCTCAAAATATTATTGTTTGGCGTATTTTGGCTCGTGATATTAGCAAAATTTAAGTCTTTTAATGATGTTTTATAAATTTAAAGTGTGTTATTTTGTGATACAACATGTTTAGTTCCCGTACTAGGCAGATTTTTAATCTGCTTCAACAAAAAGAACAAGATCAAGGTAAGATTTTAGCAATATTTTTTAAATAAAATTAGTAATGTATTTTTTGTTGTTTTAATGAAATAGGGACTGAAAAAGTACCAGACTCCTCTCAAACAAATGAAAATGTAGCTGATACTATTACAAATAATCAAATTCCATGTACTAGTAAGGAAGTAATTATAACAAAAGACGCCCAAAAATTCAAGGATTGTGGATCTATTAACAAACCTTTTATCAGAGAGGAAGAGAAAGTATTGACTCAAAATATTGATAACAAGAAAATTACATGTGTCTTTTGTGTGATTGATGATTGATGTTTTATTTTTTATTTTAGACGTTCATTTGGAAATAAACCATCCAGGTGGTTCGGTAGATGACGATGACTCTATTCGCGACCCCAATTACGAAGCTTCAAGTGCTTATTCTTCTAGTTCAGATTATGAACCAACATTTTCAGAACAATATCATGTCGTTGCAGATAGCGATTTAACAGAAACCACCTTAGAAAATAAAGTTTACGAGGGAAGGCCAAAAAAAGGAAGAAAACGGAAATTCGACAATCAAAACAGGACAGAAATGAAAAAGAACAGGTATAGCAATGAACAATATTACAACCATAAAGGAAGAGAAATTAAATCAAAAAAAATTTTAAATTACGGTTGTAATTGCACTTTAAAATGTGCCGAACATGTACCTGTCGAGATACGAAAGTTAGAATTTAAAAGATTTTGGTCATTGGGCTCATATGAGTGCCAGGTGAGTTTTATCGCAGCGGGAGTACATACAGCAGCTTTAGAAAACACGACTTTATGGTAGAAATCCAGAAATAAAGAAAATTTTCAAGGATCTATATAATACAAAACAAAGTGGTATGCCGTGAAATGTATATTAAAACGTTTAACATCACAACATTTAGAGTTAATACCGCCCTAAAGAAATTTAGAGGTGAAATTTCTTTAACTGACCAAAGAGGTATTAAACAAGGGGGGCAAAATAAACTTCCAGAAACCAAAATTCAGGAGGTAATTAAAAAAATTAAAAAAATTCCAAAATATAAATCTCACTATCGTAGAGAACAAACAAGCGCTGAATTTTTTCCCCCGGAAATGACAATTCAGAAAATGTATGAGCTGTATAGCCAAGAAACTGAAAAACCTGTAAGCATGATATCCTATAAAAAAATATTTTACCAACGATTTAATTTGAAATTCAAGACATTCAAAAAAGATACCTGTAATACGTGTGATAACTTGAAGATACAAATTGATAATGAAATAGACCCAGAAAAAATAGAAACCTTCCAAAACAATTATACCAATCACCTGAAAGATGCAGAAAATGCTCAATATTTAAGAAGACATGACTTTCAGTTTGCTAAGGAAAATGAAAAATACGAATGCCTTACATTCGATTAAGAGAAAACATTACCTTTACCAAGAATATCGACAAACATTGTATTTTATAAAAGGCAGCTCTGGGTATACAACTGTGGTATTCATAACGGAAAGCAAGATCAGGGATTCTGTTACGTTTGGGCTGAAGGCGTTGCAGGAAGAGGGGCTTAAGAGGTAGGTAAATCTTCTTAAACATATAAATGCTCACATAGAAAAAGGCGTCCAATATCTAATTCTTTTGAGCGATTCATGCGGGAGTCAAAACCAGAATATTAAGTTAACTTTTATGTTAAAAGCTATCTTACATGAATTATCTACTTTGACTGATATTACTTTAAAATTTTTATGTTCAGGCCACAGTATTCTACCCAATGACACAAGATTTTGCTCAAATTGAGTCGGCGTTAAAAAACCAGCAAAGATTGTATTTGTCCTCCGAATATGTAAAGGTAATGAAGCAATGTCGAAAAAAAACCTTTTGTGGTAACGGAAATGAACAACTGTAATTTTTTGAGTGTCAATATGATTGAAAAAAAAAATCGTCAACAGAAAAACAAGCATCGACGGACAAAAAATAAACTGGCTAAAAATAAGATCGATTGTGTTAAAAAAGATGAACCATTCTGGCTGACTTTTCAGCACGATTCGTTTGACGTACCTGTACATAAGATTGATATTATAAAGAAAGAAGGAAGGAACAGCACAATAAGTAAAATAGAAGACCTTTTTTTAATGAGTACGCTATAGCCCAATGGAAAGATGATTGCTGCAAAAAAACTTGCAAATCTGAATGAGATGATGCACCTTATCCCATCAGACTGCCAAGATTTCTACAAAAAAATACAAGGAGATGACAACATTGAGGAAGATATCGATGGGTATAACATAGCTAGTTTTGATTTTGAACTTAACTGAACTGAAGATGTTTAATAGATTTTTTTTCTCAATAAATGATTTTTCTTTTATATGGATCTTCCGAATTTTATTTTTTCTTAAGAATACATAATAATGCAGAAAGCAACCAACCCCAAAAAATGGCTGTATTTTTCAAAATAATGAAGAAAATACTTTTTTTTACTTTTACTTTGTTAAAAATGAGATATTTTGCCAAATGAAAATAAAAAATTAAATTTTTTAAATAAGCTGTAATATATACTATTAATTTACTGTTAAAAAAACGAATAATATCGATTTACTCAAAACTCTACTTCTGAGGGTTGGTAGCTGGATAACTACGTCCATTTAATTTTCAGTAGTGATTTCATCTACATTTTTAGTAAATAGTTTGAATATTTCGTTTTGTCCAAATACTTTTAAAGCATTTCCATCACGAGCTTGTTTTCACTCTTTCTATTGAAATGGTTTTGTCTTCAGTCAACAGCTTAAGTAACTAAAGAAATTTTATTATTTTCGGCTCGGATACTCCTAATATGATTAAAATTCAATTTAATTTCTATTTAAATTATATTTAACGATGGGTAATTATATAATTTAACTTCAATGCAATAAAATTATAATGCTTGTAATCTAATACCCTGTAATGTTTCTTTAACATCTTAATTTTCATTACCTGAAAATGTTATATTACCAAATAAATTCTTTTATATGAAAACGCCCTCTTAATAACCTGAAATACGGGACAAAAGATGGAAATATTACAAACAAATCCCCATATTTGATTTATGCTACCGTTAACCCTGAAACTTGAGCTTAAGCCATTGTCAAAAAGCAGCGCAAAATTAGATTTTAATCTTTGAGCCTCTGTTCAGAGAACCATATGATTTAGTGAAGAAGGGAGGGAACTTCAACGTCTTACTCCTTTGAGACTTCCTCCACTCCCTGAAAACTGTTACATCATTAAAGAAGGAGTGAGAAGAAAGCGGGAAATACTCTTGTGGAATTCCTGTGAAAATGTATGAAAATCAATTTTCTTTTTAGAGTAATATATACCTGGAGTAAAGATTATTCCTTATCATTAAGGTTTTGGTGCATATTCGAATAAAAACAGTCTTGGCATTTTTCTGTTTTTGGAATACGTGGTAATGGTTATTTCGAAATCTCTAATATTAATAAAATATTAGTATACAAAACACATGTCTCAAAAAAGCGACCGTAATGTCAATAATAAACATTTTAGTTTATATTATGGAAACCGTGTTAAAACTATTGTCATGATTTCGATATTGTTCTGAAGCTATTTTGTTGTGGCATTTTAAAGTAATTACTATTTAAATGGGAATAAGCCACAATTAAAAGGTAAAGTAAGTTTATTGACGTTTCAATTTCCACTTCGGAAATCGTCAAAATACAAACATTAGTAAATTAAACAAATTTTGTTTTTTGTTACTTGAATGAACTATCTTTCAAGTAAAGTCGCCCCAGGAACGCAACTCAACAATATTGGCAATATCATTTTAAAGTCGTCTACTTTAAAATGTATAATGTATGTCTGAATTGTCAATATTAATGAGTCAGATAAAATTAAATTATTAGAAGAATTTTTCACCAACTAACAAAAAACAAAATTTGTTTAATTTACTAACGTTAGTATTTTGAGAACGATTTCCGAAGTGAAAATTGAAACGTCAGTAAACTTATTTTAATCTTTAATAGTGGCTTATTCCCATTTAAATAGTAATGATTTCGATAAACAAATTTGTTATATTTTGTAAAAGAAACGTCGAAAATTCGAAAATGAATATGAACCACTTGAGCTGGAACAGGAAGCAGAATTTCGAGTAGAACGATCTTGCATCGACCACATTTATACTTTAACCTTACTAAATGAAAAAAAGAATAGATAGAGATAGACCAACTTATTTATTATTTGTGGACTTTATGAAAGCCTATGATACAAAAATCATTAATAATATGTTATTGACTTAAGCTTTCTCCCAAATAGATCGGGAATATTAACGAAAAAATTTAATGAAGTTAATAATAAATGAAATATAACAGTAGACAACTAGTTTTTCTCAGTAAATCTGGCTAAACAAAATGGTGAGGAAATTTAAACGAACTTTCTTGGGTACACTGAGAAAAAATAAATGAGAAATTTCACCATTCTTTCTCTGTAAAAATGAAGTAGGTATATCATTATTCGCATTCGACAAAAATTAAACTTTCCTCTAATACAATCTAAAACCCAAAAAAGTTCTTTTAACATCAAGAATTTTGTTCCACATACTTGATGCTTCTTCTTCTTCTTTTTTTACTTCATATGTAGACATGACACTATCCGTTTTTCAATGTGCCTTCAGGAAGTAGTTGTTCCATCATTTTCATGGTCTTCCTACTGATTGTCTTCCTATTGGGGAACCTTATATTGCCGTCTACTCGTCTATTTTTCACCGGGCTCTTGATGTTCTCCACCTTGCATCTACGTTGTTTATTTGTACATCTAGCTCTGTCCCATAGTGTCTTATCATAAATTTTTCTGAAGTGTCTTCATCTCTGCTGTTTCTAACATTCTTTTTGTCCTTTCTGTGTCTGGTCGTGTTTCTGCCGCGTGTGTTATTATTGGTCTGATTTTGTAATAATGTTTTGTAGTACATACTGTTTTGTAAATTCTGCCTTTTCTATGTTCTTTCATACAGGCAATCTGCTGCTCTGTCTGCTCTATTCGCTTGATCCTCCACATCTCTTCCGAGATTTTCGTAGCTAGATAATGTGATGCCTATATATTTAAACTCCTTCACTTGTTCTATTTTCTGACCTTCTAGCACCTATTTACCTCTTAGTAAATTGGCAGTTATAACCATGCATTTGTCTTTTTTGGGGAACTTAACATGTTAAATTTTCTGGCGGTGATGCAGCATATATGTTGCAGCATATGTTGTAAATCATCTTCACTTTGAGAGAGTAGTATTGCGTCGTCTGCGTAGCAGATTATTTTAAATTATTTTTCTTTCATTTGATATTCCCTTTTAGCTTTTCTTTTTATTAGTTCATACTTTTACTGTTGTGTTGTTTTTGTATATATTTTGTAGATATGTTTATAAACTAAAACCTTGTGGTTATTTTGCTAGTGTTATAATTTCATTCAGTTTATTTATTATTACTTTGGTTGTTAATTTTAGTATTTGATGCATGTAGTATAAATGCACTGGTGCTATTATTTTCTCGCAAATTTCCAGGAAAGAAAATACATCTTATAATAAATAACAGAAGATAATTTTTTTGAAATTTGAAATCTTTGGGAATGGAAAATACCCTCTTTACAGAAATTACTCAGGCAAAAAATGTGTGGCATTCTTCATACATCCCACAAGTTTAGTAAATAAAACTAGGTGTTATTTCTGCAAAGAAAAAGAGCCTGCCATAAAGCATACTGCATTGAGCGTAGAGCTGAATTGAGTTGTAAATGTGCTCATCAAAATGAGTAAAGTTGGAATACCTGGAAGTGGTGATCTGAAGGTAAAAATTAGGAGAGAAAAATGAAATTATTCATTTTTTGATTACTCCGGTGTATTCAATAGTGATTAGAGAGTTTCTGTAAAACATAAAATATTTAGTTTTATTTATTTCTTCACAAAAATCATTGGGCATCTGATACTCATACATGCGGTTTATGGTAAAAAAAGGTGATCTTTTATGGTTAAACAAAATTTCATAATTCTTTTGTTGTTGTGGTTTTAACTCCATATTTAACCACAATTAATACTTATTATTTATTTATTAGTCTTCCCGTTAATGAGCCATTGATTTATAATTATTTCATTCAATAAGCTATTCTATATAAGAAAATTCAATGAATTAACTTTTTGACTCAAATCACCTCGACTTTTCAAACCCAAGCCTTTTGCTATAGTTCTTTTTAGTTTTCATTATCTATATGCCTAATATAGATATTTCCTTAAGTTTTTTTATGCTGGTAAAAAACAGTAGTACTAAATATTAGTACTACTGTTAGTATAAAGTGTTAGGACTTTAAGGGACTACTTTAATTTTCGTTTAATTCGATACAAGACAATCTAGATCGCTGATCGACAATAAAATTTAAACGATTTACAAAAATTTTTTATCTACTGTCAAGAGACAGGTGGTAGGTGGTTGGGTATTTAATTTAAGCAAAAGGCAATTTTTATTTGTTAATTAGACAGTTTTTTTTTATTTATTTAATACATACATGTAAGACGTACAAACTTTTTGTTCTGTAAATAAATTTATTTCAAAAATTAAAACAAAAACTTGGCCACCATGTATACAAAATTATTTTATTAGTTAGATCATTAAATAGAAAATTGTCGATTGTAGACGTCATTATATAATATGTAGTATGGTATATATGCCAAAAATAATTTAAAAATAAAGATCGGTCGGTTTGGAATTTATCTCCAAAATCGTATATTCTCGAAAGAATAAATTTATTTCACAATCTTGTGATTCACTGTATAATAGGATATGGTAAAAAACTCTTAGCTATATGTATCTTGTTAAACTACTAACAAACTGTTCGCTAAAAAACTATGAGAAATAATAACTGCAATCAACTGGAAATGTCGTCGTCAGCATGATTTGCCTGATAAATATTTCAGTGTGAAAATGAGGAAATATCTTTCAACGCTTTTACATTGTTATGAAAAATACTACAATTTTAAAAAATCTATAAACGGCATTCTAGATAATACCAGCTAAACTTTGTAATTTTGTAATTCTAGTATAGCTATTTATCGACTTATAATCCAGTGGCATTATACAAAAACTATTGAAAATGTATGGCAGGTTGCAACAAAAAAAAATTCGATTGCTTCTAGCGTGAGTGTATAAAGTAAATATTTACCTGTACATAAATTACACGTGCATGCATAACATGTTGCATACCATTAAAACAGGCTTAAAAATTAAAAAGTAAATTACCCAAGATGGGCCTCTAGTATTTCTTAAAAAGAAATATAATATTAAGTACACCTAATTACTTTTTAATCATATGGTTTTTTCTTTCTGTTCTCTATGTGTCAGAGTTAAAACACACCAGTAAAAGATGCCATAAACTAAGTTTTACTATCTTTACCTAAATTTTAAAAATTTTATAATGTATTTTGTCCATTATTTTATATTTTATATGTGTGTTATTAATGTTGAGTGTCAATGCTTTTATAAATAATCTCAACGACTAGTAAGTTGCACTCAAGAATTGTGATATTTTATAAATTTTTACATAATTTTCTGACTGCAACCCTAATAAACTGTGTTGTTTGTTTATATCGACTGTCACTAATATCCAATATTTCTTGTATATATATATATATATATATATATATATATATATATATATATAGGGGCCTGCGTAGCGCAAGCAGTAGGATGCTTGCCTCGCAAGCCGGTGGTCCGGAGCTCAAATCCTACCGCCGGCAAGAACATCTAGACATTTTAAAAATGTCTATAGGCCCCAGGTCGACTCAGCCTGAATAAAAATGAGTACCTTGGGTAAAACCAGGGGTAATAATAGACGGTTAAAGCGTAGCACTGGCCATGTTACCTTCCTTGTATACCGTAGGCCCTAGATATAGCAGACTATCCTGCTATACTCCCAAAGCCGCGACAGCGGTATAAAACGGGAGACTATTATTATTATTATATATATATATATATATATATATATATATATATATATATATATATATATATATATATATATATATATATATATATATATATGTATATACATACATATGTATATATATATATATATATATATATATATATATATATATATATATATATATATTATGTGTGTGTGTGTTTTCAATAAATATACTATTTGCCAGTATATTAGAATGTGCTTGGGCTATTTTTTTAAATTAATGAATAGTTTGTAAATTCATTTTATTAAAATAAAGCAGAATTTACTAAGTGCATTTTAAAAATAAATTAAATTTCCCTACATAATTTTTTTACCATTCAACGTCATCGTAATTCAACGGATCGTTCTGGTATTTTTAAAAAAGTTGCTTTTTATATAATTGAGTGTATCTATGAGAGTATAAGGTGTACTGCTAAGGATAACAGGATTTTATAAAAGTACTGCTTTTAACAAGTAACTTTATTATTGTTTTGTATATTTATGCAAAAGTGTTAAAAAAGATGTGCACTATTACTATTTTGCGGAAAAACCCGCATGTCCAGAATTGATGAATGAGAAAAGTTACAATAAAAGTCAACATGTCTAATCGAAAAGCTGAAAGTCCCCGGAAATTAGCCTTCTCGTCTTTTCGTTTTAAGTATTACTTGATGATGAAGATTGTTCTTTATGTTTGCGTTAAGTTTTATTTAACTTTTAAGAGTCCTTACGTATGAAATAGATACAAGGGGATCGAGTCTCTTGACCTATTTTATAAGATAAGGAGCAGGGTCAGCAGAAAAATGTATATACACACATAAAAAAGATAAAGAAGTTAGGAATCATGATTATTGGATTGAAATGTGGTTTTTGTTTGATATTTTTATTAAATATTTATTAGTTCCTTTTCATTTTCAGTAAATATTTTTTCTGTTTTCTTCTAAAAAATTGTTTCCACCAACTGATAATTTTTTTCATTAATCGTAAATATCCCTACTTTTTTTTTATTAGTGTTTATCTTTATTATAATAGTAAATATCTCCATTGTTTTTGGACTTTGCGTTTCTACTTTGATCGAAAATAGTTCTTTGTATTGTTTCTTATATTCAAATGTAACAAATACTGACAGCCACGGTGATGTGTTGGGGGGTTCCTTGGATGACATCCATATCGGCATTTGCCGTTCTGAACATGGATCTTTGTCTACATATTTTAGGTAATTTTTGATTACATTTTTGAAGAAGACCAAAGCAGCCCTGGGGACGGACGCTTAGGCAAGATAGGTCGGTAAAAAAATTGATGGCGGTATGGTGGTACCCAAGCTAAAAGCTTTATTAAAATTGTAATGCGGAAACCGGTTCCACATTGGGATAAAGGCAAAGATAATGATAATAATGAAGTACTTTTCCTCATATGTGCTGGAATAATATTTCCATTTGAGATATTGTTGAGATATGTTCATTTGCAAAAAGTATTTTTACTATTCGCTGAGGATTTTCTACATCCGATTTAGTCCACTTAATAACACCAAAGGCAACATACGGAATATGTATCCAAATTTACTGCCTTAAAAATAGTTTTACTCTTAACATACACGAAAAACCCATTTATTTGCTTTGCTTGTCATGTAGACATGAAAGTTAATTAAGTTTTAATTTTTCAGATTTATTAACTTATGATCATGTTATCTTTAACGTTACATTTCTTGATTGAAAGCGTCGCTCAATTTACGATTTGGCGATGGCATTCTTAAGTAAACTAAAAAACTGATGCATATGGCGTATTGCATATCTTCGATCAAAAGCCTAGCCGAGTTATGTAGGTCCACAATCACCTCTAGATTGGGATTCCTTGAACTGACATAAATTCTATGTAAAACATCATTTGACTTGCCATTCTTGTACTTTACATCATTTGTGCAGCGAACGTCCTTAATAAACAAAAAGTTATACAGATGTTTTAGTAGAAACAAAGATAATAATGTACAGTTACCATGTAATAACTTTTTTTATTACGGTTATAGATATCACCATCAGTCGTTTTGAGTCCACTGCTAGACATAGGCCTCCCGTAAATAATTCCAATGCATTCTATCTTGAGCACCCTGAATACAGTTGTGCTGAATGCGCTTGATGTCATCTGACCACCTTGTTGGAGGACGTCTTCGATTACGATAAGCATCGTGTCTAGTTCTCCAATCTAGAATTTTCTTTCTCCACCTACCATATTTTAATCTGGCAACATGCCTTGCCCAGTTCCATTTCAATGTTGTAATCCTTTGAATTGCGTCAGTACATTCAGTTTTTTTCCTAATTATTGTACGAGGCGTGTTTTTTAAGTAAGTACCGTTTTGGAATTAAAAAAAGACGTGCAAAGATATGGCAATAATTTTATTTTTACATGAAAGCCTGTACCTTAATTTACTTTTCTACATAATTTCCGTGAATATTGAGGCACTTGTCATAACGTGGCACCAGTTTTTGAATACCCTCCTGATAAAATTCTGCCGCCTGACTTGTAAACCACTGCATCACAAATGTTTTGACTTCGTTATCGTCTTGAAGACGCTGACCGCCCAGGTGTTTCTTGATTTTATTGGTTACTTTTCTGGTAAGGGTCAATGTTTCTGCTCCATACGAACTGGGAGTACACATTGATCAAAGACCTTTCTTTTCAAGCATAAAGACTTCTCTCAGTTCTCCGTAAGCTTCCCATGCCAGTCCTATTCTTCTGTTTACCTCTGTTGTTTGATTATCTCTTCCTAATTTAATCTCGTGGCCCAGATATTTATATGCACTTTTTCAATTTGCGTGCCGTTAGTTAAAATGTTTTTCGCCAGTACTAGGTTGGTCATATATTGTGTTTTGGGGAAATTAATCTCAAGTCCAACTTGTGTACACGAGCTCTGAAGGTCTTGAAGAAGCTGGCAGGCATGATCTACCCGGTCTGCAAAAAGGACTATGTCGTCTGCAAATCTCAAGTTGTTCAGAAATTCTCCATTTACGTTGACTCCAACATTCTCCCAATTATTATTTCTCATAGAATTTTGCAACAAAGCGGTGAATAGCTTAGGAGAGATGGTATCTCCTTGCCTAATACCAGTCTCGAAGGGAAATGTATTTGTGTTGCCATAATACATTCTAACTGCAGCTGTTGTAGTTGCAGATTATAGATAATTAACTCATAAACTAAAAAAAATATTTTAAATAATCAACTGGACTTGTTGCATATCTATACATACCAATAAAGATAACAATGCAAGGAAGAGAAAGATTCTTTAACGAGCTACAGGACATAATAGACAACTTTAATAATCGGGACAATGTATTCGTAATATGCGATTTCAATTCAAGAAGTGAGAATACCATAACAAAGGAATTATGCAAGCAGAGATTCAATTAAGGACAAATAAATGGAAGCCGACAACCTGTTTCCAATTACGTATAAACAATAGATACTTCTGTTTTTTTGTTACTTGTTGAAAAATTCTTCTAATAATAAATATATTTTACACATTAATCTAATAAATTAATAAATACTTCGAATGCAAGCCACAACATAAATATACATTTAACAACACCAGAGGCCAAAATTCAGTTGCCAGTATTTGTAATCACTTACAGAAAACTACACACTAGCCACAAGCTTGATGTAAAAAAGTCAAATTATATCACACAACATAGTTTTGTCTTATGCAAAGCTCGGATCTTCTTTTGACTTCTTTTGATCTCTATTTGCTAAAGGTCAAATCAATACCAGAAGTGAGGACAAACAAAGATATAAATATTAAGAAAAAAAGTTACAGGAGGCATTAAGGAAATTAAAAATGGACTTTTAAAGTACGGAGTATCAGACCTAATGGACTTTTAAAGTACGGAGTATCAGACCTATTCAAACAACTATTAAAACTAAACCAAAAATAATAGGCTATTGGTTAGTAATCAGTAATAGTGCCAAGCGGCTCGGAAGACCAAGACCTCGGGAGCCCTGAAGAAGACATCAAAAAGGATGTCGAAAGCTCGGCGAAATGATAATCGGCGCGGTTCATTTCGAAAGACCGTTAAGTTTAATATAAATTCATGTGATAGTATTAATCTTTGCTCTAGGTTAATCTCTCTCTCTCTCTTGTCGTTTCCTCATTGCTGAGGATCGTGATTTCCTACAATGCGGGCTGTCAATTCTCTCCATCTCTTGCGATTTTGGGCTGCTCTCATGGACTCGGAAAACGTCTCTCCAGTGGCTTTCTGTACTTGATCTGACCATCGGATAGGTGAGCGTCCTCTGCCTCTACGTCCTTCTACGTTTCCGCATACAATTAGTCTTTCTAAGTTGTCATTGTCTCTTCTCTAGGTTAATATATATATATATATATATATATATATATATATATATATATATATATATATATATACATATATATATAATTTATATTTATTTAAGTTCGAAGGTATACATGTATTTTATTGTAATCGTTACATTTCTTAATATTCATCAAGTATGCTTTGGAATTAACACTTGTGTTAGCAACAACACTGTAATCTCAAGTAGTCTATGAATTGTCAGTGACGTTTAATAACAAATAAATTATTTTATCTACACTTTTATTGTACTCGACAGTGAAATTTGTTTAACACGTCTCTTTTGCTATATTTTTAAATTTGTTTGCCCGCAATATGGCACACTATTCAAATTCTGAGATGACAGACATACTTTTAGTATTAGGGGAATGTTCGGGGAATGCTGCTGCCGCTGTAAGACGCTAAAGAGAAAAGTATCCGAACAGAAATATTCCCAATGCCAGGACTTTTGTAAGTACTGAACGATGACTGAGAGAAACCGGTTGTCTTCAAAAAAGGAATACAGATGCTGGTCGTCGTAGAGAAGCAAGAAATGTTCGCGTTGAACAGCAAATATTGGATGCTGTAATAAATGACCCCACAATAAGTACACGCAGGTTAGGATTAAGAACGAATATTTCCCATCAAAGTGTTTTAAGAGTTCTGCATGAAGAGCAATTACATCCTTACCACTATCGACAAGTGCAGGAATTGTTACCTGACGATATGCCACTTAGAGTTGATTTTTGTGAAGTATTGCAAAATAAAGTTCAAACTGCAATAAATTTTTTAAGCAACATTCTGTTTACAGATGAGGCCACATTTACAAGACAAGGTATGTTCAATTCTAGAAATATGCACTTCTGGGCTAAAGAAAATCCAAGGGCTACAATGGAAACTCACTTCCAACACACGTTCAAGATAAACGTTTGGGCAGCTACTTTAGGAAATAGTTTCATAGGATACCACATCTTTCCCGGAAATTTAAATGGTAACATGTATTACAATTTTCTAGACATTATTTTACATGATATTTTGGAAGATATTCCATTACAAATACGAAGAAACATGTTTTTCATGCATGATGGTGCTACACCACATTACACAAGAATTTGTAGAAGGTGGTTACATGAACATTTCCCTGATAGGTGGATAGGCCGGGGTGCGGATGCACCGATTCTTTGGCCTGCTCGTAGTTGTGATCTTAATCCAATGGACTTTACAGTATGGAGTTATTTGAAATCAAAAGTGTATAACACTCCAATTAATACAGTAAATGAATTAAGAGACAAAATTGAACAAGTATTTACCGATTTACAAAACGATCCAGTAACATTAAATGGATTAATGCGTTCGCTAAATAAAAGAATTAGATTATTTATTCAACAAAATGGAGGACATTTTGAACAGTTGTTGTGAAATATTATTTTCGCCATTAATTAAATGTTAAGTATTAATTAAGTTTTCTATTAATTTGTAATATTATTGCTAACACAAGTGTCAATTCCAAAGCATACTTGATGACTAAGGAAACAATTTTTAAAATATTTTTTTAAAATATGTAAAAATTAAAAAACATGTGACGCAATAACCCCCACTTACCCTCCAAAACTACCCTGTATTAATATAGGATGTGGTAGGTGGTGACATAAAATTAATTATCCTAATGTCTTATAATCACTCCCAAAATATGAACTCCGTATTCAAAACCGTTTGGAAGATATTTGAAAAAATAAGCATTTCAATTCACCCCTTTAAAGGGTTGTATCTCCCTTATTATTCAGTTTCATAAAAAAGTGTACATAAAGAAGTACCCTTATTTTTGGACGTACTATGAGCTCTAGAAATTAATGTACATAATTCTGGACCACCTTGTATATATTGCAAAACAAAAAATTCTAATAAAATTATCCTCAATCAAACTATTTCCATTATTATTATCATAACATGTACACCCTACTGACACTTCATCGTTTTTAACCCTCTACCGCATACGAAACCTATTATGGTTTCAAAATTTCAAAGTTTTATAGTATGCATAATATCCACCATCCATCGAAAATTCTAACTACATCATAGCTTGTACTCATTATACTACTAATCTGTGTGTTTGGTTGCCTACCGGTCAAGAGAAAGATCGTTGTTATCTCATTCATTTGTACACGTACACGTGTAGCGAATGAACGGTACCTTATGTATGACTCCAGTTTGAAGCAATATTTTCGTCGGGCGAACTTTCGACATCAAATTGTCTTTGTACCTGGGGTAATCGAAGGGTCAAATTATATTATAGGAAATTTCGACACCGCGGCGTAAAGCAGGTAGGTAGGTAATTAGCGGCGATGGACATTTGCACCCAAGCAGGACAAGCGGGTTTTCCCAATATTTATTGTCACGGCGGGGGGG
This sequence comes from Diabrotica undecimpunctata, assembly GCF_040954645.1. NCBI lineage: Eukaryota > Metazoa > Arthropoda > Insecta > Coleoptera > Chrysomelidae > Diabrotica > Diabrotica undecimpunctata. The sequence goes on along the minus strand of NC_092808.1, from coordinate 41,266,710 downwards.
GCGTGGCACTTGTGTACTTGTGACTAAATTATTTCAGTTGTAATTTATTTCTTGTTTGACGTTGACTTGTGCACGTATACGGATATTTAAAAAATGAGTTTGATAAAAAGTTCCCGTGGTCGAGATTTATTAGTGGTGGAGCATCATTCGTTCTCGAAACAGAAAGTGTTAAAAAGCGGCGAGATATAACTGTCGTAAACTGTTACCAGGTCCGTTACCAAGAAGCATATCAGAAGTCCATAACGCGGTTAGTAATTATTCTCCTAAAACCTAATTAAGGTCTAAGATTTTTGAAACATTTCAATTATCATTAGAGCCAACTGAAATATTTGTGGACTTTAAAAAAGCAATTCACTGTGCTTTATTGTATATGTGGCCCAATGCAAAAATTAGTGGATGCCGTTTTCACTTACACCAAAACTGGTTTAAAAAAAATCAATCTTTGGGTTTGGTACAAGAATATAAGGATACAAATTCAGAAATTGGAAAATGGTTAAGGCATACGTTTGGTTTAACTTATTTAAATCCAGCAGAAGTTGAAGAATGCTTTCTTTATGATTTAATGTCATATAAACCTATAAACGCAACACTTGATATATATGCAGATTATTTACTGGAAAATTACATTTTCGATAGCGCTCTATTTCCACCACACATATGGTCTAATCAGAATCCGTCTATTGCGAGGACCACAAATGCCTGTGAATCCTTTCATTCGAGATTTAATTCTTCTTTTTATTCAACACATCCTTCTATTTTTATTATTATTGAAAAGTTAAAAGAATTTCAAGTAGACACTTATGTCAAAATAAATAGTTTACATATACCAGCAAAAATCAAAGATACTACTGTTAAGGCTAAATTGGCATTTTTGGAGAAAATGATGGATAAACTACGATCCCAACAAATACGTAGGTTAGATTTTATAAAAGCTGTATCTTATCATTCCTATAATAGCAAATAAATCATTGTATACAAGTATATTAACGGTAAAATGTACAAAAATTAGGTACTAGTTGTATTATATTTAGATATTATTACAGTTATAAAGAAATAAAATGCACATTACTTTTATTAAAATAAATTAATTAATTAATTATGGTATTTTATTTATGTCGCAGCTATATTTATTTGGTGTCAAATATACCTGTAAGATAAAAACGGGAATTGGGGCTGGTGTCAAAAATTGCCATTAAATTTTAGTGGCTACCTGCTTAGTGTCGAAATTTCCTACGCCCAATATTTTTAATCGAAATAGAGAATTTATTTGTTGGAAAAAATTTTTGGAGAAAGTAACTATTATTTTTTATTGTATAAATATTTTTTTTACATCGAATTTCACATTATTATTTATCTTTGTCATTTTAGATAAATGATGTCATTTATTATCAAACCATGTATGGTTTTATATGCATTCCGTCTAAATTGGTATAAATCCGTAAAATCGATAAATGGTTTCGAATGAATTCAATCTTATTTTAGTTATACCGTTTTTAGAAAAATTATCATTTGGTTTTTGTTTTTAGAATGGATCCTGGGAAGTTTTATGGCTCATCTTAATACGATAACTGTATTCCTGATGATGGAAAACTAAGTGAATACGATTTAGGTTCAGATTCCGATAATGAGTATATTCCTCGATATCGTCAGTCTCAGTCTGATGATAGTGATAGCAATGAACAAAGGAATTTAGATGAAAATATACCTTTTGTGTTGGTATAAATATAATTGTCAACAAAAAAATGAAACCTGAAAAAATTTTGTGGGAATCAGGCCATTTGAAGCATTTTGATAAAAGTGATTATTCATTTAAAGGCATTGTATAGCTACCAGAATGTATTCTGGAGTTAGAAACTCCAGCAGATTTTTTCTTGTTTTTGTTTCCAAAAGAATTAATATTCATGATAGTTGAACAATCAAACATAAAAGTTCTGCAGGATGACATAAGCAAACCTGGCAATATTACCGAAAACGAAATGGAGCAATTCATAAGAACTGTAATATTTATGTCATTGATAAAATCATCATCATCGGGACTTTACTGGAATGCAACTGTAGGTCAACCACAATTATTAAGTATTATTTGAATCTAAGACCTGCAATAGATGGGAAATTATAAAGGAACACCTTTATTTTAGTAGTAATAGTTACTCCGTTTCTGCTGGTAATCCAGGCCATGATAAACCGTTTAAAATTTGACCTCTAATAGACAAGAATAAACAACGCCTTTTACTGGTTCCCAAGGAGGAACATCTAGCTGTTGACGAACAAATTATATCTACGAAATGCTGGTACCATTTCAAATAATATAATCCGACAAAATCTCACAAATAGTGATACAAAAATCAAGTACTTAGTGGTGTCTTCTTCTTCTTATAGTGCCGTGCACTTGTAGTGCATTGGCGAATTATCTTTAGACCAGACGTCTGTTTTTTGCGGCATGCAAAATATCGTCAGAGTTATTTATGCCTCTCCAGTCCTTTATGTTCCATAGCCACGACATTTGTTTGCGACCTACTCCTCAGTTTGCCTTCAATCTTTCCCTGGATTATTAGTTGAGGGATTGCGTATTTTTTTCCTCTCACAATATGTCCGAGGTATCCAATTTTTCGTACCTTGATCAGATTGAGTAGTTCTCTATCAGTATTTGCCTTTCTTAAGAGTTCCTCGTTTCTCATCCTATCTGTCTATGGTATGCAAAACATTCATCGCAACGTCCACATTTCGAAGGCCTCCAACTTATTAATGGAAGGTACTCTTAACGTCCATGTTTCCATGCCGTATAACAATATGGACCATACATAACATTTAACCATCCTGTAGCGGAGATTGCAGGAAAGATTGCGATTACATAGTAGTGGTTTAAATTTAATGAAAGCTTAGTGGTGTATCAGCTAGTTATGACTTTGATATGTTTGCTGGACTGCCAAAAATGGATTGTTGCCTTTGGGTACAATACGATTAAACCATGTTTTAAATTTAGGAATACCATACGAAAAAGAACTAAAAAAAAGGTGGTTTCATTGTAGAAAAGGTTTCTCTTATTTAGTACTTAAAAAAACATACAAAGAGATTCCTTGCCCTCAAGCTGTTGAAGTTTGTAATCATGAAGATGCTGGGGCTTTACAGAATCCATTCAAGATCAAAAAAATGGTATAAACGATTATTTTTTTTATATGTTGGATCTATGTGTTGTAAAAGCATAGATACTCTGACGTAAAAAAAGGAACAAACTGGTTGTATGTCATTATTTTACTTTAAACAAGCCGTTTCTGAACATTTATGTAGATGTGGGAAGTCCCCACCAAGAATGAGAGGTCATTCAGTAGGACAAAATGAGACTCTAACGTCTAGTCATCAAGGAACTCCAACGTCTGGTCGTCAAGGAACTCCACCTGTGTTAACTAATGAAACAACCCGAACACCAACAAACAGAACTAGAAAAACTCCTGCAAGAGACCGAGAGATACGGTTAAATTCTGTGCGTACGGACAACATTGGACACATGCCAGAATGGCAAAAATATCGCCAACACTGTCAAATATGTACAAAAAAACTTATACCAAATATATGAAGCGTAAAATATTTTTATATTATAATGAAAAAAGAAATTTTCTATCACAATGTATTTTTGTATGTCAACATCGTATTAAAATATTTTCGTATAAATACATGCGAAACCACAAATGGATTTTCAAAAAATCTTCCAATGTGTAGTTATTGCATATGAAACCATATTATTGGTTTACAAAAAACTTCCATATATAGGACTTATCAGTTATTTTTAATGTATTAATGCCTTTTATATGCCTTAATAAAAATCACAATACATGAAAATATTTTTTATTTCATGTTTGCAATAATTCATGTAGTAGAGAGTTAATTCGTTTCACATTAAAACTTGATGCACATCGAAATAAATAGTCTGATAAAGTGTGCTATGTCTATTCTCCAAAAATTAATATCTTTAAAGCAATGAACGAGAATAAGAGAAAGATATTTTAAAACATTCCTGGATCAAATCCTGATTGAGGTGGCTCGAAAGAAGTTTAAAATCAAGTTAATGAAATATTACCTAGATTTTGCTGGAGAACAATCGTCTAACAATTCAAGTGGAGTTCTTAACAACTTTTTGATTAGCAATTCCAGCTACAAAGAATATTTCCTTTTAGTCAAAACTCAAGGATCTACTCGTCGTAGATAGGCGATTCGTTTCTTTCTAATTAAACGGCTGGTTTTGAAATTAAATTTATCTTGCTTTTTACTTTGAAACTCAGATTTTGCAAATATTACAATTATTTCATATTATTTTAAAATATAAAACACTACAGTTTGTTGCTAAATAAAAAATTAATCTACAACAATATAAACTTATTATTATTATTTTTTTTGTAGATGAGAAATACATTTACGCATACTCGAAGATACTTATTACAAGTAGTGTGGGACTCACTACAGGCCTTTTATAAGTATCATACTCACTAAAACTCCTTTTCTTCGCTACCTATTAGGCACCTGAAAATATCGTTTCTGACGTAAATTTAAATTCTTTTTTACTGAGTACGATGCGCCTTACTTCTTCCTATAACACCCTCTATTTGCCTTTACTCTTTAGCATTTGCTCGGTTATATGATCCCGAGTTAGTTCCTCTTCCAAGGGAAGGTGAACTTCCTGCGCTTTCTCTGAAATCTCTTCCAAACAAAGACTGTATGCTTCATAGTGTTACGTTCATTATGATACATGCAAATATATGTGGTGTATTTTCCAAAACGCATAGCGTACGCGTGGAATGTTCCATTCCCAGTGATTCGTTATGTCAGTCAATAGTCCTAAGTTTTATGTTTGCATTTAACCTTTGTGTCTATACCCAGGTACCTGGGTATCCTTGGTAATTGTTTTATCTGAATCATTGACGATAGTATAAATATTTTTATTCGAGCTTCTAGTTATTCCTAAAATTATTTAGAACGAAGAGATTTATAATAAAAACCAAAGAAAAAAATGCATATAATATATTAAAATTACCTGTCAAAGTTTTTACACCATTACGTCCACACCCGTGGCACCCGGGTAACATTAAATGTTTAGTAAATTATGAAGCTCTGTCTAGTTTTTTTTTATAATAAAAGTGATATGGAAACGTAAATAAAAGTTACATTTTAAACACATTGTCCACACTTACTTATATTTACTGAGTGTTCGTTACATAGTGGACGATTACAAACATTACATGATTTTCGTGTCTTTCTTAGTCGCTTTTTCGCTAAAGATATACAAATGTAGCAGTTTTCAACAATTTTGAGGCGTCCAGTGGAATCTCGAAGTGGTAATGACTCTGCAGTATTACTTGAATCTGTAGGTAGAGGTTTTCCTAACATACACTCAATTCCTGACCTTGATGAAAAATTTCGGTATACATTTGGTACTTTAGATCTAGCAGAAATTGCAGGCATCACTAGTTGTTTCCCTAAGTCTTGTAGAAAAATTCTACGCTTACTGGTTTCAGTAGAACTCTGTGGATTATTCTCTGTATAAATTATATAGGTTGCTAGGCAAGCTACGTCTAGGATATTGTAAAAGAAGGCTACTGGCCAACGCAAAGTTCTGCGTTTAGTGGAATAATGAGAAACCATTTTGTCCATGTTGTCTACGCCTCCTTTAGTTGTATTATAGAACTGAATTATTTCAGGTTTATTTTTTGGGCCACTTACATTATCATTGTCATGCATTGTTGACAGCAAGATAACGCTGTTTTTCTTTTTTGTTACATATGAACAAATAGTAACAGGATCTGCACTGAATCCGTGTAATGACGATTCAGGCTCACGCTCTGGCGAAGGCAGCATTTCTTGTGGAATATATGGTTTGTTTCTTTTCAAAGTACCAACTAATGATAAATTCCAAGACAACAGGAGACGGGCTAGTGGAATACTTGTGAAAAAATTATCCATTGTTATGTTTCGTCCAGAATTTTTGTATCGGTAACACAAATGTTTTACTACGCGTTCACCTTGATTAGTTTCACGTCCAGTCGAATTTTTTCCAGTATAAATTTGTCCAGTAAGTGGATACGAATTATTGGCGTCACAAACCCACCAAACCTTGATGCCATACTTGGCAGGTTTTGCTGGCATATATTGCGTGAAACGTGTCCTACCTCTAAAAGGAAATAACTGTTCATCCACAGTAAGAGAATCCAACGGTACATAGTTACGACGTAAATTATTATTGAGAAGATGGAATATATCTGTAATAGCTGCAGCTTTATCATTTTGCAAACGTTCTGCACGTGTTTTGTCATTGTCAAACCGTAAGAATCTGCTGATGCTCCAAAAGCGATTTATGCCCATACTTGCTCGGTGCAAAGGAAGAGAGTCTGTTTTCCATAAATCTTTCGAGTGCTCTGAATTTGAATGCCGTACTCCTGCTGTAATAAGAATACCTAAGTATGCATCAAATTCTTCTGTTGTGAGTGACTTCCAAACATTTCGTGGTTTGTCGGGGTTTTTAACATTATACTTTTCACAAACGCTATTAGCTTTTCGATTGGTTTAGCGTATAAGTATGTCACACATTACGTCACTCAAAACACATTTGAATATATCTTTAATCGAAAGAGTTTTAGTAGAACGTACTGGGCCGGTTTTTTCACGCAAAAGGTCACGTTTCAGTGTTCGACTTGCAGTAAACGGTTTTCGTTGCCAAATCGTTTTATCTTTTGCAACCAGAACATCACTTTGGGAAGAACTTTCTTGAAAATTCCTCTTCCTTATAAGTTTTTAATTGTCGTGCCTGCCATGTCAAATAATAATGATCTCTCTCTTTTCTTCCCTTCTCTTTGAGCTTATGTACTCTTTGAATGGGAACTTTCCTTTAAAAGCTACCAGCTGTTCATCCACAGTTACTTGTTCATGGGAAACAAACGCCTGTTTACAATTTGGAACCAAAAGTTCCCATATATATCTAAATGCAACGAACTTGTCTTTTTCACTCTGTTCTTGTCTTGTCGATTTAGCATCATATCGGAAACAATTGCTTACCTGAGTAAATCATTGATGCTGTAAATATGTTCCGACCAATTGATTTATTTATACTCTACATTTTTGCAACGTTCTCTTTTTACCAACGTAGGGCTCCTGCTCTATAGTGTTCTATAATATCAATGTCTCTTCAATTGATTCTTGGTTGAAACGTTTGCAAATACTTTCCTTTATGTTATCCATCCATCCATCCAATGGCGCTACAGCCCAAATCGGGCCTTGGTCTCCTTCAACAGGCTTCTGCAATCATCTCGATTTACCGCTGTTCTTTTCCATGAACGCGTTCCCAGGCAGTTCCTGGCATCCTCATCGACTTCGTCTTCCCATCTCCTTTTAGGTCTTTCTGCCTTCATGTCATGAGTCATCATCATCATCATTGGCTTTTACAACTCTTCGTGAGTTTTTGCCGCGTTTACTATTGCCTTCCATTGATTCCGATCCTGTGCTATTATTTACCATGGCCTTACTTCCATCTTCTCCAGGTCTTCCCTGACTGCGTCTTTTCACCCTTTTCTAGGCCTTCCTGTCGATCTTCTACCACCTGGTCTTTCCCAAAACACATTGCTAATCAGTCTGTCGTCATCACTCCGTACCACGTGGCCTGCCCATCTTAATCTATTGGCTTTTATGTATCTTACGATGTTTCCTTTCCCGAAGAGAGTCTCTATTTCATTGTTGTATCTGCTCCTCCATTCATTTGTCACGCTGTCCCTGCAAGGACCATATATAATTCGCAGGATTTTGCGTTCCCATACTAATAGCTTATTGATTTCTTTCTTTCTCAATGTCCATGTTTCACTTCCATATGTCACTGCTGGTCGTATTATGGTTTTGTACATTTGGATTTTGGCACGCCTTGAGAGAAGCTTTGACCTCATTAGATGTTGAATGGCAAAGAATGATTTATTCCCCGCCAGTATTCGTATTTCAACCTCCCGTTCTGCTATGTTTTCACTGGTAATTGTTGCTCCTAGGTATTTGAGTTCTTTGACCACCTCAAAATTATGATCGTTTATGGTAATGTTTTGTCTTATTCGCTGTCGTTCCTTTTTTGATACGACCATGTATTTAGTTTTTTCTTCGTTTATTTTCAGGCCTACGCTTAGTGTTGCTTCTTCAAAGTTCGATACTATATCCTTAACTTCCAGTGTTGTCTGTGCTACTGCATGTCATGTGTCAACAAAATGTTAAATATCTCAAGTATTTACCTTGCATTGCTAGCATATGGCGTTGGCGCTGGTTTGATAGTAACAATATTTCTCGAAGAACGTCGAGATGAAAGAGTACCGTCACAGCTCCACAAGCTTCCAGATTTTGCAGTACACACTTTATTGCTTCTTTTTACTTCTTCCTTTCCGTTTCTTTCCCAACCTCATTATTTACTATGGTATCTTTAGTCGGTTCGTCTTCGTTCTCTTCAATACCTACACTAATATGGTCTTCAATTTCTGATGACTGGTTTTCGTCTAGCACAAAATCGGGATTTCGATCGTCATCATGAGTTTGATTTTTCATATGGCGTTGATCAACACTGTCAAAATCACTAAAATTATTTATTATTTTTTCGTTAAGCTTAGCTGGGGTTAAAAGTTTTTTTTTCGGTAATGTTTGGACAGTTTTGTACGTCTAAAATGTTTTTTGTAACACTATTAATACACTTATTCTCCTACATAACGAGTACAAAACAACAAACACATAAATAAACAAACAACCTTCGATTAACTCTGATTACTTCAGATTTTCCAACAGTTGTTCCAGTGTTGGAAAAGAAAAAAGCAAAAAATAGAGATATACACTTGGCATTTGTGGATCTGAGAAAGGCGTATGATTCTGTACCAAGGTCAGAACTATGGGAGGCAATGTACAAATTAGAAATACAGACGGAACTCATAGAAGCTACAAAAGCTCTGTATAAAGAAAATAAAGTGTCCATTAAAATGGGAACAAGAATCATAGGAGACTTCACCACAACAAAAGGGCTCCTGCAGGGTTGTTCTACATCTCCAACCCTATTCAAAATATACTTAGAGAAAGCCTTGACTACATGGAAAAGAAAATGCGAAGGCATGGGAGTACCGGTACGGAACGAATACCTATATACGTTAAGTTTTGCGGACGATCAAGTAGTGATTGCACAAGACCAAGACGACCTCAGCTACATGATGAAGAAACTACAAGAAGAATATACCAAGGCTGGCCTAGATATTAACCTCGCGAAAACAGAGTACCTATCTACAAGTGAAGAAGACATAGAAGATCTACAGATTGATGACAACGTAACAATCAAAGGAAAGGATAAATTCAAATACCTGGGGTTTATAATCACGAAAAAGGCAACAACAGAGGAAGAAATTACACAAAGATTAGGACAAACAAGAACAGCAATCCGACAACTTAACTCAGTATGGTGGGATAGACACCTAAATATGAAGACAAAAACGCAGATTTATAAAACATTAGTGCGAAGTATTATGACATATGGGGCCGAAAATTGGATCATAAACAAGAAAAACAGCAGTAAGATAATAGCAACAGAGATGGAATGCCTGCGAAGATGCTGCAGAGTAACAAGAATGGATAGGAGAAGTAATGACGAAATAAAGCAAAGAACATCAATAAAAACAGACATACTAACATATATAGAACAAAAAAGACTAAAGTGGTATGGACATGTAAGAAGAGCTAGCGACAGCAGATGGATAAAAAGAATAACCGAATGGAGCCCCATAGGAAGGAGGAAAAGAGGACGACCCCGAAAATCCTGGAGGAACGAAGTAGACGACGCCATGAGTAAGAGAGGGCTAAACGATGGAGAATGGAACAACAGAGAGAGATGGAAACGGTTGAGCGAGGGAAGGCAGTGAATACTGTAGAATCCCTAAAAATATAAAATATACTTCAGATTGAGTCCTGCAGTGCCAGTTGATAATAAAACCATATAAAAAATATGTCTAGGTCACTAAAAACTATTCTTATATGTACTAGATGTACTAGAACAGTACTTAAAAGCCTTAATTAGCATCAAAAATTAAAAAACAATACCTATCCAAATATGTAAAGTAAAATAGTGCAGTCTTCATGAATGTTATTTATCGAAACTTAATAAAAGGTATTAGAAGTTGTGTAACCTTCACACCTTCAAGAACCTTCAAAAACTCACGTATAAGAGATTTTAGAAAAAAATTGGCTACTAGTTAACTAGAGGTTGAAAAATATGCTACTAGAGTCCCAAAAGAACCCAACGTTGTTTATTAAAGGTTAAGCATCTGCCTATATTTTTCCTCCTTAACTGCCGATATCCACACCAGACCTCTGAACAATATAATAGGGTTAATTACAGTGCAAAGTACTGCCTTTTTTTAGTCGCTACACTTGTATTTGGCGTTAATCTTGTCAGATTTCCTCTCTTTTGCTCTGTCTTTTTTTGTTACAGTGTCTAAGCGTCTTCAAAATGGCCCGCAAGTATCAATATTTATCCCTAGATATTTCAGCTCCTTTTTAACGGGAATCTTAAAATCCTCTATGTTGTTAAAATTGCACCTATGTTGATAAAAACGAAAGTAAAGGACACAGGAGAACATGCTGCCAAATTAAAATGGAGCTTCGCAGGACACAATGCCCGTCTGAAGGATAAGAGATGGAACCACGAAAGACAACAGTGGAGGCCATGGTTAGGAAACAGAAGCAGAGCAAGACCACAAATAAGATGGGCTGATGATATTTAGAACATCGGAGGACACAACTGGAAGCAAGTGGCGCAAAATAGAAGACATTGGGTTGATTTGGGGGAGGCCTATGTCTAAAGTTAGATTACTGAAGGCTGAAGAAGAAGATGATTCTTATGTGGCGCTATCTTAAGTTTGTGAGACGTCACTTCCTTATTCTGTTGATCCTGCATTTATCTTTCTTGCAATAGCTCCAATATGGTTAGCCGATAAAATAAGTGCAAAATAGTCATTATAAAATATTACACCCGATCTTCTAGGTAGGCTTACTCTTAGCACGCCTTTCATTTAGAACATTTCACAAGTGAAAACTGATCCTTTTGGAACACCTACGTTGACGCTTACCCTCTCTTAGGGTTTAATTTCGATTTTTCTCTTTTTAAGGCAACCACTCAGTTTTTAATTTTGTTTTGGGATGAACCGCAGACCTACCTTTCCTGAAACCATATTATTTATTGCTTACGATTTTCTTACCTTGTTGTTTTTCCTCTAGTCTTTCCCCGATTAGTGACTTCAGTAATTTGCCAAGAGTATCCAGAACCGCAATTTGCCTATATGATTTTACATGCTCAGGAATATAAAATTAGTTTATCTTATTGCTTTGAAAAACAAAAAATCTTAATAAGTATGTATGCCCTTCGTGCCTCTATAGATTTATTGGGGATTTAATCTTTGCTGCTTGTATCCTATTCCTAGTGCTTTTCTTTATTATCTGTTGCGTGGTGAATACATGGCCTTGTGTGGCATGTCCTTTTCTGAATCCGATTTGTACGTCCTCTACTTTCTGTTCTATTTCTATTCCAATTTTTGTACCTCTTGTATAGCTTGCCCTCTGTGCTTTAATTACTATTCTTTTGCTGTTAACTGATTTATCCAGCAGGTGGTGGACACTGCCTATTTCATAGCTTCTTCTCACCCTTACGCTAAGTATAATTTTCCATATTTAATTTACATTCTGTGAGAAAATATTATTAGCTTTTAAAGCGATATCCAAATATCCACGTATTATGAAAGGGTCAGGCATATAATCCCATTTGAAAATAAAATACATCTGGGGAAAACTGCTAAATGTGTATATCTTATAAACAAATATACGCTGTAAAAATTGTTCGAAGGAAATATTGTTACATTTGTATCTTAATAGCCGTATATAGAATAATTTGTTTAATATTTTAATATAAATTTAGTATTCCAGTGTGACAGAATAACTCTAAAACAAAAACATAGACAGAAAATTTTTGTTGGTATATTTTTTTTGTAGTAAGAAAAATTATGAGAGCAAGTTCGTTTGAAGTGTAATTTTACAAGAGAATACATCAAATATATACGACTGAACCCACAAAGGATCACGTGATGATTAAAATTGACTAATAATAAAAATAATGTTTTAAAATAAAGATTGAATCACCAGCAGAATCATTGGAAACAATCCACTACATTTTTACACCAAATAGATCAGACGATTGAGCGGTTCGTTATCCCTGGTATAACTAGAAATGAGATGGTTGTTTCTAGAAGATTGCGTATCGGTCACACCATATTTACACATGGTCGCCTAATAAATTCTACACCTAAGCCAATCTGTCACTATTTCCAATCTCCACTAAGCGTTCTACACATCCTTGTGGACTGCCCTCATTACAATAAACGACGCCAAGAACTGGGCATGAAGGGCGACATCACAGATATATTATCGAACCAGAGCCAAGTCATCAAAGCTATCCAGTTTCTGAAGCTAGAAAACTTACTGAATAATATATAACTATAGTATAATAGGAATGGATGAATGACGGGATACTCAATATGATGGAACAACGGAGACAATTTAAAAACAAGGATAACAATAAATACAGAGAGATAAACCACGAGATTAGAACGACGATAAAGCAGGCAAAAGAAAAATACTTTGAAGAGTAATGCAAAGAGATCGAAGACCTTCAAAATAAATATGATCTGTTTAACCTACACAAGAAAGTCAAAGAACTGGCAGGACTAAGAAAACAAAATCCCACTTGTGCAATTCTGGATAGACACGGTACTGCTATAACACATACGGACGAGAAAATACAAAGATGGGCAGACTATATCGATGAATTGTTCGATGATAAAAGAGGAGATCTGGAGCACATAGAACTTACGTCAGAAGAAATAGGTCCATATATTACAAAAGAAGAAATATTGCACGCATTAAAAACAATGAAGAGCGGGAAAAGCCCTGGACCTGATATGCTTCCTATTGGAATCCTAAAAATTCTAGATGAGAAGCACATTGATGTTTTAGTGACACTCTTGAACCAAATTTATAGTTCAGGCGTATTACCCAAAGAGTGGTTAACATCTATTTTTATTTGTCTCCCTAAAAAGAAAAACGCAAGAGAATGCAGTGATTACCGCACCATTAGCTTAATGTCTCATACGCTAAAGTTACTACTTAAAGTCATCCATAACCGAATATATCACAAACTGGACATAGACGTTAATAATACACAATTTGGTTTTCGCAAAGGCCTAGGAACACGTGAAGCTCTTTTTTCTCTTAATATACTAATACAAAGATGCCTGGACGTCAATCAAGATATATACGCATGTTTTATTGACTATAATAAAGCATTCGATAAAGTACGACATAAACATTTAATGAATGTCCTGAAATCAAAGAAGATTGACTACAACAACCTCAGGATCATATCAAATTTATACTATAAACAGCGAGCAAAAGTACGTGTTAACGAACAGCTGTCAGAAGAAATTGAAATTAGATGTGGAGTAAGACAGGGATGCGTATTGTCGCCAATTCTTTTCAATGCCTACTCCGAAGAGGTCCTGAAAAAAGCTCTTGAGGGTGAAACAGCTGGAATAAAGGTAAATGGAGCTCCCATTAACAACATAAGATATGCGGACGACACTGTGATCTTAGCCGAAAACATTGAAGATCTTCAGAGACTGGTGACCAGAATAGCAGAGTATGGAAAAGAGTATGGTCTAATAATGAATGTCAAGAAGACGAAATTTATGAGAATATCAAAAACTCAAAGAAATAACGAGAATCTTCTAATAAACGAAACCAACGTCGAACAAGTGGACAAATATGCATACCTGGGAACAATTATTAACTCCACAAATGATTACAATCAGGAGATAAAAATAAGAATAGAAAAGGCTAGAGCCAATTTCAACAAAATGAGAAGAGTTCTATGTACCAGGGATTTAAAACTGGAACCAAGAGTTAGGTTGGCGAGGTGCTATGTTTTTTCGACTTTATATTATGGAGTGGAATCTTGGACCTTGAATGCGACATCAATGAAAAAACTGGAATCATTTGAGCTGTGGGTGTACAGAAGAATTCTGAAAATATCATGGACAGAACACGTCACAAACAAAGAGGTTCTGGGAAGGATGAACAAAGTAATGGAAATTTTAAATTCAATAAAAACAAGAAAATTAGAATATCTCGGAACTATTACACGTGGAGAGAAATACACCTTGCTCCAACTGATTATGCAGGGAAAGATCCAAGGAAAGAGAAACATAGGGAGGCATAGAATGTCATGGCTGCGCAACCTGAGAGAGTGGTACAGATGTACATCAAATGAACTTTTCAGAGCAGCCGTCTCAAAAGTCCGAATAGCTATGATGATTGCCGACCTCCGCCGCGGAGATGGCACTTGAAGAAGAAGATAGTATAATATAATATGTAACTGTACCTTATATATAATTGTATCCACGGTGCCTCGTGCTAATGGCCAAAGCTGTCACAAGCACGTTAAATTAAATAAAAAAAATTACCAGTATATTGTGTGTTGACATTTAAATTTGTTACATAGGCTACAGAATATAAAACATAAATTATTTCATAACTATGTTTGAAAGTTACAAAATGTCGCTTGAGATTTTCAAATGACCAACCCACAGGCCATATTACAGACTGTTACTTTTGTCTCACCAAGATTCAGGACAGATGAACAAAGTTCAAACATACTGAGTAGTATTCCAATTTACCATCAGCTATTAAAAAGACCACCTCTTCTTATCCCAAAACTACCAAAGACTTTGGTGTGGATGAAAATAAACCTCTGTCGAGGTTAAATCTGATAATATACAATTAGAATGGGGAAGTAGACTATTTTAAGAACCAGAATATTAATTAAAATCCTATTTAATTTCACAAGCTGGAATGAGTGATTTAAAACTATCTTTTTTGTTTGATACGCTTATAGGAAGTGGTTGTTGATTAATTATTTTTGAAACCTTTGGCATGGTTGATGATGCCTTAATATTTGTGTTGTGTGGTTTTTTAGTTCTTTTAGGTTTACTTGCTGGGCATGATTTTTTTGGATTACTATCTTTTGTTGATTAAAAAAAAAATAAACTAATCAAAATTATCCGAAAGGTCATAACTGTAATAAATTTGACCAAAGTGGCTTTTCACAAATTTTAACCATTTGATTTTGAGCTATTTTACTGGTTTTCCAGTTTTCTTTATGCTTCATTTCTTTGACGATGTATATTCCGGTTTTGACACATTTATGCCTTTTGCGGATTTTTCTTAATCTAGCATGATGGAAAATGTTTATCCAGTCATGTAAGACGTACACGGGAATATTTTTCTTTGCACATTCTATTGCAGAATGCATCGAGTACACCTCCATGTGGGTGTGTCCTCTTTCCAAGAACTTTTGCTCTATAATTTCAACATTATCCAACACTTGTACTGCATACATCAACAAAGCAGTCACATATTGATTGCGGTTATGCCCACCGCAAGTATCGGAGATTTGTGTGATATGGGACACATTACTGTTAATGTTATTCTTAAAATAGTCGAAGATGCAGCTTCATACTTTATATAAAAACATAAATTTTACACAGATATTTTGCGATTGTATTATAATTGGAAAGACCTTAGATTAGAACTGAGATTAAGAGCACTACTCTCAGTTCTAAACTAAGGTCTTTGTTACAGAGAATTGTTTTTATTTTTACAAACGCATTTCTTGTTATTTCTATCCTTGCTCTTATTTCGGTTTTTTGATCATTATTGTCTCAAATTCAAGTTCCTAAGTATTTTTATTTATCAACCCTTTCTATCGGTACATTTCCCAAATGTATATTTGTTGGTATATTTGTTTTCTTTGTTATTATCGTGTATTTGGTCTCTTTTATATTCATTTTTAGTCCATATTTTTCACAGAAACTGTTTGTTTTGTTTATCAATAATTGGAGCTGTTCAGCAGAGCTTGTCATAATTATGGTGTCATCTGCACATCTTATGTTGTTAATAGATATTCCGTTAATTATTATTCCTTCACTTTGAGATAGTAATTCTACTTCAAAAATGACTTCACTATATACATTAAATGGTAATGGGGACATAATACATCCCTGCCTTACTCCTCTCCTGATTTCAATTTCTGGACTGGGTTCGTTATCTATTACGATTTGTGCTCTTTGATTCCAGTAGAGGTTTGTTATTATTCGTAAGTCCCTATGGTCTAAGTTTTTTGACTTTAGAATTTGGACTAATTTTTCGTGTCTTACTTTGTCAAATGCTTTTTTAAAATCAACGTTACAAACATGCTCATTAACATTCATATCCATGCATCTTTGAACTAACACATTAAAATCAAATAACGCTTCTCTGGTTTCTAGTCCGTTTCTGAACCCAAACTGACTATCATCTATTCCTTCTCCCAGTTTTTTATTTATACGTCCATGTATTATTTTCAGAAATACTTTGAGAATGTGACTTATATTAGTGATATTCTTCTGTATTCACTGCAATCTTTAGCGTTTAACAATGGTTACTCTCCACCTATATTGCTGTAACATTTTGTTTAATTAATATATTAAATTAATTTTAATTCCTTTTACCCATGTAGATGATACGTTGATGGTCGTGTTTACGATCAGAAATTTTTATTGGGAAACTACCGAAATATGACTGAAGAATCTACCTAAGTATTTATTTAAAGACGCCGGTCTGGCGAATCCTTAGTTAATCCTTTTCCGGGTCCTTTGTCATAAATTCGGTAATTGTCGTCGAACCCATGTTGTAATGTTTTTCGGGAAAAACCTAATCTAGGAGATTTAATATTCCATCACGTTTGTAGGTAGAAGTATACCGTTATGTTCAATGTTTACGATCAGAAATTTTTATTGGAAAACTATCGAAATATGACTGAAGAATCTACCTAAGTATTTATTTAAAGACGCCGGTCTGGCGAATCCTTAGTTAATCCTTTTCCGGGTCCTTTGTCATAAATTCGGTAATTGTCGTCGAACCCATGTTGTAATGTTTTTCGGGAAAAACCTAATCTAGGAGATTTAATATTCCATCACGTTTGTAGGTAGAAGTATACCGTTATGTTCAATGTTAATTAGAACCTTATCTTCTTAGAAATAGATACAGGCTGGCCTATCATTTTTGGGGGGAAGATACCCTCACCTTTTCTTGGGTAGCTTGGTAAAATTTTAGAGGAACCAAGTCACTTATCGGTGGGCATTCGTCGAGTTAAGACGCTTAGTTCACATTATCGTATCTGCTACCTTACCGTCTCTGTGCATTTTCTTTATAAGTGTGTATACACTTGCTTATTAGAGTTTTTTTTATCTTACACTATATTAGTTTAAGTATAGTTGTAAAGCACCTTTAAGGGTAAATAAATTTAGTGTTTAATACCAGTACAGTATTAACTTCAGTGACTTAAAGCAGCAGTCGCCAGGAATTACTGTAAGTTAACATAATCTTAATATCTCCACCTATCTGGGCAAGTAATATGGTATGGTATCATATCATATTCCATTATCTGGACGTATCTAACGATCATACATGTCTTCAAATGTAGTTGAGAGTAACTACTGAATTTTGCAGTCAATTAAAGAACATTCTATATTATTTTGTTACGAATCAAATAATCGACTTAACCAAGTGCGGTTTGGTTAAATTTTTATGTTTTCACTTCAGTAATCTTTTTGTATTTTTGTAAATTTAAATTTTATTAATTTTTGTTATCTTTGGTGTTTGTTATAATTTTTTATTCATTTTTTTTGCTGTAATATCTCGAGATACGCCAAAACTGTATTTGTGCATGCTTGTGTTATACTTATATCTTTGTAAAGATATTTTCTAATTATATTTCTGCCTATTTTTATATGTATACCACCATTTTATAGTTGTTGGTGTATTTTTATTACTTATGTTGCATTCAGCAGCGTCATAATTTTGTTGTTGTTTAATATATTGTTATTGTTTCATGTATGTATTTTATTTGTCGACTCCTAACAAAGTTCCCTGATATATTTGCTTTTTACCTTTAAATATAACTATACCGTTGACCAGTAGAAAGATCAGACTGATTCAAGTGTCGTAGGTGAGTAAGTGTAATACCTTATATATTTATTTTTTGTTTATGTAGAGTGTTAACCAAATTTATTTAATAATTAACAGTTGATATCTTTTCTTGGGTTTGATCTCTGAACCTAAATATCTTTCCTTATCTCTTTTCTTTTCTAAGGTTTCTTAATTTTCTCCTTAAGCCCCAAAAAATTAAGTGGCGCCCTGTTCCCTATCTTATCTTATCTTTGGTAATTTTACCCATCTATCTTTTTGTTTATTTCTGTATCTTTTTCTAATATCTCCTATCGTATCTTTACTTATTTCGTCCGTTGGACCCATTCCTGGTTCCAAAAGCTAGTTTCGAACCCACGACTCGCTCTCCACCAACCATCTGGCTGCCGTCCGCAGTGTCTCCATTGGTGACCTTCCTAGCACCATCAAAAAAAGTTTTCCGAGGTTACAGTGCTAATCCTGTATACCTAAAGGGATAGCAAAATAGGTGGAGAGTAACCATTGTTTCGGTATATGTCATGTTTTGTATACTGAGTTAAATAAGTCTACTATAATGTCTAGGGTTTCATCATTTACGCATATTAAGGTTTCTATAGGAATTTGGTCTGGACCTACTGCTTTACCATTTTTGCTGTTTTTTAATGCCATTTTAATTTCCTCTTTTAATATCCTTAAAACCATATCCTCTTCTACTTCTATCTCCATCTGTTCTGTTTTATTGTCTTTGAACAGTTCATTGATGTATTCTGTTCATCTTTTTAATTTGAAGTTAGTATTCAACACAAGATTTCCATTTGCATCTTTCAGTATTCCCGGTTTTCTTGTTCTATTGTTGTGAGTTAATTCTTAAATTTTTTTATATGTGGTAAAACTATCATATCTTTTCTGGTATTCTTCAATTTCTGCGCATTGATCTTTTAACCATTGTTCTTTCGCTTTCTTAATTCTGTATTTTATTTGTTTATCCACTTTTTTGTACATCTGATTATCTTTGTTTTTATATTGACGTCTTTATTCCAATAAATCTAAAATTTCTTCCGTAATCCATTGCTTCTTTTTATATCTGATTGGTATTAGAATTTCTTTTTGACTTTTATCTATTTCTGTCTTTATTAATAACCATTTTTTATCCGGTTTAGTATTTTGTAGAATTTGTTCTTTAACATTCATTAATCCGTTGTTGATTTCATCTGCCAGGCGTTGCTTTATGTGTGGATTCCTCAATTTACTTTTATTGATTTTTGCATTTGTTTTTCTTCGTTTTATTATTTTCATTTTGAGCCTAATTTTGGGTTGTGATCTGATCCTATGTCGGCACTTGGATAAGTTTTTGCAGATCTTGGATCTGTATCCGTAAAAAAGTACCAACCTGTTATTTTTAATGCAATATTTGCTAATGGCCCTTTTCTAAATTCCATCTTTGCAAGGCAATAAATTTTATTTGTCGATAATAATTACGGGTTTAAACACAATTATTCACAATAATTATATCTTTAAACTAAAAACCACGAAACTTACAGTACGTTGACCCAACAATAACAAGGCCCAAAAGATACTAATAAGACATTTGTTGGGTTTTCGTTGATATGGAATACTAAGGACATCCGACGTAAGCTAAAGTGGGCCATTAGGCAAAACCCAAAAAAGCATCTGGTTTCAGCTGTAGGACTAGCGGTAAAATTGTTTTCAGAGTAACTTGTTGGGTATTGCTTCTAGTTAATATTATCCTAACTTTGCTGACATATTGCGAATCAATTATTAGGTTTTGTCAAAAGAAAAAAGAGTAAAAATCTATTATTATTGTACACTTAACTCCATTTTGAATTTTTTGTCGGACGTTGGGTTTTAGCAGTAAGCCGACGATATATCTTACTTCCAAAAACGACACACAACACTGATTCATTATTTTGGTCTGGCAAACACTTTTACATATTGAACGGATGTTGACAGCTTATTTATTGCATTAGGACACAAACACGAACCAAGCAATTGGCTTTTGTTTATAAATTCTTCCAAAATAAATTTAAAATTAGTTTTGTTTCACAACGACGACACTCATTTGTGTCTATAGCGCATGTTGTTATATAAATTAAACGTACGCGAATATGCAATATCTTCGAAGACACATCCAATATAACGTCTATAAATGGCCAATATGTGGAGACCTAAAAGGAATAGCGCTTGTTCTTGGACTGCAGTTCGGGTACACCAAATGCTGTTGTTTCCTGTGTGAGTGGAAGAGCTGTACATAAAATCGTCACTTTATACAGAGGAAATGGTCACTACGTCAAGCACTAACTCAGATTTAAAAAAATGGTAACAAAGAAAAATAGGTTGACCCTGAAAAAGTACTTAATATACACATAAACACATAAAATTTTAATTAATGTCAAATTTTGTTAAAGCAGGAAATTTCTAAGCAACAATTAAAGAATATACATTTGTCTGACAACAAATACGAGAATGGACGAAGATTATTTTAAGATGTTGCAGCCATGGAAAAGCGTTATAAAGGTAAATTTAAGTATCACCGTATAATATTTAACACCACATTTTCCGTTTTATAATGAAATTGTAAATAAAGAACGCCATCGCGTCACCCATGTCACAAAAACAAGTTGATTTTTATTGACCAGTGAATCTTATTTTGTTTCCGTATTTATTTTTATTTATTTTAAAATTTTTATTTTATAGTTTAATAACGTTGCTAAAACATTAATTAATAAGCAAGTTATTTTACCGTTTAAGTATAAAAAATATTTAATGTGCCTTGTATACAAGATAAGGCGTGTTAATTAATCATGAATACGTCTTTTAGATATTCCGTTAATTGCTAAGTGAATGACTAGGATTTAGATTTTTAATTGTGTACGGTGGATATCCCTTAGCCGGGCAAAACTCCTGTACATGACATTAATTTCACTTTCTGTTCATTATCTGGATCCTGTGAGCATGAAATTTAATTAAGCTAATGGATACCTACAGTGATAATTTTAGATTATTTTGATACATGCGAGATTAAATATCACTTCAGGCGTTAGTACGGCAAAGCACCGCTTGTGTGCTTCTACCCCCTACGAACACACGCTGATGTTGTGTCTTTGAAATCAGCGTTATATTATGATGTGTCTAGTAATTTCACAATTTCACCAATCACTTATGGGTAATTTGGATATGCCGTTGATGAAGAAATTAGCAGCTTTCTCTATTCCATTGGATCTCCGGCATAGACACACACATATAGGTATATATATATATATATATATATATATATATATATATATATATATATATATATATATAAAGGTAAAAGGTATCAGCATAGTTCGCAAGAAAGGAAAAAAAATATAATAAAATATGTGTATGAGATGGAAGGCAACCGTATATACGTATTTCAGACTGGTCGTCTTCAGTCGTCTTCTAAAATGTAAAGACAATATTAAAATTTGAAATAATTTAATTGAACTTTTTTGTACATAGTCCCATATACCTGTGAGGTTATTAGTGAAATATTAGTTACATATATCCATGAGATAATTTGCTTGTAAATAATAAATTTTGCTTAGTATATTTATGTTTAAGCAAATTTATAGGTATATATTTAGGAATATGCATTACTGAATAAAAAAAAACGGGTGTGGCAGTCCAGTGGGACAGCCGGTAGAAGTTATACTTCTATACACGCGTTCTTCGTTACAAATTTATATGGGAAACAATCTGCACAATCATTACATATGTAATGCTATACATAAGAGAGGGCAGAAAGAGAAAAATAATTAGGTATATAAGTATATGGTGCATCGTTTGCTGTATATAAACATTTGACCTGTAATAGGAGTATAGTAAGTAAATGAAGGATTGAATCAATATTTTAATGAAAATATATTTTTTATTTTCATATATGTATAAAAGGAGTTGAATGCAAAAAAATTTAAATTCATATTGGGATTCGTATTCACATACACCAGCGTATGAACCAAACACGTAAAATATGTGCCAATTAGATGTGACACAAATGTATTTCAAAATTGACAGTTCTCGGTCATACAGTGATTTATTGAGATTATTATTTTGAAATACAAAAGACTAAAATAATTATGAACATTTAATAAATAATACAGAACATATCACATAAATAACAATATTAATAAATATTATTTTATATATATATATATATATATATATATATATATATATATATATATATATATATTATTATATATTAAATATATATACCAAGGAACATTTTTATTTTCGAGAGAGGAAGAGAGAGTCTTCCGTCTCTCTCTTACTCATTATCTGACATATGTAATGGTTTCACCGATTTACTCCCGTACAAATTTCCAACGTGGAACGCGCGTATAG
Organism: Diabrotica undecimpunctata; assembly: GCF_040954645.1. Lineage (NCBI taxonomy): Eukaryota > Metazoa > Arthropoda > Insecta > Coleoptera > Chrysomelidae > Diabrotica > Diabrotica undecimpunctata. The sequence continues at coordinate 41,244,231 of NC_092808.1, read as the reverse complement.
AAGTATTACTTTAAAAATTTATTTACAGTTACTGAGCAACTACCGAAATATATAATGGAATTGGGATTGTAGGTGGGGGTATGTAAATATGTTGACGAAAACTAAACACATGCTTGAATTTTTGATTGGCAATTCCTAGTCACAAAAATGACACATCAAAAAAATGGATAATGTTAGTTTTAGCCTTAAAGTTAAAAGTTCGTCTCTATGATCTTTTGCAGAAAAGTGGGAGATACATTTTGTATTAAAAGTCTTCCGCTTGGAGTAATAAGTCTACGAACTTGAATTTTTGGTATTGTTTACAATGATGAAACCTCCATTGTTTGAAAAAAAATCATCTACGACTTTCTTTGCTTTAGAAATAAATACAGTTACGAACGTTGGGGATTCTTGATAAAAAAGAATATGTTTTGGACAAAGAACCTATCCTTAACAAGTATTCTGCTAATTTGACATCATTAACGTATTAAAAGCTATTGTTTGTTTATTGGCTGTAGCTGAATAAGGTAAAGATGCTTGTCATATAGATTGCGATAATTGATCGTTATTCTGAGTAACATTAAATTCCATTTTATATTACCATTTATTTATCTTAAATACGAACCTGTTTCGCTTCAGGTTTTGGTGATTAGCATTGATGACACAAATTGGTGTTGATAAATGGCTGGTATAATTTATTTTTGTTGAGATACTGTGATTGCAGATTATTTTATTAATAATAAAATATGTACTCGCAGATTTTGTTTTTTCAATGCACAATGGACTTATACCTAAACACTGTATGTTATCGTAGTGTATGAATTTTATGATTGTTTTTACTCTTAATATTTAATAATTTGTCAGGATCGATCAATAGCGTGGATGCTTATTCGATATTGGTGCCGGACTTTTCGTTTTATTGCATTTAATACACATATTGATAAGTTATGATACGCATTTTTTAGTTTTTTTTTACACAAGTTAAGTCATAGGTTAGTAACAAAATAATTGCTACAAAAAACATGCAGTGGACTGAAATATCTCAAAACAAAAATTGGGATCAAAAAAATTGACACACGAATAAAAGTAGGGACATTATTTGTCATTGAGCATTGACATAAGGAAATGACAGTAGCGCTCTTTTTGTATTTTTGTATTTGAGAGAAGAAATATGGACAAAACCGCCAATTTGTTAGGTGCGTCCTGACAGCCGAAGTAAACTCACTTTTCTTTTGTGTTAAATAGCCACATTTCAAAAAACCCTAGTCGTTGTTATCGTATTTATAAACAAGAGTGCTACATTCCAAAATAAGTCCGTTTTGCAAAGAACATTTACACAAGTATGTTATTATTTCTTAAACAAAATAGATCTCTAATGAAATACGTCTATTTTATACAAAATATTCGCATATATATTTTTATTTCTTAATAAAAAAAGATGTATTACGGAATACGTTCATTTTGCTTATGATTTTCTCGGAGCTGCTATATCATTTAAAATAAAAAAGGGTCATATATTGGGATACAACTCTTTTGCATTTTTTATGACAGTAAAATGTTATTATAAAGTAAAATGCAGTTTTTTCCATTTACTTGTATAATGTCTTTATTGTGATTATATATTATCTTATTTGTATAATTCAGAAGTTTGAATATCATATTACACAACGTGTTTATTTCCAATTTTAATTGAGAGCGTACCGTCTACTGCATTTTTTTTTTACCTTTATTTGGACGTTGTCTGAATATGTATTTTGCTACTCCGCAAATTAGTTCACAATAGAAATAGCAAGTAATTTTGCTTCAATTTTACAATGAATCATTTACTTGAATTTACCGTATGTAAACAAAAAATTCTTTTTGATTCGCTTCCCGTATCAAAGTTATTTTTAATGGCACTGATTGCATTTTTATTTTAATTTTGTTTAGGCTTCTTAAACCATAGTGAAAAGTAATTACATTTTTATCTAGAAAAAAAAAATTAATTACTTTTACTTTTAAGTAAAGTACATACCCAATTCTTGATTGTAATTAATTTGTTCCCAGCTCTGATATCTAATAAAAAGTCTATATTGTACCAACTTATCGTTATATTATACGCGTTGACATTACACGCAAAAATTTTAACAACGCATACTATTTGCCTTCAGGTACTGAACGTAAGAGAGTATGTAAAATATTATTTACGAATACCCTAGATATTTCCGAGAAAACCATCAGAACTGTTGTGAAAAAGAACAACTACTGTACTGTCAAAGGTATTCAGGATGAAGACCTTAGAGAAAAACATAATAATCATCTCCAGATTATTCCATCTCTACGACGATGTCAGGGGACTCATATTCAGCCCTATTCTGTAACTACAAATCGAATAGAAATGAGTCAAATCGAATAGAGGTCAGCAAGTCGGATCGGAATTGTAGGAATCGGTATTCTGTAACTCATCTCGACCTCTACTAGCGGAATGTTGTGTAGAAATTGATTTCGACTAGACAAGCTCTGTCGAGATCAAGTTTCGACATCGAAATTGGCCTTGACGTTTGTTTTGACATTTATTTGTTGACTTATTTAGTCTGACATTTTTTAGTATGTGGTGTTATTTATTTAGATAAAGTTTACTAAATAATTTAACTGCTCAGCAGATGCCTTTTTCTTTGGTTTTCCGCTTGCCATTTTGTATTCTTGTAACGAACTTTTTAAACTTAACCAAAACAAATCAAAACTACTTGACGACAAGCTTGAAATATAATCTTCTTTTTTGATAAATTTTTCGCGCGCACTAGCCTTTCCAGTAACAACGTCACAGAACACTTATTTCTCTTGTTAGTGCGGGGTTGCCACCAACTTCTGAGCGCGTCAAGTAGAAGTTGACGTTTTCGATTTACACCGATTACGATGTAAGTTACAGAATGCCAATCCAAACACAAAAACGATGCGATAGATATTCAACATTCCGATTTCAGGTAATTGCGATTCGACTTGGTCATTTCTATTCGATTTATTAAAAGTTACAGAATAGATCTGATTAACTCCATTCCGAGAATCGAGAGCCATTATTGTAGATCTCGTTCTCTAAACGCGAATATATATAGAAGGCGGTCTTACCGTTGCTGCTTTACACCGAAATTATGTTGATAAATGTGTTTCTGGGGATAAACAATATGTTCCATACCAAATGTATTATCACATTTTTATGACAGACTTTAATATCTCCTTCTCTCAGCCCAAGAAAGGCCAGTGTGAAGAATATATATACATTCTTTAATAATGCTGACTATAAGCGCATACGTTTACAAGCAACACATAAAAACTACCTGAAGGAGAAAATCCTTTCAAGATCAGAAAAAGAAAAGGACAAACAAAAAGTTGCTGAGATATTTATAGTTGCAGTATATGATTTGCACGCTGTAATGCCTTGTCCACAGGGCGAAGTCTCTAGTGTTTATTATATTTCTAGAGTAAATGTACTTAATTTTACAATTACCGAACTGCGTTCCAAAGCTACAACTTGTTTTGTATGGCGTGAAGGAGAAGGAGCACGAGAAGTAAATGAAATTTGCTCGTGCGTCTTTATGTATTTGGAATATTTACTGATGATTTCGACTGATGATTTCGACGTTGTGTTTTACAGAAATAATTGCTGTGGTCAGCAAAAAAATAAATATATGGTGGCGATGTATTAATATGCCGTAAATATATTCCCAAAACTGAAGAGTATTACTCACAAATTTCTAATTAAAGAACACACTCAAAATGAGGGCGATGCGGCTCATTCTACAATTCAAACAAATGTGTCCAGAGCTTTGAAGTCTCCAATTTATGTGCCTGACCAAAATATGACATTAATAACAACTGCAAAGAAAAAAGGGCCACCTTATTCAGTGAAAGAACCGACTCATGAAAGTTTCTTTGATCTCAAATAACTTGTTTGTTAAAACTACACAACTACTGAGAATGGAGATAGGTTGAAATGGTGTGGGATAAAGATAATTCACATTGAAGCGTTCAAATCTGTGATGACATTAAAAGAAAAGGCACCAAAATTCTAGTAATTTTGATATTACACCCGAGACTATATTATCAGAAGCTGAAAATAGCACAACCAAAGAAACAGGGTATTCTTAACCTGATAAATAAAAATATCATACCAAAGTTTTATGAAGGATTCTTTTTTAATCTTAAGACTGATGTTCAAATGTAGAGTTACACAGATTTTTATATACAGCTGATTTATTTTTCTCGCGATATATTAATGTTTCTAGTTATTTATTTAACTAATAATGTTGAATAAATTCAAATTATGAGCAAAATGTGACAGTTTTTATTAGCTAGTTATTGTACCTTGTATTGGTACAAATATTTGGTAATTTTTGAATTGCTTTTAATAAGTTATCAGTACCTATCTAGGTACTTTAAGAATAACTAGTTTTAATTTAAGATACAGACTTTTATTATGTTTCCGAAACCAATACTTATTTAGTTTTAACTTTTGTTATTTTTATAGCCTGACATTGTCTTTTTTGTAATAATTGTTCTAAAAATCATAAATAATGACAAAAACATTGATTAAAATGTTTGTTTCTTTGCTTTTATTTTAAATACTTGCCATGACATTACAAATATTTTTTTATACAAAAGAGACATATCTGCTAATATCACTTTCAGGAAAAGTCGTATCTAAATACAATATCAAATACAGTTTAAATTTACCTTTCTAACACTATTTAACTAGCATATAAATGATATAAAATAACAGCTAATTATTATGCATAGCTCCCCTGTAAAAACTGTGATTTTGATTTGTGACTCTTTTGTATTGAAGTAGCGACATGTACAATGTACAACAACTAATACCAGAGGAATACAATCTAAGCAAATAGTGTAAACATTGTACTTAGTTTCCATTTAAATGGACATTAGATATTGTGACATATAAATTTAAATAAAAAAAAGTAATTTGTCAAAACTGTACATACATTCAAACAATTTATAATGAAAGCTCGTAGCTTATATCCGTCATGTTTGTTCATCAATAAAAATACTTTCCGTTTTCTTCTCGACATTAAAACATTGTAACCCACCGCACGTTCCGTAATGTTCAAAATTGATCCGTTCGAATACTGGATAAAATGCATTTGACAGAATGCACTAAAGGAAATTTTATCAGTTCTGTCTTTCAAAATAAGGAAAATAAATTTAATATCTTTGTTCTAACGTTATCTTTCAATATTCTGTGTTGTTACATTTTATCTGATATTGCTAAATTATAAATTATATTTCAAATAGAGTACATATAAAAATAATGTCTTCCAGAAATTTAAAACTTATGAATTTATTTTTTCTCTTATAATAGGCAATTGTTCTGCTTTATAGCCAGGTATTATCACCATCATCAACCTGTATGTGTTCACTGCTGGACATAGGTCTCCCTCAGATCTTTCCATCTGTCTCTGTCTTGTGTGACTTGCATCCAGTTATTACTGTTTCAGTTGTCAGTTCATCTAGTTATTGGGCGTCCTGTGTTCCGTATTGCTTCTTGCCTTGGTCTCCACTCTAAAATACGTTTTATTCATCGGTTGTCTGATATTCTGGCGACGTGACCTGCCGAATTCTCTGCCAAAACTCAAAATCGGCGGATCTGACCGCTTCGGCGCCAGCAGTGGATAATAGCCTCGTACGCTGAGCGGTCTCAAGGTTACATGACTGACAACCTACGAACGGGGAAGAAATGTTGAAATTTATTGGCCTACTTGGGTACATGGGCTTAGTTCGAATGCATTTATCATCACATTACTGGAATAAAGGACCTTTATTCCGTAATGATATTACACCAAGTTCCATAAGCCGAAATAGCTTTGAGCTTTTGCTTAGAATGTGTCACTTTTCTAATAACAACGTTTGCGAAGAAGGAGACCGCTTACACAAAATTAGGCCGTTGGCAAACTTGTTTATCAAAAAATATCAAGAAATTTATACTCCGGGAAAAATATTTTGCATCGACGAGAGTATAATCCCGTTTCAAGGCAGACTCGTCGTAAAACAATATATACTCCAGGAAACAATATACACAAATATGGGGTGAAACTATTCAAGCTGTGTTACGGGAAAGGCTACACTTGGAACTTTCAGATATACGCTGGAAAAGAGAGGGACAGGGAAGCTTCAGTTCCTACAAATGTGGTAATAAATCTTTCAAAAAATCTTCTAAATGCAGGTCGTATAATTATTACCAATACTTTTTATACAAGCCTTGAATTGGCTAACCATCTTCTAGATAACCATAGATATTTGCTGGGAACTTTGAGGGCAAACCGCAGAAGAAACCCTAAGGACGTTCTAAATAAAAAACTTAAAAAGGGTGAAATTTTTTCTAAAGAAAATGATAGGGGTATTTGTATCATCAAGTAGCATGATCAGCGTGATGAACTGATTTTATCAAATAAGCATACTGACAGTTCTAAAATTATTAAAAGATTCACGGGCCCTATAAGTAAACCAGAAGCTAAAATAAACTACAATGCTGGAAAAGCTCCAATAGATTTGTCTGACCAGATGGCCAGTTATAATTTTGCTTTGCGGCGTTCACTGAAGTGGTATCGCAAGATCGCAATGAAAATCATACTGGGCACATTTATTGTAAATGAGCATATAATTTTCAAAGAACTATCTAATACAAACATTACAATAAGCAAGTTTCATAAGATTGTTGTCGCAAACTTACTAAAAGGGGGTTTAGAAGCTAATAGACATGCTGATGTTACATTATTGAAAAAGGAAGGAGTGGCTTCTGTTGTAAGAACATTTTATAGAGGATGCGACGAAAAGAAAGTTAGAGGGGAGATACCCAAAACCAGAGTAAAAAAGGTTACCACGTACTGTACGGACTGCGAATATCATCCTCATTTTTGCCTTCCCTGCTTCAATGCAAAACATTTAAAAAATTAATTCATTACATTTTGTTTAAATTTAAGTGTTTCTTTTACTTTATTTACTTTTACTTTTTTATTGACCATAATACTTGTTACGCAGGTTATTTTGAATGAACATTGATTTATTATGTTTTGCCTGATTTCCAGTAGTAATGTTGTAAAATTATTAATTTATTATGGAAACTCACATAGTCGTACACGCCAAGCAGTCACAATTCATGTGCATTTTAAATGGAAGCGGCGGTCAAAATAGTGTTTCTGCTAGATTTATTGTCAAATGACGCAGCGCCCTATATGACCGCCATGGCGTGTGGGGATAGTCGCACAAGCGACTTATTTGACCGCTAAGGCAGTGAACTTGTTAATCTTCAGGCCGACCTCCAAGGAAGCGTGATATAATTTTTTAAACATTATTATTGCATTATCCATTCAATCAGCTATAAGGACGATGTCATCCGCAAATCTCAAATGACCGAGCTTCTCTTCATTAATGTCTCGTTCAGATGTCCCTTCTTACAAGTATGTTCTGAAAGCGTAGTAAATAGCTTTGTTGAGACTGTATCTCCTTGCCGTACTCCTCGCTGTATACAGAATTTATTGGTTTCTTGTTCAGATAGTCTTACGCTAGCTATGGCATTTTGGTAGATTTATTTAATTATGTTAGTGTAGCGATGGTCTATTCGGCATTCTGTCAATGCTTTTAACATTTTTTAATGGCTTATGGTATCGAGTGCTTTCTCGTAGTGGACAAATATCAGTGCCAATGGTTTGTTGTATTCTGCATACTTCTCTATTAGGTTTTTTATCACTAGTAAGTGGTCGTTAGTCCTGTATCTCGATCTAAATATAACTTGTTCTCTAGGCTAATAGAAGTCCAATTTAGTGTCAGGTCTTTTTTTGATAATTTTTGTAAAAAGTTTATATATGTGTGAAAGCAAACTAATAGGACGGTAGTTTTCTAAATATGTTATGTCTCCTTGCTTGTGTAATAAAGTAATGACTGCATTATTACATTGAAAAGGAGTTTTTCCTTGGTAGATGCATTCGGTGAAAAGCTTGGCCAAAGCCTGGATAATTTTATATCCACCTAGTTTGATCGCTTCGATCACTACTCCGTCATCGCCAGGCGATTTGTTATTTTTCATTTCTAAAAGTGCCGTTTTGATTTCGTGTGGAGTTATTTCTGGCATTAATTCTGATCCCTGGTTTGTAATTTTGGGCAGGGGCTGATGTTGCCTTTCGTCGGTGCTCTCATACATTTCGCGATAAAAGGATTCGACAACCTTAAAGATTTTGGTTCTATCAATAGTAATGTTTCCATCTTTGTCTTTTATTTTGTACATCTTTTTGTTACCTATGTTGTTCCCATTTCGCCTCAAAACTTTAAAATTTTTGTTTTCTTTAATTATCTTAGTTATTTCTCTTGTATTGTTTTCTCTTAGGTCTTTTTGGATTGACCGGTAGATATCTTAATTTAATTTCTTCATTGTTGTGTAGTTGGAGTCGTATTTTTCCGTCAGCTGTCTTCTTTTACCTATTAGCTCTTTGGTATTTAGGCTAAGTTTTCTTTTATAGGTCAGAACGGTCTAGCAGCACTCCCCTTCCGTATCTTTTAGAGCCTTCACTATGCCATCATTTGCTTGATCTACATCTTCTATTTCGTCTTGCAAGTCTGGTATATTCTGGTTAGTGTATCTTCATACAGGTCGTTGTTTTCTGTGGGAATTTATTTCTTTTTTTTTGTTTTTAGCATCATCTTTGTTCTTTCCAATTTGACATTTAATAGCATCTTAGCTCGGATTAATCTGTGGTCGCACCCTAATGAAAATGTGTTATGTACTTCGATGTCTTTGATTATTTCTTTTCTGTTTGTTGTAATATAATCTATTTCATTTTTGACACTGCCGTCTGGGCTGATCTATGTCCATTTACGCTGAAGATTTTTATCGAAAAAAGAGTTCATCATAAATAAATTTTCCTGGTGTAAGAAGTTCAGCAATCTTTGCCCTCGTACATTTCTTTCGCCATAGCCATACTTACCCATTGCTACTTCGGCATTATCTTGTTTAAACCCCATTTTCGCATTAAAGTCGCCCATAATAATTGTGTAATATGTTGGTGTGGCATGTAATGCTGTTGCTAGGTCCTCATAAAATTTTTCAATTTCTTCATCTGACTTGTTAGTCGTTGGAGCATATGTCTGGATTACATTCTAGGTATAATAAATCCTAATCCATAATTTGAAGTGTCCTCTTTACCTCTAAAATGAAATACGTGTCCTAATTTAAGAGTAATTTGGGCTTCTCCTCTTCGTCTTATTTTACTGAGGCCGATGATGTCCCATTTTATGTTTTTCAGTTCTTCCTCCAGTTATATCATCTTCTGGTCTGATTTAACAGTTCTAACATTGTATAAAGCAATATTTATTTGTCGCTCTTTGTAGGTGCCTGATTTTTTCCGGGGATTCTTAGCACCCTCTTAGCCAGGTATATATTATGTGTAATTTTTAAGTACAAAGGCAGTCTTTATTACTTGACGTGACAATCTTTACGCAATTCCTCGTTTGCCTTATTAACAAACTATTCATTTAATGTAGCTTAATTATTATTATTCTGGTTTATAGTACTGCTTGGTTTTGAATCGTACCTAGTTATCTAGATTACGAAGAATTTATTTTAGAACATCGATACGCAATAAGCTTGAAGACACCTATGCTCAGTCCGTGTAGATTATGAGCGAGGTAGTTTGTAGTGGTGAAAAGCATAAGGAAGAAACGATACTAAATAACAACAAAAGAAAATGAAGGAAAAAAAAACAGCTCTTCAAAAAAGAAAGTGCTCCACTGTTTTTAAACGTTTGAAGGACAAACCTTGGGCTCCAGACAAAGTATGCTTTCATGTGTCGAGCTACTAAAAAAATGGAGAAAAGGTACTCGTAGCTCTTTATCCTACAGCATTCCTATGGTATGGAGAGAACCAAAACACCATGTAGACGGCTGCTGCTTTTGCTCCTGCTATGTCAAATATTTTAATTCGAAAAATAAAAATATAACTTAATATCCTGATTTATCGTCTGTTAAATAACCTATACATTATGGACCAGTAATCCCCATTCCTCCACCTTTTCGTATACTATCTAACAGCAAGCGTCAGATGAAATTTCAAACGAAAAACCGATGAAAACGAATTCAATCCTGATATAGACCAACCTTAGCAGTTTATTTAAGTTGAAATAAATGCCTTAGTGAGAGACTTGGGCATACCGAAGGATGCTGAATGAATCCTAGGATCACGACTGAAAGATAAAAATTGGTTACCTCCAGAAACCACATTTTCGTGGTATAGGCATCGTGAAAAATAGTTCGCGGAATATTACTCTAGAGGGGGGGTTCACTGTCGTATTGTAATAATATTTCTGAAGTAGTCATGAAATTGGGAGCTGACAATTACGATTTGCCATTATTACGGTTATTCATTGATTTTTTTGGCAATTTTGTAGATACCCTTAAGTTAATAACCATGCTTTTATTTTAATAGTTTTGATTCGATGACGCGCCATGAATTGCTAAGTACTCTCTAAGCTACTTTACGGAGTTGAAGGGTGGACGTTAACAGCAGCAACTATAAATAAGTTAACTGCTCTAGAAATGTGGCTTAATCGACGCATACTGAGAATACCTTGGACAGACAGAGTGACCAACACAGATGTATTAAGACGAATGGGTAAAGAGATGGAATTGTTAACAACTGTTAACAATTAACGTAAACGTTGTAAAAGGAGGAAAGCGTCATACCTGGGCCATGTGTTCCGTAATGATAAGAAGAGTCTGCTACAGCTTATCGTAGAAGACAAGATTGAAGGTAGAAGAGGTTTGAGCAGAAAGAAAAAATCCTGGCTGAGAAATTTGAGAGAATGGTTTCAAATACCAGAAGCTGCGAATATAATACATGCGGTACAAAACAGAGAAACCTAACGTTTGATGGTCGCCAACCTTCGGTAGAAGACGACACATAAAGAAGAAGAGTTTTGATTCCCAAAGTATCCATGTTTTTTGTGAAAGTGGGACAATGGAGCACAAAATTTACATTACGTTAAGAAAGAATGGCCACTAAGAAAAAGACCAGGACAAAAAAATATTTAGCGTGATGCATAGCTTGAGCAAAAATTAGTTCTCTTATCTTCCCTTTACACAAAAAACATCCACAAAGAAATATTGTAGCCAACATGGTGGAACATTATGAGAAACTGAAATGAAATATGAACTTCAGTTTCTGGGTTTCCAAATTAATAACTATCCTGAAAGTCTTGGAGCTTGCAGCGAGGAACAGAGAGGGAGTTTACATCAAGTCATTAAGGATTTGGAGAGATATTACCAAGTTAGATGGGATATTAGAATGATGGCTAGTTACTGCTAGACCTTAAAGAGAGATTTGCTCATATAAATCTAGAAAAATAAAACCACAAAAAAATTAATTAATTTATTAAAATAAAACCAACGGCTTACTAACGAAGATCATACTGCAATATTTTAATTATAAACAACTTAATTTTACAGTGTAATTTTCTATTAAGTATAGTTTTAATAAATATTTTCTCAGTATTTTTGGAGTTTCTAGAAAAGGTTTCAAACATGTTTTCCTTGGAAACCTAACAAGCTAGATAAAAACTAAGCAAAGATTCCTTTTTGGCACACCCCATTTACAATGGGACATATGTTACATAACTTAAAATACTTTTCATAAAAGAAAAGGAGAGAAAATGTTCAAGAAAGGAAATAAAGAAGACCCCAACAGTTATAGAGGTATAAATCTACTAAACACCGCACTTAAGCTTACCACAAAAGTCCTAACCAACAAAATCAATAAACTAACAATCTTATCAAATGAACAACAAGGATTTAAATCCAGAAGATCCTGCGTAGACGCCGTTTTTGTACTAACACAAATCACAGACAAGGCCATCGAGTACAATAAACCAGCATATCTATGTTTTATAGATTTGACAAAGGCTTCCCATCGCATCCAAGTTGAAGACGCCTTACACCTACTGTATAAAAGAAACATATCAATCAATATTATACAAACCATCAAAAACATCTACTTGCATAATCAAATACAGACAAAGATAAATGGAAAACTAACACAGTGTATACAAGTACAAAGGAGAGTCAGATAGGGTGACTCGTTAACCCACTTTCCTTTAATATAATAATGGACGAAATATTACAAGTAGTACGTAAAAGTCATGGTTACAGAATGGAGAACAAAGAAATCCAAATATTATGTTATGCAGACGACGCCGCATTAATCGCCGAGACAGAAGACGAGCTCCAATGATTAACACATATCTCCAATACATCAGCCAAGAAATACAATGTGATAATATCAGAAGAAAAAACCAAATGAATGAGAACATCTAAATACACACTACGATGTAAAATCAAAATTAATGGGAAAAGAATAAAGAAGGAAGCAAGGTTTAGATATCTGGAAATAGATATAACTATTTACGGAGATGTTGAAGAAGTACGACAACAAAACTTAAACGCAAGTAAAATGGCGGGATCTCTTAATGACAAAATCTGAAAGAACAAACACCTAAGGAAAGACACAAAAACAAGAATCTAAAGCAGCAATTAGACCTATATAAACATACACGGCGGAGATAAAACCTGACACATATAAAACGAGACGACTACTAGAAACAACAGAGATAAAAATACTCCAACGAATATCAGGGAAAAATCTGTTAGATAGGAAGAGAAGCAAAAACATAAGAAGAGCATGCAATATAGAAGACATAATTTAGACAATTTATTAGGGGAATATTGAAGAAGAAACAAGCTTTAAAGCCTACAAACAAGAAGGAAGAAGTAGAAGAAGAAGATCGTTATTATTGTTACTAACTATTAAAACATTCTCGTCAGCTACAGGGTAATATGATGTCGGTTTTAGCTCTCGATTTGATTGACCTTGTCATTCCACAGTAGTTTTTTACTTATTTCTTCTAGGGATAAAATAAATAGTTTCAGGAAATAATTTATTTTCATCTTAATGAACTATCCGTTGTATATGCATTTTCCTTATTTTACTTAGGGCCGGTTTCACCAACGACAAATAGCAGTCTATTCAATGAATAAAGTTATTCGACCAATAAAACTGACATATCTGGGTTTCACCAACGTCAAATAAGACTTATTTTATGAATAAACTCCAAATAAGTTATTAGTCCAATATCGGCCAAATAAATATTTATTCTTCAAATAAGTTGACAGCTAACCTCACTTTAAATATCAATAATAAAGAAAATTCATTAGTTTAACTTGAAATTATTAACAATGTATTGTAGGTAAACGTAATTATGTCACACAATTTGAATTTTGTATACATATATATTTATTTTAGATTACTATCTTCATCATCATCATCCTCTGACGGAAATGAGCAGCGAAGGAGAAGACCACTCTTGCAGGCGCAAAGAAGAAACCGTTTTGCTGAATTTGATGATGTGGACTTTAAAACTAGGTTTAGATTATCAAAGTTCTCCATTTCTTTCTCTAAGTAATTTTTGCTCCTCTTGCGTTTTTTGTCCATTTTCACAAGTTTCAGATTCACAATAATTTACAACCACAACACACAGATTTTTTTTTATATAAATTATGTATTGACATTGACAATTATTATTATTTTGACAAATTAATCAACCAAGTGGAGGCCAAGAGAGGTGTCAACGAGTACAGTCTGTGGAAAATCATTACACTTTGAACTTATTCGACGAATAACTAACTGTGGATTACAAATAGTTATTGAAACGGAATAAAATTTATTCTAATAATAAATTTTATTCGACGATTAACTATTCAGTGATTTATTTGTTGTTGGTGAAACCGGCCCTTAATTCATTAATTTTTACCATATAATGATAAAGAATTGGGACATCTCACATATTAGTATGGTAATTATTCAGAATTTTAAGCTTATTATTCTACGCGTATCCACTTGTGGTTTTGTTAAAATACCCTAAGTCAAGAAACAATTTACGCTACATTTTTTTGCTTTCAAACTTCTAGTAGCATGAATTTATGAACATAATTCCTTGCAAGCCAAATTAAATTATTGATTTTCTGTCCGGATACATACCGACACTACTCAATAAGTAGCGAGCGATATGCCGACAAGCTAATGCGAATTTTTTGCTGTTGTTTCTATAACTCAGACTCGACGAAAAACAACAGTGACGTATAATACAGCATTGTTATTGTTGACCAGTATTCACAAAAGCTGTGAAACGTGCGAAGAAATTATTCAAATAGAAAATTACTATGAATAGTATGATTCATAAAATAAAAAAACACATAAAAAACATGTATGATATATATTGTTATGATATGTAAAATCGAGAAAAATATTGGTTTGATTAAAATATTTCAAAGTTCAAAAACATTAAAATAATTCAGATAAGTAGGATAATAAACAACAAACATTTCAAAGAAGGAAAGTTATTAAATTCTTGGATTACCTGTACTAAACAAAATGTAAGCTATACATAAATTATTTCTTTGTTATACTTGAGTGACCCGCATAAGTTTAAGTGAAAGCCAAAGACAATTGAACAGGGTTTTTCAAAATACATTAATGCAGTGATTAAAGACAATAGAAGGGATTATAGAAAGAGGTTTTTGTTAGTTTTTAAGAATTATAGAAAAATATTATTTGTAAATAAGTTTTAGGAAATTTATAATTATAGGTAAAAATTTGTTTGTTATCGAAATGAAAAAATGGGGGAATTGTGACGAGTTTTGATTGGCGGAGATTGAAAAAGGTGGGATAAGTATGTAGGAAAAAGTTTAGCTAGATTTAGGAGAGAAAAAGGAGAGTCAGTTGGTTTTCCAAGTCTGTAAGACGAACAGTGATTGTTCTCTGGTGGTTCCAAAGAAGTAGCAAGCAGTAGTGTTGAATATTAGTGAGTTTTTGTGGAGTTATTGTATCTGACAGAAGCTGAAGCAGCAAAATATTGTAAGTCATATTTTCCTACTTATATTCCAAGAGTCACTGTTCAGGCCAACGAGAGATTCAGTTTATCGTAAAGAGAAGATATTCCAAGAGTCATTTTTCACTCGGACCAACGAGAGATTCAGTTTATCGAGAGGAGAAAGGCTATCATAATTTGAATGATTGTTGCTTTTGAAGGAGATCATTAAGGACGATATACTTGCAACAATCTGTTGTAAGATTGCTGATTACATAGGGAGCGGTTGAGAGGAGATAATACAGTCTACAAGGAACAAGGATTTGGACCACTCATCATCAGAGAGAGATATTTTTGTTTTCTGCAGTTTTTTTCTTTTATTGATAACACAATTTTTACACGTAATTTAGAAAGGATATAAATATTTTGATTAGGAGAGTTAGAATAGTTTGGGATTTTGAGTTTTCAATTAATATTGTTTGTACCATTAATTTTGATTGTTCACGTACGGAGAACAAAATTTTGAGAATCCTTATATGAGATTTGTTTATTGAAAACTTTTGAGTGTGAATTATTTCATTATTTTTATTACAATATATAGTGTTAGATCATATGTTTTTTTATTATTCCGGTATTCTCTGGACCTTACCTTTCACATGTAATAGCATAGATATTGAAGCACGAATTTAACCCTGAGATAAAAGAATTAAAAATTGTGATAGAGTCATAATCATATCATTTAAATAATTTTAATTAATCAAAAAAATTAATTAGCTAATTATTGCTTGGCGCACCAAGACTTTAAATATCACAATAACTGGCTTCCAAAACGTGGGGCTTGAAAATATCGCAGCTTTACATTTGAAGGAAGGGAAAGAGATCTGGAATAAGTACAGGTGATCCAGAGATAAAAACATATAACATTGAGGGAATTTGAATTTGAAAGTATTTTGACAATTTTTCCAGGGAATATAAATTTGATTTATTGATTGATCGTAGTTAGTGGATATTTACTGCTATTGAATTATTTGATTTTATTTTCTTTACCAATCGTACATTTGATATTTATTTTGAATTATTTGAATTTTACTGATTGCATATTTGATATTTGTCGTGAAAATTTAATACATTTGGGGAGAAATATTGTCGTGTTCTGAAACATATAGAGTGTTGTAAAATTTCACATTTGGCGGGGACAAAAAACAGTAACGAAAAGAAACAACATGTCGACCACAAGGAGTCAAAGCAAAATGCAAGAAATGAAGGAGGATAACAGAGAAGAGGAAACAATTGTTGAAGAAGGATCGGATAATGAAGGAAATGTTACAATAGTTGAGGAGAAAAAAGAATTATCAGGAATAGAGAAAATATTACAACTAATGCAACTACAGACACAACAAATACAACATACACAACAAATACAAGAATCAACAAAACAAACAATGAATAAAACAGCAAAGAGAATGGAAGAAAACCAACGGGAAACAAGACAAGCAATAGAGCTAAATAACAGGAATATAGAGCAGCGTTTGGAAAACTATAAACAAGAAATTAAAGGATGTGTTGAGGGGATAAAGAAAGAACTGATACAACAGATAGAAGAAATAACCATAAAGAATGCAAAACAAGAGACAGAGATAAAAGATATCCAAAATACGATGAAGGAAATAAAGATTGTCCAGAAAAAGGAATTAGAACAGTTAGAAGAAAAATTTGAAATGGCGCTACAAGAAGACAGGAAGGAAGTAGAAAGAAGATTAAAGCAAAATGAAAAACAAATGGCAGAAATTGAACTAAGAGGGGTAGAGAGAAAAGAAGTTATCATCCATGGAACAAGCGAGTCGAAAATACAATTTGGCGGGGATATTCGGAAAACACACCCAGTACCGTTTGTTAAAAATTTGAAAACCAAATTACAACATATTAGATATTTTGACGAGTGCAAAGAAACAATTAGAAACCATTTGAAAGAAGGAGCAGCGTTATGGTATGAAAGCAAGGAAGATGATTTTGAAAATTGGACAGGTTTTGAAAATAAATTTCTCAACTATTTCTGGGGGAAAAATAAACAGAGAGAAATCAACCAAGAGCTACAGAATGGAAAATATCACGAAAAAATGGGAATATCTGAAGAAAGATATGCTTTGCAGATATATAACAATTCAAAATATCTAGAACACAAATATTCTACCGAACAGCTGGTAGAAATGATCAGCAGACATTTTGAGGAAACGTTGGAAGATCACGTGATTTTGAGAAACTATCAAGATATTGATAGTTTGTGCCAATTCCTTCAATTAAAAGAAGCGAAAAGAAAAGAAATGAGAAATAGAAGACAACATGACCAATATAATGGACCGGAAAGAAGGTATTCATCAAATTATGACCAGAGAAACCGACATCCCAGATCAACAAACGAATATAGGCCGAGAAATTACAATAATTACAATAGACAACAAAATTACGATAACCGGAATGATACACAAAATAGAACAAATGAAAATCACAACAGGAATAGAGATGCACAAAATCCTCCGAATAGGAATACGAACGAACAAAGGGACGATAGAAATAACCAGAGCTTCCAACAACAAAATAGAAGGGAGATGAATCATGTAGCAATAGGAAACGAAAGACAAATTTCTAATTCTAATCTAATATTTTTAGATGCATTTATAAAACATAAAGCGATTAAAATTGTGATTGATTCTGGATCGGAGATATCGCTAATCAATAAAAAACTAGTAAAAGAATTAAATTTGGACAGATTTGTGTATAAGATTCCTAGGGTTGATTTAGTGGGTGCAAACAATAAAAATTTGACGACAGCAAACGAAGGCTTGGGAGTACAGATAAGAGTGGGAAACAAATTCCATATTATGAAATGTGTGGTGATTGAAGATTTAAATCATGACATGATAGCGGGAATTGATGAATTGAGGAAAAAAGATATCACCATAAATTTTTCGGAAAATAAACTGGAAATCAGAGCAGAACCAGACAACACAGGAGAAGAAAAGCAAACAGATAGGAAAACAAATTCTGGAAGGATCAATGCACAGGAAAAACGCAAAGAAATCGATATGACTGTAGAGGATAAACCGAAAATACAAGAACAAGATCTAACAGAAAAGAAAAAGAGAAGGAAGAAAAAGAAGAAGAGTTCGAAAAGAAAGCAGGAAAATAAGATGGAGACCAGAGAAAAACAGGAAATAGAAGGTACAGAAGAATTGTTGGCAACCGACGATAAAACAGAATGGAAGCAGGAAGAAAAAGAAGGTATCATCAGAGAAATGAAAGGAATACAAACATGGTGCTCGGAATACCAAAGGGAATTAGAGGATAAAAAGAAAACAGAAGAAAAAATGGCACTGATGGACGAGAATCCAGAATTTTGTGAAGAAGTATTATGGACAGTGAACACATGTGAACAAAAGGAGGATGAAAGAAAAATAAATTGTGGAGAAAACATGGGAAAGAAAATAGAGAAGATTTTAGGAAACCATGGAGATCTTGTTAATGAAGTAAACCGAGTGGCTAAAAATTATGAACTTTCTTTTAAGGGAAAATACTTGGAAAAATTTAAAACGAAAATATATCCAATCCCGTATAAAGACAGGCAATATACGGGGTATTTTAACATTCACGACATTTATCAGTATCATAAGTAGATTTTAATAACATAGTGAAATAATTTGATCCTAGAAAACTTTTGTCATTTTTAAAATTTAACAAAGAGTTTTCGGCAGATCAAATGGCGGGGATTTGTTATGATATGTAAAATCGAGAAAAATATTGGTTTGATTAAAATATTTCAAAGTTCAAAAACATTAAAATAATTCAGATAAGTAGGATAATAAACAACAAACATTTCAAAGAAGGAAAGTTATTAAATTCTTGGATTACCTGTACTAAACAAAATGTAAGCTATACATAAATTATTTCTTTGTTATACTTGAGTGACCCGCATAAGTTTAAGTGAAAGCCAAAGACAATTGAACAGGGTTTTTCAAAATACATTAATGCAGTGATTAAAGACAATAGAAGGGATTATAGAAAGAGGTTTTTGTTAGTTTTTAAGAATTATAGAAAAATATTATTTGTAAATAAGTTTTAGGAAATTTATAATTATAGGTAAAAATTTGTTTGTTATCGAAATAAAAAAATGGGGGAATTGTGACGAGTTTTGATTGGCGGAGATTGAAAAAGGTGGGATAAGTATGTAGGAAAAAGTTTAGCTAGATTTAGGAGAGAAAAAGAAGAGTCAATTGGTTTTCCAAGTCTGTAAGACGAACAGTAATTGTTCTCTGGTGGGTACAAAGAAGTAGCAAGCAGTAGTGTTGAATGTTAGTGAGTTTTTGTGGAGTTAGTGTATCTGACAGAAGCTGAAGCAGCAAAATGTTGTAAGTCATATTTTCCTACTTATATTCCAAGAGTCACTGTTCAGGCCAACGAGAGATTCAGTTTATCGTAAAGAGAAGATATTCTAAGAGTCATTTTTCACTCGGGCCAACGAGAGATTCAGTTTATCGAGAGGAGAAAGGCTATCATAATTTGAATGATTGTTGCTTTTGAAGGAGATCATTAAGGACGATATACTTGCAACAATCTATTGTAAGATTGCTGATTACATAGGGAGCGGTTGAGAGGAGATAATACAGTCTACAAGGAACAAGGATTTGGACCACTCATCATCAGAGAGAGATATTTTTGTTTTCTGCAGTTTTTTTCTTTTATTGATAACACAATTTTTACACGTAATTTAGAAAGGATATAAATATTTTGATTAGGAGAGTTAGAATAGTTTGGGATTTTGAGTTTTCAATTAATATTGTTTGTACCATTAATTTTGATTGTTCACGTACGGAGAACAAAATTTTGAGAATCCTTATATGAGATTTGTTTATTGAAAACTTTTGAGTGTGAATTATTTCATTATTTTTATTACAATATATAGTGTTAGATCATATGTTTTTTTATTATTCCGGTATTCTCTGGACCTTACCTTTCACATGTAATAGCATAGATATTGAAGCACGAATTTAACCCTGAGATAAAAGAATTAAAAATTGTGATAGAGTCATAATCATATCATTTAAATAACTTTAATTAATCAAAAAAATTAATTAGCTAATTATTGCTTGGCGCACCAAGACTTTAAATATCACAATAATATATACATATATATATATATATATATATATATATATATATATATATATATATATATATATATATATATATATATATATATATAAGAAAAAAGAAGTACTTGTGACTCGTTTGGAAAAAATATATAACTGTTTTGGATGGGTTGGAGTCAATAAAAGGGCTATTGGTTAATTACTAAAAACTGCTACTGGTTACTTAATAAAAAATAAAATATACAAGATAAGAGTTTCTGAAGATTTTGGCACACCAACTATATGAACCACTTCTTTGAGAACGATAAATTAACCAACGTCTTCCAAGACAACTAAGACTCAGCATTCAAAAGGTGCTAAGAATAAATCCAACCGAAAATGACGATCATACAGATACCTCACCCAGAAACGCTAGGAATTACTGCTATTTTTGTAACCCAAAATTAAAAAGGAAGACAAATTTTCTGTATATACAGCGTAAACAACCGATCTGTTTGCAATGTAGCAAAAAAATGTGTAGTGAATGTGTAAATAAGCGTGGAGAAATGTGATCAACTGAACAATTTTCAGGACTTGCACAATTTTTTTTAGAATAACTTTTTGTGTATGTAAAATATTACTTTAGTATTAAATTTAGTTTTAAAAACGTGTTTTTGAAAAAAAATGTTTACATAAAATAATTTCTTTTTTTTTATCGACGCAAATGCTGATAGCAGATTTTTCGGTTCAGTCAATTTTTATTTTTCTATAAATTGGTATAATTTTGTATTGTTCAACTTTTTATAATAAATATGGTTTCTTTAAATGTCTTTTTAACTTTCAATAACTGTAACATAACATTCAGGGTTTAGGGGTAGTTTAGTTATTCAGTAGTTTAGGGTTATAAGTATTTGTTGATGCCACATTATAAAAAAATAAAAAAATTGTCAAAAAAAAAAACATTCTGCGGACAGCCACCGTTATCACCTAGGTATATAAAAGCCTAGGACATATTCTTAGACATACCAAATATACCCAAAAAGTCTTATTAAAATCAACTGAGCCGTTTCGTAAAACTATAGCAGAATATACTCAACATAAAAATAAGCCGAAGAAGAAAGTTTAAAGTTTTAAAATTAAGTTAACTGTTTTTAAGAATTTATTCCAAAAACTTTGTACTTTAATAAAAAAACTCTTGTACACACACTATATCATAAAATCTTCTAATTAGGCCCTTTGAAATTACGGCAGTAAAATTTGTTAGTCCGTTTGTAACAACCCCGTTTCTCCACCTTGTACAGATCCCCCATTAATCATTATAATAGGAAAATTTCATCTTCAAATTAATGACCCTTCTCGAAAGTCTCCATATTATCTTCAACTGACTTTTATGAAAAGTTACAGAGAAAGATGCTTTTGAGATAAAAAATGAACCCCACTTAACAAACTAAAAGTTTAAATGGAAACGAGTGTTGAAAATAACGGATTAGCAGCAATTCCGGATACGTCATCAAATTATTCGAGAATTTATCTTTGCAGTTAGTAAAGTTTTTATTATTTTGACATGTGTTGTTAAAAAAAACGTGAGGCGCTTTTCTGAAAACAGACATCTCTTGTATAAAGACTACAGTAAACAGCTAGTATGTGCATTTTTTTATACAGTGTTCCACAAAATTTGCAGACCATTCACAGAACTAACCTAAGTTGGTGTCTCTCTTCTCTCTGTCTGAAATATGTATTTGGTTACTAAGCCACCGAATTGGCAAAATATATTTTGTTTTCCCCGCCGACTGAGCATCCGAAAGGACTAGTCATCCAGCCCCGCGTGCTCTCGATGCTCAGGTTTTGCAACGATAGATCCTTTGACCTGCCTAAGGGGTCTTTTGCCTTAGATGATTTTTTATGTATGTGTATATCAAAGAAGTCAGCATTCACTCGATGTGACTATGTCGTTGGCATGACTGATATAACAGAAGTTTGTCAGAAAAGGTTAAGATAAGGAATTTTAGTGTCTATTCCTAGGTGTATACGGCCATCACACACCCCATGGTATTATTAATACATGAATCTTGGTTTTTATTTTTAGCATAACTGGTTAGTAAAATAAAACATAGCTTATTAAAATGTATTAAAATATATAAAAGTGGTGTGGACATGTAAGAAAAACTAGCGACAGCAGATGGATAAAGAGAATACCCGAATGGAGCCCCATAGGAAGGAGGAAAAGAGGACGACCCCGAAGATCCAGGAGCAACGAAGTAGACGACGCCATGAGTAAGAGAGGCCTAAACGATGGAGAATGGGACAACAGAGAGAGATGGAAACGTTTGAGCAAGGGAAGGCAGTGAATACTGTAGAATCCCTGAATATATATAACAAGACATATCTGGCCTGTTTTGGTTTTATAAACCGTTTGGTATACATGCTTCGTGAAACTTAGTTTCTTATTCAGTGTTATGCCTATATATTTGGCTTGGTTTGTCCATTTTATTGAGATGTTGAACAGGAGTAGTTCACTACTTGGTCGGCCTTTCAGTTGTTGGTACATGACCGCCTGTATTTTTTAGGGTTAACTGCGATTTTTTACTGTACGAATCATACTTGCGGTCGGTTTAGTGATTTTTTTAAATAACTTGCAGCTATATCTAAGTCTCTACTTTTGCATGTAAACTTAGCATCAATCACGCTCCCTGCGGTACACTAGCCTCCATGGTTCCGACTTTGTACTGAGTTGATCCGGTTTGAACTTCGAACCTTCTGGAGGCTAGATACGATGCAAGGAGATATGTCACCACTTTACTAAAACCATTAATATGGTCTGATTCTACCTTAGGTAATGTTAATGATTTAATATCTAATACCTGTTAAGGGTGTATTTGTTTTATTTATTTTGAAAGATTTAGAGATAGTTTAGGTGATATGAAAAACGTATGCACCAATTCAAAAAATAACGATCATTTCCATCGTTTATTCATCAAGAATGACGGGATTGATCTGAAAAATCCCTTTCCTATGTCACTAGTAAATTCGGTAATTTCTGTGTGCCACTGAGTTTTGTAAATAACATTAAGCGGGTAGAAAAAAACTTAACTCGATAAAATATTTGTTTTGGAGCAGGCCATGGTGTAGCTTTAATCTAAATGAATGTTTTATCGTATATAAAATTAAACGATATATACTCGAAGTAATATAATGCCGAACAAAAAATATTGACCAAACATTTAATTAAAAAGCTTGGAGGGACTATAGGCTTAGCATACTTTATTGACGCCTGTATTTTTAGCCGCATGTATAAGTACAGAGATGATGAAAAAATTGATAGAAAAATAATGCAAAATTAAAAATATTTTAACAATAGACATATTACAAAATATGTCGTTAATGTTGGGATAAATATGGAAAGCTTTTAAAAATAAATGGATTGGAGACACGTTCGGTATTTTATTGTGAAAAGGCATATTCAGTAGGTGAACTTACAAATTATGTTCAACACTAAATATAATTTGTAAGTACGGTTTATTCTTTGTCCAGCACTAAATCCTTAAAGAGTAAGCTTGTCTTATCTTTTATTGTAATATGCAAATTATATCTTTTTTTTTTATTTAAACAAATATATCCGCATCAACCACTAAGGGTTATTAGCGGGGGGACATACACAAACAGTAAGATACATATTGTTACATAAAAAAAATATTTTTTACAATCTGGTATATAGTTTACATTTTAAGATAACTTAATAAAGACTGTAAATTTGACGTTAGTATACTTTTTAAATTATCACTAAGGGCACACGCGATTCTTTCGTTCTGGTACACTCAACAACTATATGTTTCACTGACAACTGAATATTGCACTTGGTACACATCGGAGCAGCCTCCTGGTTGAAGATATGCTTGTGTGTAAGGAAAGTATGTCCTATTCGGAGTCGGTTGATGATCACTTGGTCTTTTCTATTATTTGGTAAGATGAGTTTGGTTCCTACTTGACTTAGACACTCTTTGAGTTTGTTAGCAGTGTAGAAAAGGAACATAATTTTTTAATGTCACATTTTGGTGCTTGAAATGGGTCTCTTCTAGGCATATGACTAAAGGAAGATATTCGTGTATAAGAATCTTAATGGATTCTATATGTGTAAAATAACCGTTGAGGTTCCACTGTAATATGAATGTGCTGGCCATTAACTCTTTAAGTGTTAACTATTTATTGTTGAGAACTTAATTCTTAGTCAGTTTCGTCAGGAGAAGAAGGACTGTTGAGAAGCAGTTTCTTTTTCAATCTGGTGATATATTTTTTTTAAGTTTTATTTTGTATTTGAGAATATATAAAGTTTAAAATTTCTTTTATTTCTTGGCTTTCATTTCAATAATTTTTAAAAATGCGTTCAGGATGTTTTGAGTAAAGGGAATTTGCCAGAAAATCACATATTTCATGAAAAGTAAGTGTAAAGGAAGGGTTTCTATTTTAAATTTTTTCTTTAATTTGATTTAGAATAATTGGAATATCTTCTTGGGTTTTAGGTTTTTTCGTAGGTTTTTGAGTATCGGGAGGAGGTAGGTCATTTTCAAGAATTTCAAGAGAGGATATTTGTCTTTTAGTTGCAGGAGTAATTTCAGTGGTTTTTCTATCGCTTTTAATTACTAAGGAATTATCTTAGAATATTTTTGGTTGATTCAAGATTTGTAATTCATTGTTTGTTTGTGAGGAACTGGTTTGGTGCTTTGTAGCTGATGCGTGATTTTGTATGGTATTGGGTTCTGGTTCCATTAATGTTTCGGTATCTTCTTGGTATTGGTTTCGTGGTTGATCTTGTAGCTGATTATATTTTTCATTGGTAGAGTTATGTATATTCACATGGTGGTCAGTTTCCATTTGATTAATTGAGTTGCTTGATGATGATAAAGAAGGACAGTCAAAATCGTGAAGTCCGACAATCTTGCATCTGGAGCAGTTTAAACCATCTATGGAAATGTATAGTCGATATGATGTATTGTCGAATGAGATTAGACATGAGTCAGGAATTGATGCATTTTCTAAAGGACTTATGAACATTTGCCTCCTGAAGCTGAGTACGTGGCTGTATTCTGAGTCTTGCATGCCTACTCGTAGAAACGTCATGTTGGAGGCGGATTTTATACCCATAGTTTTTAAGTGCTCTTCAATTATGCTATTAGGTATAGTAGGACATACATTAGATATGATGAGTCTCTGGGCAGGGGTTATAAGTCTTCTTACTTCAATCTGGTTACCATCAATATTTATATATTTGTGGGAGCTAAGAAATTGACCAACTACATATTTAGAGGAGTGGTAGATGCAGATGCCGTTGTTTGCTATTTTGGATGCCCAAACAACATTTTTGGGCTGTACTATTGATCCAACAGCTTTTATATATTCGAAAACTTTTATTCCTTGTATGGTTGAATGGTATGTTGAATGATAATACCTTGGTCTTTTGGAGGATATTTGAAACAGTTTAATGCATTGGAGTAAGATATATGTGACGTAGTGGATATATTTCGTGAGGTAGTAGCTGATTCCGGTTCATCCATCTTCCCGCTGAGAATTTACGTACATTGGCACAGAGGATCTGAAGAAGGACCTGGCCACTTATTAAAATTGAACAGCAGCCTAGCCTAATTACTTGTTAGCAGCAAGAACCAGCAAAAAGTTGTTGTCGATAATCGATAAGTTGAATTGAAATCGATAAAATATTTTGCCTTTTAAACTTCTGATTTTAAGGTTATTAATAATGCAGTTTTGTACTCACAGAATTCTACGATTTTCAGTACACTGTCACATTTAACTTTAAGTTGCAAACAGTATAAAAATTAAATTATATTTTTAATTTTAACTACCAGTAATTAACAAATTTGTCAGAACCGATATAAAGCTGTATGATTTGCAAATTATATCTTGTTAAATGATTTTTTTTAACTTTGTGAGTATTATTTATATAAAATATTAGTGAAGAATCCATTACATTATTTTTTACCATTTTAAGTATATGTTTAACACATTGTTCAATAAAAAGATATATACAGCTCCCGTCTTTATCGATGTCAGTAAAGCTTTTAACAAAGTCTGGCACAAAGGCTTGCTGTATAAAATAAATGAGTATGGCTATAGAGAAGTGATGATATATTTCCTTGCATGGTATCTAGCCAACAGAAGGTTCGAAGTTCAGATCGGAGCAACTCTGTCATAAATCGGCACCATACAGGCTTTAGTACCGCAGGGAACGGTGTTGTCGCTTTATCTATATGTCATTTATCCTATAGACACACTAACTGAACCTAGATTCATGTTAAGCTTATATGCAGACTAATCTTCAATAGCAGCCAGAAGTAGAGATTCAGATCTAGCTGCAAGATACTTGAAAAAATCACTAAACCGACTGCAAGCATTGTTCGTACATTAAAAAATCATAGTTAACTCTAACAAAACACAGGCAGTTATTTATCAACAACGAAACGCCCGACCGAGTAGACCACTATCCCTGTTAAAAATTTCAATATAATGGATAAACCAAGCCAAATATCTAGGCATAACACTGAATAAAAAGCAAACTTTCACGAAGCCAAACGGTCCACAAAGCCAAACTAGACAACGTACGACCTGTTAAGGTACATATTTAAAGACTCGCAGCAAAAGAGAAACCTGAGAGTGATGGATAAGAAAGCACATGTAATATTTAGCAGCCTTAGGAACCAACTGAACAGAATATTAAGAGAGTTAAGAGACTATAACAAAAATGTAAAAACGATACATAGAAAGCCTAGGCAGCAGTTAGCAAGATATCCAGAAACCCCAAAAGATCAATAAGGAATGCAATAGCCACAAAATAGTCTTACGTATGCAGTAGCTGACGGTCTAAAAAAGATAACAAAATGAGCATAGCGCTCACCAAAAAAATTAATATCTTACCCAATATTATCTATTTTTTTTATTCAGCTATGTTTTATTTATTGACCAGTTATGCTAGAAATAAAAACCAAAAAACATATATCATGGGGTGCGTGATGGCCGTATACACCTGGGAATACACACCCCGTGCATTACCACATTCCTTCTACTATTCCTTATCTTAACTTTTACCAACAAATTTCTGTTAAAGTAGCCATGCTAACAACATAGTCACATATAGTGATTTCTTTCATTAACACATACCTACATAAAGAATTCTCGAAGGCAAAAGGTCCCTCAGGCAAAATTGTCCCTTATGTAAAAGTCCCTCAGTCAGGTCAGAGAACCTATCGTCCCAAAACCTGGCAAGACAAGCGTGGGCTCAATGACTAGTCCCTTTGAGTGCTCAGTCGGCGAGGAGAACAAAATTTATTTTGCCAATTTGGTAGCTGAGTAACAAAACACACATTTCTAAAAGAGAAACGCCAACTTAGGTTAGTTTAATGCATGGTCTGCTAAGGTTGTACAGCACTGTATACAAAACTGCACATATTAGTTGTTACTGTAGTGTTTATACAAGAGATGTTTATTTGCAGAAAAGCTCCTCTTTTTTTAACAAAACATGTCAAAATAATCAAAATTTTACTAACTCCCAAGATAAAAGTGATAAAAAATCAACAAAAAATAAAGCAGAAATCCATATAAAGATACCTGAGAACAATAATAAAAAACAGAGAAAGCATCGGGGGCGACCTAAACAACAGCCTAGAAATTACAGGAAAACTGTTCCTGGTACTAAGTAGAATTCCTTAACAACGATAAATTATCAAGAAAATAAATATGACAATATAAAGGCTAACGTTGACATACGGAGCAGAAAACTGGATTTTAAACAGAAGAGACAAACAGCAGAGATAAAATACCTCAGAAAAACGATAGACGCCAGAAGGACAGACAGACTCAAAAATGAAAAAAAAAAGAAACGTACTTAAAATTAAACCGTTACTTGACACAACAAAGGACATAACATTAGTATGGTTCGATCATTATCACATGAATGGACTATACCAGGCATGTGAAAAGGGTGTGAAAAGCTAAACCAATAAAAAAAACAAAAGAAGTAAACCAATAAAAGTGTGGAAAGGCGACATAGCAGAGATACTATAAAATAGGGGCAAACCTTAGTAAGAAGCAACACGAATTACGAAGAACAGAAAAGAATGGAGAAAATGCATAGAGCTAGACGCAACTTACTCGATAACAATAGAAGCGGAACAATTGTGTATGTATGTATGTATGTACGTATGTATGTATGCATAAAAGTATAAGGTATATGGTGTAGACAACCGAATCCTTACTTAAAAAAGGAAAAACTAAACAAATCAACAACAAGAAGGATATATTCAAATAGACTATCATAAATATTATGGAAAACCCTTAAATAAACATATTATCACCTCATGTATTTTACCCATATTTAGTAAATACACTCCTTCATTCTTACTATAAACGTGCCCCATGTGATAAATATTTGTAAAATGACAAAAAACCCTAGAAGAAAAACTATCTGGATTCAGACAAGCAATAACAAAATATTTTAAATTTAATTAAAGTAATTGAATTTTGTATGACAATCTATAATAAAATTCTGAATAATGTATCTCTGGAATAAAAATGTTTAGGACGACATGCGTTCCTACTGACCACACACCTTAAAATTATAAATATCTTAATAAAAATATCTCAACAATACTGAACACTGGTGTAAATAAAATCAAATACACTATTAATTTGTATATAAATTGTGTGTAAATGTCAAAATGCCTATTAAAGTACAAAATTCTTTCTACAACCGACGGCGTGACTTAAAGTATCAATAAAAAACTTTAATTAGCATCTCACATGTCTTCAAATAAAAAATAACTAGAATTCCAGTATATTTCGAAAAAGTGTTTGATACATTAAAGTTTCCAACAAACGATTAAAGCCACTATTATAGGTAGCTATTATCCGTAAAAGCCGGGTCTATACAAAATACTTAAACCATACATAAATTACCAATTCTTGTACTATACACAAGGGACAAAATGCCTTGGGCGAAGAATAAATATATACACTCGATTTAAAGCACTATAGTTAATATATTTGTATAAACACAATGACTTTAATGGGCAAAGTGAACGTAGTTCTCGTATTAATCTGTAAAAGTGTATATGAAAGTAAATATATTTTAAAGATGGCGAAAAACGAGGTAAATTCTTATATAATTAAATATTAATACATGTGTGAAATATAATATTTTTGATCAATAATTTTGAAAGAGAAAAAAAGTGATATAAGTAATCTATAATGGAAACGCCGAAACGTTTAAACAAAAAAAAAAAATGCAAGTAGATACGTATTTACGACATAGATAAAATTACACCTAGATTGGTAACAGGGATAGCCAAGGTCAAATCATGTTCGGATTAAGCGCCCATTCGTTTGGTAGCGCTGCTAGTCACGTTCTTGCGCGGAGGGAGTGTGCTGTGATCAAGTCAAAGTTGAGTTTAGACAAATACGGCGCCATATTTGTATTTGTTTTATTTTTTATAATTTATTTTATAATGTAAAAGTTTTTATATAAATAGTGCAAAATCGTACAATTTTCGACGATTTTTTATTATGGAATCGAACACATTACATGGAATAACAATGTAGAGACGAAGAACTGAACAAAAAAGATGTGTTCCAGATTGCATGGATACTACTGGCAAGCAATACCGTTTTTTAAGTCCAGGACATATGGATATGTTTGATAAATGGGTGAATGCTATTAAGAGCCCTAATTAGAGAATGCTGCAAAAGAATGCTGCATTTTAAAGAGGAAGATATAGTCAATGTTGGAAATAGCGGTATTACGAGAACAGCCGTTCCGAGTTTGTTTTTACCAGGGCCAGGTAAGAACTATTATACCACTGACCTATATTTTTATTCACATTATATCTGACCTTTTACTTATAAAATTAGTTTATAAATTTAACCTAAAATTAAGTATATATTATAAAACCAGTCTTACTTAGCTTAGAATTTGAATTATTTGTAGGTGGTGGTTCAACAACTATCTTAAAAAGCATCACCTTAGAGAGGGTTCGGCATAAATTTCTACAGGTGTGCGCCTTTCAAAGTTGGATTAGATTAGCAGACCATGACTACACTATCATGGAGAGGTCTATGAGCTTGCCTGCTTTAAGTGTGAGGAGGGATCTGTCCCTCTCTTGTGAGTGAGATTGGTCTTAGAGTACCATATTACCATGGTTTGCCCCATCTATGTACTTTTAATGTTCCATTTTGTAGAACAACCTATGGTGCTAATAGCCCACTGAATAGATACTTATCTTTGTTAAACAACCTAAATGTAAATGTATTTAATATGTCCCTCAAAATATATAAATATTAGTAGAAGAGTTACTGGTACCATAGAGTTTGGAAACTTTTAAAATGTAATTACATGTTTAATTATATATATATATATATATATATATATATATATATATATATATATATATATATATATATGTGTGTGTGTGTTTGTGTACATAATATATTTTTATTTCACATTATTTAATTTTATTATCTTAAAATGCTGTGTACTTAACCACTATTTTGTATATTGTAAGTTGTAACATTTAATCGGCTTGTCCCGTATATTAGCCTGCATCCACACAGACAGCGGTAAGGCATTCAGAGTTATGAATAAATAAATTTGAATGTGTCGACAGGGATCTTTCCTATTCTGTTGATGATAGGGATGGGATGACTGATCTTAAGATGACATACTGGTGAAAAAATCTGTTGATTGTAATTGTGTTTGTCATTTCAGGCATAAAAACATTATTATCCTCTGTTGTTTGGAGTTTATACTGAGCAAATAAAGTTACTATATCAGGTTTTAGCAAAGCTTACATTCTGGGTGAAAACTTTAAGCATACCTTAGAAATAAATTATTTACCTTATCCATTGTTTGTTTTTTCTATTTGCTATCATTCGGTTATTCCTCATTCTTGGGTTTTCTTTTTGCAAGAAGCAATATTTTGCTAATCTAATCAAAATCATAATTTTGTTGATAACCAGAATATTTTTCTGGAACTTATATTATGATTCTGATTTATATATATATATATATATATATATATATATATATATATATATATATATATATATATATATATATATATATATATATATAAAGAATTAAAGTATTATCATATAAATATATAACATATAGTATGAGTATAAATGTATATAAACTTCTTTCTAGAACTAAATCATTTAATTGTTCTGTTTCCAACTTAGCAGGGTCCTTGAGTTCTCTCTTTCTGTGAGTAGAACGCCAGACTGTAAGAGTTTTCACTGACCACTGATAGTGTGTGTTATTACATTAGGATGAAAGTACTACAAAAAACTCAGAATGTCTGATGGCTGTCTGTTGCTTATTAGGCTTTAATTTGACATTAGAATTACAAAAAAATTATTTAAATACTGACAAGTTCCTGTCACAACATTTAGAACACTAAATTATACTACATTCACCTGTCCCTATTTTTGAACAAAATATTGCAACTATCTTGGTTTATTTTTAGCTCCAGCTGATTTACAGCTAGAATGAAAATCTGAATTTTCCAATCTTGGTTCATCATTATCATCAGGTTTTTGAACAGGTAAATTTTCTGTCTCATCTGGTATTTATTTAGTAGTGGAATTGTCTAGTGTGTTATTTGGACCTTCATCATTATCTTGATTCAATAATATAACAATTCAACAGTAAACTTCGTATATAGTGCAGAGCACATGGTAAAGCAGTTTTCCATTAAGTGAATTCTAAATTTTTGGTTTTCTATGCTAGATTCACCAATTTCCAAACTCATTGTATTTTTCGACTTAACCATTTCCTTTATGATTATATGGTGTTGTTCTACTTGAATATATTCCTTTAGAGTGTAGATAATTAATAAATTCTTGTGAAGTAAAGCTAGTTCTCCTTTTTAGATTTGATATATACCGTCATTCTATATAAACCAAATAGTGATTTAATCTGTAATTGGTTAGAATTGCTTTTCTACCAGATAATGTCTGCATTTTTTTTTAATACTTCAACTCATTTGCTTTTTTTTCAATTGCATAATGTTTTCATTCGGAATATGTGAGGGTATGTGTGAAAAAAGCAATTGGTTTTCCAGATTGATTGATTCGCTTATGTAATCGTAGATTAATTTTTTAAAAGCATGTACTTATCTTTATCTTCTAGGGATTTATCTTTAGATTCATTGCTTTCTAAAAAATTCTTGAATGTTATATACTTACCAATGTTTGAATTCTTTGGTGGAAGTTTGACAGTTTGGATCAGCCTCTAGTTCATCTGGTCTAAAGTACTTCCCCATTGTAAATTCATGCGAATAAAATTGTAGTAAAATGTCTTTTGCAGAATTAGACTTTTATTCACATAAAACTTGATAAGAATGAAAAAACAATTATTTAAATACTGACCAATTCTTGTCACAACATTAAGAAAACTAAATTATACTACACGTGGCTTGTATTATTAATATTTCTTGTAACACATATAACATTTCTTGTAACATTTTTATAAATAAAGATTTTATTCTATATTTTATTCTTTAATTTTTTTAACCACTTTGGCATTTTAATGTAATGGAAAATAAATATAGTCCCAACATAACAAGAAAACCCAAAAAGTATACGAAAAATATTTATTATCGTATAGGATAAGGATTTTTCTTGTTATTTTAGGATTATATCGATTTTCCTTTACTTTAAAATGAGTTTACAATCCTAGGTAATATTACTAAACTTTTGAATTTAGCGCCATGTATATATAGTTACGCGCCCGATCACTAGGTGATGCGCCAATCATTCTTTTATTCCTTAACACGGAAGTTTCAATGCTAGGTGGTAGTGTGCTATGATTTACGATTAGGTACCTGTTTTTATACCTATTTTATTTTTTGTATGTATTGTATTTTATATGTAATTTTGAATTTAGTTTTTTCTAATGTTAGGGAGCTTAATATCATAAAAGCAAGTGATCCCCTTGTAGATCCTAGCATCCATCATGTGGGTTATGAATGTTTCTTAAACCTCGATGTTAAAGAAACAAATAGAAATAAGTTGGTTTATGATGAGTTGTTTTACGATTTTCGGAATGGTGATTACATTGCGCTTAACAACTTCATTGCTTCCATAGACTCGCAGGTATGTATGGTTAATGATGTTGAAGTGGTTACAAAATTATTCTATTAAGATCTCTCTATAGGAGTTGCTTACTCTTACTTTGTGCCATTGAAAAAATATAGAACTTCAATTTTTCCCAAGTGGTTCTCTGCTGATCTTAGAAGACTGACTCTGGAGAAAAAATGTGCTTACTATGTTTATGTTAATAATCATACTGATGATGACTATATTAGATTTTCCTACCTAAGAGCTGAATGTAAACAACTGTCTGAAATTTGCTTCAGCAACTATATTAAAGGTATAGATACTGG
Organism: Diabrotica undecimpunctata; assembly: GCF_040954645.1. Classification (NCBI taxonomy): domain Eukaryota; kingdom Metazoa; phylum Arthropoda; class Insecta; order Coleoptera; family Chrysomelidae; genus Diabrotica; species Diabrotica undecimpunctata. Next base: position 41,210,787 of record NC_092808.1, on the reverse strand, counting down.
CCTAAGAAATGATCCAAAATCATTTTGGAAGTACATCAATGATAAGCGGTCTAGTCATAACTTAGCTAACTCCTAATGTTATTAAGTCCAATCTGCAACAAATGGTCAAGACATAGCTAATTTATTTATGAACTTGTGAATGAAAGAAACTGTGTATTCACCAAATAACAACAACCTTTACATACCTGTCCATCCATTAAATAGCAACTTTAGTACAAATATTTGTACTTCTAACATTACCATGACTGATATTTTGAATGGCATAATTGAGCTACCGAATAAGCTTACTGCTGGTCCAGATGGTGCGCCTTATTTTTTATTAAAACAATGTGTCTATACACTTATACTACAAGTTGTTATATTGTTTAATAGATCTCTGGAAACCTTTGTGTTTCCTTCTTCATGGAAAGAAAGTTATGTTGTTCCTATATTTAAAAATGGTCAGAAAGACAATATTGAAAATTATCGTAGCATTTGTATGCAATCTGCAATCCCTTAGCTCTTCGACCGTCTTATAGCAAAGCAACTTTCTTGGTTATGTAAAGGCTTTAATATCTCAATCACAACATGGTTTTCATTGCAACAAATTTGGTTTACTATCAATCTGATATATTATCTCACATGGAAGACCGTAAACAGGTAGATGCAATATACACAGATTTTTCCAAAAGCATTTTGATCGTGTAGATCACCAAATACTTTTGAGCAAATTAATGTAGGATTTCATGTCAGGTTTGTTGAATGGATTAAAAACTCTACATCTGGGAGAAGTCAAAGAGTCAAGATAGGTTGTCATCTGTCTGAAAGTATCACAGTGACATTTGGAGTTCCTCATGGAGGCCACACTTCTTCACTTCTTTTTAATATCTTCGTTAACGACATCACTTACTGTTTCCTAAATAGCAAATGTCTACTGTTGGCAGATGACTTAAGATCAAGATAAGATAGTTTAAAATATCAAGCCTTGTTACAAGATGACTTAGACAGACTACAAAATTGGTGCAATCAGAACAATCAGGCAAATGTTGTTTTATAAGTTTTTCTCGTAAAGTTAATAGAATTGGAACAAGCTATACTATTAATAATCAGTCACTGAATTATGTTTCTTCTATTCGGGATTTGGGTGTTATTTTCGATGAGAAGCTTACTTTATGTGTCCACATAAACTCTATTTCAATAGGCATCCAAACTTCTTGGTTTCGTTACTAGGAATTTGCAAGTATTTCTCCATTAATTCAAGAAGATTAGTGTATTGTTGCTTAGTTAAGAACTATTTTGGAATACTGTTCAGTTATTTGGTCACCCTATTTTCAGAACAATATTGATGCCATAGAAAGAGTCCAGCATAAATTTTTGAGATATTGTGCTTACCACGTCCACACGACTATTGAAAATCATGATTATTTCTGTATCGAACAACAATTATCTTTACCCTCACTCAAGAACCATCGTGATATGTCAGGAGCTATATTTATATATAAGATCATACATGGATTTATTGATTGTCTAAACCTGTTAAGCCAGATTAACTTTAATGTTCCTTATCAAGCTCTACGGTATCATGTTTTCAATATTCCTTTCCACAGAACAACCTATGGTATTCACAACGCATTGGATAGATACATGGGGCTATTAAATGATCGCGATTGTGATATTTTTAATATAACTTTAACTCAGTTAACAACATCTCTTGCTTTGTGATATGTATATTGGGATTGTTGAATTTTGTTCTTGTTATATTTTGTTTGTTTTTTTTAGTATGTAAGATTTTTAGTCTCATTTTTTTAAACTTTTTAATATTGATTTTATATTATTAGTAATTTCAAGTTTTGAATCCTAACTGTGATAGTGTATATTGTAATTTAAACTGTTAATGTAGTTATCCCGTGTATTAAATAAATAAAAAAAATAAATAAGTTTTTTATCTTTATTGCTAGATACGTTGATACTATTTCTTTAATAGCTCATAATTGACTTCATTAACTTTCCTTTTTGTTTTAATTGCTATAAATATTTACACGTCGTGGAAGCTTGGATGTTAACAGTCAACTCGTTGCGACGTTTAGAGAGCTTTGAGATGTGGGTATTTCGTCGTATGCTGAAAATTCCATGGACCGACCGCGTTAGAAATGAAGAAGTTTTAAGGCGTATGAATAGAGTACGTAAACTCACAGAAATTGTCAAGAAGCGTAAAGACTCCGCTTAGAAGACGGCACCTAAAGAAGAAGAAGATAAATATTTTGGAGGTTTTTTTCTCACCTAGCTGTAACTTTATCTATGGTTATGTCGGCTATTCTCTAAGATTCCATAGTTTTCGGACATTATTACCAAAAATTGTATGAATTACTCCTCCAGTGGTCTTTTCCCAAATTGACTTCTTTCTATTATAACGTATTTGCGATGGCGTCCCACCTTTTTACTTTTTCTATTCCTCGGTCATTTCGGGAGGCTGAAATGACAGTTTGTGGTAAAACTTAGCTGTTTCCACTGCCTTTCTCCATTCTCCTCTTTATTTGATTGTCCTTTCTATATTTCTAATTTCCATACTCATTAAGTCTTCTTTCACTTGTTGTGTCCATACTGTCTAATTCTTTGCGCTTTTATTGCTCTAACTATGTTTTCTTGCCCCATCCATTCTTGTATTTCGTGATCAATCTTTCTCTAAAAATCTTTCAATTACTCTTCTTCTCTTGCTATTAATGTAAATGTTTCTGTAGTATATGCTATTATTGGTATTATGGTTCGTTTTGTAGATTTTAATTTTTGTGTTTCGGCTTAGCTTCTTATTTCTAAACATTTTTTTATTTCTATAAAACGCGGTATTTTTCGCTTTACTCCCAAATGTTTGAATGTTTCAACCTCTTCAAAACTGTGTGCATCTATTGTCAGTTGTATCATTTCTGTCTTTTTTTCTTGCGTTTAAAACGTCATTTTACAATGTAGTTTTAATTTGTGGTAAATTTTTATATGGACTTAAATAAACAACTCGAAAGTTCAGGTAACCTTAAAGACTTTTACTTAAAGGCCACTAGATGACTACAAACCCAAATCTCTATGTCATTAATATTCACCTAGTCACAAATTCCCTATCCAAGAATATATATATATATATATATATATATATATATATATATATATATATATATATATATATATATATATATATATATATATATATATATTTAAGGTACACTCAAAGAGTGGTGGGTTTTTCGGTCAAAGTGAAAAAATAAAAGACGAAGAAGGTGGCTACTTCATCTATTTATTGAAGACGTTTCGCTTTTTAATTAAAAAGCATCATCAGTTCAACTAAAAAGAACATTATGAAAAACCAAACATTCATTGAAAAGCTGTTATAAGTGTTACCTTAAAAAGATATGTAGCAGTCAATGATATTAAATATGTAAAGAAGCTTATGAAAATGGACATTATAAGATTATGTTGTATAAACAATTAATTGAAACTAAATACAGTCTACAAATCACTCAAACTTAGCACAGCAAAAGAACATGTGGTAATTGTACATGTATATAAAAAATATGTAAAAAACTTGAGTTAAAAACATTAATTTTCAGAGAACTAAAAAGATCATAAGATACACTTCCAACAGTATATTATTAATTAAATTTGATTTTACTTTTGGTAACATTATTAAATTGATTATGATTAAATTAAGTGATATTTAAATATATATATATATATATATATATATATATATATATATATATATATATATATATATATATATATAATGAAGTTACCACTCTTAGCTTCTTAGTTGCTGTCAGTGAAATGAGAACAACAACAGGTAGGAAACACGCCAACCACGAGAAAAGAAGTGGCCTTGAGGTCAGACTATGACAAAACAGCAAGGCGTATTTAAATAGTCCAAGTTGTGGCTGAATAGCCAGCCAACAGGTGAAGATTGATTCAACTTCCAACAGTTCAAGGTTCATAACATATGGAACTGAGACTAATAAAGATTCTATGAATCAATTTTATTATCAAATTTTATTAAACTATTTGATCAGAAACAATTATTTCATATGTGTAAAAGTAACATTGACAAAATAATCAATGAAATGTAAGTTGAATGAATCTAAGTTAAATAAAGTAAGAAAATTATTTATTTTATTTTTATTTGAAATTATTAATATGAAAATATAATAGAACATACACCGTAGGGGACAATTTTAAAGTAAACAACATATTAAGCCTAATTCTGCATAATTAAGGCATGATAAATTTGGCTCAAGTTACTAATGTCCGTTCTCTTATTAAGAGCGTTAGGGTGTTTAAGTATTGAACACATTTCCAAAAACTGCCTTTTAACGAGATTCCGTTCATTGCCAAGAATCTTAACTTCATTAAAGTCCACTTTATGTTTAGTGTTAATAGCATGCTGGGCAAGAGCACAAGTATGCTCAGATAAGTTGATATCACTGTGCGGTGTGTCGTAAGACGCCCTCTCAGTAATCTCCCTGTCTGCCCAATGTAGCATAAGTCACACTCAGCATTTTCTCCGAAAATTAAAGTTTTTTACATATTTTTTATATACATGTACAATTACCACATGTTCTTTTGCTGTGCTAAGCTTGAGTAAATTTGTAAACTGTATTTAGTTTCAATTAATTGTTTATACAACATAATCTTATAATGTCCATTTTCATAAGCTTCTTTACATATTTAATATCATTGACTGCTACATATCTATTTAACAACTTTTCTATGAATGTTTGGTTTTCATATTGTCCTTTTTAGATGAACTGATGATGCTTTTTGATTAAAAAGAGAAACGTCTTCAATAAATAGATGATGTAGCTACTACCTTCTTTGTCTTTTATTTCTCCACTTTGACCGAAAACCCCACCACTTTTCTAGTGTACCTTAATTTATATTGGATTGACGGTCGTACTCTTTTTCTCGATATATATATATATATATATATATATATATATATATATATATATATATATATATATATATATATATATATATATATATATAATAATTCATCTTTAACATAACATAGTATAAAGCGTTAATCGCTTTACATATATTAGTGTTATTCCTGTGGTATTAGATTAAATAAAAGAAATCTGTGAAATCTTGATTCCTTCGTACGTACTACATGCCCCTATTTTGATTTAATATTTCTTTGCTATTGCAAAATGTAACGTTAAATTTATAGCTTCAGCATATTCCAAAATGTGCCGGTTTTGTTTATTAAGTAACATTATATAATATTCTACCCCAAGAGTCCGTACAGAGTAAGTGGCTTTGTTAATGGTATGTCATGCGCCGCAACAACACTTGTCGGTTGTTGTAAAATGGTCAAACATATATTAACTCCAGCTTGGTTTAAATAGGGAAAATCTAGATAGATAGTATAATAAAATCCGTTGTAAGCGATATAAACTGTTAAAAAAATATTTTTTATGTTATTGGATACAATTTTAAAAACAAAAAAAAATCTAAATCACCTTATAATGTATACCCTTAATACGCTTATAATTAATTAGAAATTTTGGTGTAATATATTGAGTGTCAGCTGGTGAGCGAGAGCTATATATTATGTATGAACAATATAATTAATTATGTTTTATATTTCATATTCATCCTTTTTCGTTAAAACTTCATTTACTTTACTTTTCTGGAAAAGCTTTTTTTCTTAAAATATATTTATTTAAAGGAAATAAAGGCATGGGGTTACCGCGGAAACGGCACGCAGTAAATATATTCATTTTAAAGCATATCGCTTTACAGACGTAAGATTTAGAGGTAAGGCGATAATATAAGCGGTAATATTGCAGACACGAAATAAAACTTTCAAATGTACTAACTATATAGAAAACCTTAACAAAGAAACATAATTCAGAGCATTCTTTAAGAACGCTAACATTAACAGAAAAGAATTCAGGGCAACCACAAGACAATAAAGAAGTCATAATGGTAACCTATGTACAAGGAAAAATGTATTGAGTAGATGGGTGGTATACTTTAACTAGGTAATTAATGTAAAGGAGGAAGAAAACCTAGACGACAAAAGAGATGAGGTGAGCAAATCAGACTAGAGGGAAGAGGAACCACCAATGATTCATATAAAAACGCATATAAAAAATACACAGAAACATGGACACAAAAATCCCTCTACAGTAATAATTAAAATATAAGAATACTTTGCAGCATATACAAAAAGGGCATATATTTAAAAGATCTAACCACAGAGGAATTACGCTAATAAATATAAAGTTTTTTCCACAACAGTAGGCCATCATGTGGTACCATAGGCAGAACGAATAATAGACAAATACCGGACTGGATTCAGGGTTAATATATTAACAATTTTATTAGATTGCAGCCCTGAGACAGATTTTAGAAAAGCGCTGGAATATGGCATATATACCCATCACATATTTATTGACTACAAAGCAGCCTACGACTCTGTATATAAAAGAGAAATGCTTAAAGCAATGAAAGAGCTGTGAGTAAAAAATCAGTTGATTAATTTAACAAAACTAGCTATGGAAAAATTTGAACGTATAGGACGAATTCAGCAGGAACTGTCTGAACCTTTTAAAACAAATAACGAGCTACGCCAGGAAGACCCTCTCTGCTGTATACTGTTCAATATGGTCGTGGAAAAAAATATATATATGTCACAAATCATAACCACCACTGGTTCAATATACAACCAATCAGTGAAAATCCTTACCTATGCTGATGATATTAATATTATTGAATATTGAAAATAATCACGCAACCACAAATCCTACGGCCACTTGTTAAAGAAGACGACGTCATCGAACCAGTGAACAAATTTGTATACCGTATACCGTATACTCGTTAATACTAAATATAATACCACCGCAGAAATAAACTGTAGAATTTACACGGACAACAAATGCCATTTTGGGCTCAATCTTCTTACTAAATCCTTAATAATAACAAGAAATACAAAGGTAAAACTTTCCATTTAATCAGTTGAGGTTACAGCCCTTCGTAGGCCCTGGCCTGCCTTACATCATTCTTCCATCCTTCCCTGTCGAGTGTTTGTCTTCTTTATTTCCTTATTAAAATTCCCCTTAAATTGTACTTCATATCGTCCAGAGAGTTGAGTTTAGGTTTCCCACTTCTTCCTCTTCCGACCGACATATTTACCCCGCGTTTAATTTTGCATCTTCTAGCACCAGCCTGCTGTCGGTTTGATATATTTAAGACAGTGTATGACGTAAAAAATAAACTCACAGATATTGAAAATGCTCCCAACAACTAAAAAAGGAAGAATAGATGGATAAAAAAGAAACAGCCAGTGCAAACGAAGAGGAAAATAAGTCAAGATATATTAATAAGAAAAATACAAAAAAGAGAAAATTAATTAAGAAAATGACACAAAACATTAGAACATAGAACGTGAGGACGCTGCTAGAAATAGGAGAAATGGAAGAACTAACAACACAGAACAATACAAGATAGATATTGCAGGAATTTAGAAAAACAATCTGTTTTCATGTGAGGATCATGGAAAAATTGAAAAAGAAAATTATACTTCTTAAAAAGAAAACAGGGATATGGAGGAACGACTTTTATAGTAATAGGAGAAATGAGACATAAATTTATGGAATTTAAACCCGTTAGTAAAAGAATATCATACATAAGAGTAAACAGCAAACTGAACAAGTTGTGCATAATAAATGCATAAGTAAGTCCAGAGAACAGTGATGACTTGACAAAACAGCAGTTCTATGAAACACTAGAAGAAAATGTCAAGTAAATCCCGGGAAAAGATATATTAATCTTTATAGGAGATTTCAACTCTAAAATAGGCAAAGAAAAATGCTTCAGAGAGGTTGAAGGTGCAAACAATACATGACATTGTCCATAGACGGTTCAATAGAATTTCCATCTTCTCTAGTCGCTTCTGTTCGTATTCTTTGTACCAGTTCTTGTGAGTCTTTATTTTTGGTAAATTTTTCCTGGAAAGGATAAGTGGTTTCACCAATTTTTGTCCAAATTCCTCAAGAAAAATTCGCCGTTTTGTAAGTTTGTTCGTGTTCCATTGGGAATTTATTGATGTCCATAAAACGAATGTGTTGCAGGCAGAAATGCCCAGCATATTATAAAAAACAATTATACATCAGCGATTTGTCTTTCTCTTACGTGTATATGTTCCAACAAGCTGATCTAGAGTATCCACTGCTCCCTTACTGGAATTGTAATCTAAAATAATTTGGGGCTCATAAATACTCATAAACTCATACTCAAGCTCATACTCATAAAAATAACATTTTTATTCTTTTTAGTAATATAGTTATCACCAGTATTGTTTTGCGTGAAGTGAAAAGACAAACTATGAACTTATTTATTCGCAATTTGTGCTGGAAGCTCTGGCTTATTTTTTCCTATAGTCTTCAGCATTGTATTTTTTCTTTTAAGAAGTTGTCCTAAATTTTATGATGTCAAAAAGTCATCACAAGTAATATTGTGTGAAGAAGGCGAAATAAAAAAAAATCGGTTGCCTGTAAAGTCGGTTTTACGGGCGAAGATTTTACGTGACAACGTCTTTTTCTCGGTAGAATATTTATTGATATGAATATTATTAAATTGCACAATAGGAACAAGGAATCGCCGCTATAAACTCAGTTTCTCAACTTTTGTGTCAATCTAACAATTAATCAATCAATCATAGTTTACGATAATGAAATATTAGTGTACAATTATTTACCTTTATTGTTGTAGTTGTTGTAAATGACGAATCTACTCACGAATTGAAGACAAATCTCACGATCTCACGATTAAGGTCTTACATCTTACGATTTTTAAATTTTTTTTAAATTTCAAGTGTTTCTAATAAAATGCATGGGAGGAAATCAGCTTTTTTTAGATTGTCACCTTGAAATATCCATAAATTGACTGTATTTTTGTATCAAAGTGGGCTACTCCAATTAACTCAATTAATATACACAAAATAATATAAACAAAGCTTAAAAGGTTCTTTATTCTTTGAAAGTGGTTTATAAACAACTGAATTGTAATGTATATTTTACCGCCTTTAATAAATATGAAGTATAGACTAAATTTTGTGTAAAGAACAAACATTCAACAGACCTAATAGTAAAAACATATTGATTTAAGTGTGAATTTGAGATAATGTGCTGACAAAATGTTAAATCCTAAGAAAACAAAATTATGTTTTTATGTATATTCATTATACTTAATACTCTTGGGTAAAATACCTCATATCATATATCTTTAGACACAGTTAATAATTTTCATTGAAGTTTAAACTATAAAGAATGTTTACAATCATTGCTCAATATTAAATGGATAAATCCATAGCAATATTATAAAAGAATATAGGTCCCTAGGTAATTTCCTAAAATTATATCTGATACTGGTGTTTCCCCCTAAAATATTACACTGTAAGCACTCCACATTTTCACTACAGACACAGCTGACGATACTTTCAACGATTTTCAACTTTAGCGATTCAACGCGCCTAATTCTCTAGTGCCGCGCGCAGCGGACCGATCATGTTTGAGTGGGAGAGAGACGCAAGGCATTCGCCGGTCCGGCGGGCCTCTCTCTCGTTCGGTGACTCACTGTAACAGACGTGAGCGGGCGTTACACTTTTTCTTAAATGACTCCGAGCCACAACCTAATTTAAGACGTTGTCACGTCAAAAACAAAATATTCAAACAGATGCCAGTAGGAAAAAGAACAAGAGGAAGACCGAAGCTGAGATACTTAGAACAAATAGAAAATGATATAACACCCTTAAAAATAAAAAACTAAAAAAAAAAAGCACGAAACAGATCAGAATGGAGAAGAATCCTGGAACAGGTCAAGACCCAAAAAGGGTTGTCGAGCCAGTGATGATGATGAGACCCGAATATGACAGCAGGGTTAAATATTAAGAATAATTATTATGAAAACATTCGTAATGTGTGAATGTAATTACGACTTTTTAGGAAGTATTAGTTTTCTACAAATTTTACTATTCAAATAAATAATACGATTAACTAAACACGTAAAGTAACATACTGTATAAAAAGAAAAAATGAGTAATGTTAAGATCACAAACGTACTTAAAAAATCAAAATCAACGAACATTCCATTGATCTAGATAAATATTATATAAGCCGGATTTAAAGATAAACTTTCTCAAAACTTAAACTGGATATATCCCTCTCACGTAATATTGCGCTGCACAGCAAAAAATCAACGAGATAGTCTTTTAAAAGTGGATTGAAAGAGAGAAATCTACTATAATACAATACTTCATACAGTTCCTCGTACAACTTTATTGCCCTGCAGTGCAGTTCTCCGCCTAATTCGAATTATCGATGATTAGAACAGGATCAGAGATATATTTATACCATTCAGTTCCGGTTAACGATATTTCAATTATTTGGAAACTTGGATTTTGAGAAGTAAATGAAAGTTTTTAAATTTTTTTAAACTTTAATTATCTAATACTTCTTGACTAGTATATTAAAATATTTTGAACATTTTTAAATACTTATTTTAAATTAAAGATTTTTTAATATATTTAGCAGCTCAGTTTTTAATATTTTATTTATTGCAATGAAACATCGCACCTTTATTTCTATAGGGCCGCAACTCAAAATTTTGCGATTTGAGTCAAAAAGTCAACGGTTTTGTGTTCAGCGTTACCTACCGATACATCTACAAACAGTTTTTATCGCACTCCTACCCGTAGAAATCACTATATGCGTCTTTATTGCACTAAACGAAGATTTGTAAGAGTTGATTTCTAATATGTATTATATACAGACAGGTTTAGCATTGCTGCTAAGCTCGAAGCGAGAGCGTGCCGTCTTTAACGAATGTGGGGCTTTTTTTTGTGGAAACAATTAGTGTAATTTCAATTTTTAAGCCGATACGGATGAAATTCGATAAGTGGCTGTATAGAAATAAAAAGTGGTAACTTTTTTCACTTCAAAGTAAAATGTGGCAGTACACTTTAACAACATGGGATCGTATATAATTAAAATAATAAATAATAAAGAAGTCTCACTTTGGTTCGCGAAGAATTAGTTCTATATAGAATTCAATTTTATATATTTTTTATTGTAAATAGAATTGAGTCTGTATCGAAATAAATATAAAGCTGTTATAGACGTGGCAATGTTAACTTTCTAATAATAAATAATATTTTAGTTTATTATGGAGAGAAAAGCAAACCAACCACCAAAAAAATACAAAAGATATGGAGAAAGAGGTCGAAGAGTATTATATTTGGTGAATAATGCAGTAAAAGTAGCCAGTAACACATTCAGCCCAGATGTTCTTTCTGTTTCGCCTGTAGAACAACAGGTTGATTTAACCCTAGAATAATACTAACGTTTCTTTAACATACGTAAATGCTAACTATACGTAAATTTTACGTACTCACTGATTTAGGTCTAGTATTTTCTTTTTATTTCATATCTAATTATAACAAAATTTTTTAATTTAAAGAGAAGTTTATTAAAGAACGATACAAATAAAAAACATTAAAATATTATTAATCAAAACATATACAACATAAAGTAGATACCTTTGACACAGAACAGAATCTTGTAATCATATGTACACGATAAACCTGTGCATATAATAAACATTACAAATATAGAAACGATAACCTTATATTGATGTACACATTCCATACACATTTTTATTTGATGCTCTCCACACAAGGCACTCCCACACTTGTAACATTTGGTAATTGTCATTCGTTTGGTTTGGTTTAGAAAACAATAAAATCAGGTTTTCATCGTACACAAACATACTTGAACCGCACTTCCAAGTTTTGTTATCGAGCAATTCAGGAGGTATTTATCCTTTATTTTTCCGGAGTCTTCCGACCATTGTCAAATTGTAAGAGGAAATAATAATTTATTCGTAAGAGGGATGCTGGAAATCCAGTTGTCCATTGTCACATTACGTCTACTTCCATGTAAAGGTCAGGTTTGTGACAAAATGTTCTGCTAAAGGAATGCCGTTGGTTACAGTAGATTTACCCAGATACGGTGTTGCATTTATTACATATTTCGTAGCCACATCGCAAACCATAAGTATTTTTATGCCGTATTTACTATGTTTGTTTGGCATATACATTAGGGTATCTCGTCTTTGCATAAATTTTTTTTTTTTGAGCTACACTATCGCAAGAGATATCCCAATTTGCGTAATTTTCCAGAGATTATGAAAAATGTAAAATAAATACGATAGCATGTCACCTTCAGGGCTCTACTAGACTTTAAAGTTTTGTAAATTTTACATTTGTACAGACCTAAATCATATACTTCAAATAATACACAAATTAAATTTAAAAGATATTTTATTATTAAAATTAATGAAAAAGGTTTAAAACAACTTAACAAACAAAATAGATCCTATATTTGATGACAAAAACTTAAAAATTTGAACTTATTTTTGTGTCCAAAATTTGGCATTTCTTGCCGAGACTCCAACCTGATTCTGATAAAGCTATCTCTAAAAGTAGCGGCAGTGTTGTAACCTGACGATCCTGACATTCGTGCCACATAATAATATCGGTGTAATCTTTATAGCAAAGAAGTTAATTTTTGGTGTTTTAAATATTCTGCTTTTATCGCTACTTTCAGTGTCTCTAGCTTTTTTTATTCTTCGCCATGCCAGCTCCCTAATGTGATCTCTATCATCAAACAACATACTCACAAGTAAGTTTTCTGGGTGGGCAAAAAAGGCATTTCTTTCGATAACGGTATCCACAACAGATCTTAGATTTTCGGGTAGAAATCGAGAGTACATAATTAGTTGAAAAATATGCTTCGTTCCGTCCTTAAAAGACGCTTTTTGCTTAATTCTGAACCACATCAAAGCATATACTTTACCAAGTAATTGTAAATTTTCTGATGGATTAAGCGTTCTTACATAAAGTCTGAGTAGACGATTAGCAGTAGTAAGCCATCTGGAGTGCGCCATTTTTCCAGGTTGACGGTTTGCCAATTCAGGAGTATAGAAACCGGTTAATACTGCTTGACATATTTCATATAGATATTTTTGATCTGTTTTTAATTGATTGACCACACTTTTTGGCAAGTCAGGCAAATTACCATTTACAGCACAAAAAGTCACGGTGGGTTTAAGGATTCCCCATTTTCTCATTTATCGGGGTCTTGTCCTTTCGTCGATCAAAGTAAATGCTATTTACAACAATACCTGCAACATCTTTTGAAGCATCTCTTCGTGCTTTACATACAGCTCTGTGGATTTTGTTTTTATCAATAACCAGTGTCAGATCTTTGGTAGAAACCAAACCCACGTCAACCAAAACGGCAAAAGCAACAACAGCAGCAGATCGCATCAATAAACTGTATCTATCACTGACTTTAGCAACTGTTGGCAACCGCAACGTATTTTTATTAAACGTGGAAGTCGACGGTGTCTCTGTTGAGAAAGAGTCAGGCACTGCTTCTTCTTCTTCATCACAATTTGCTGCACACAACTTTTTTGTTGCCCTCATTGATTCTTCTGACGTAACCAAAGTTCACAGAATTCTTTAAACTTTAACGGAACGTATAATACAACGCATATTATACATTCGTACAGTGCAATCTCAATTTATTTTAGTTCAGGAGCCGAAAAAATATTATATCAAAAATGACAATATTTCCAAACTTTGAAGATAGGTAGAACCCTTAAGATATATTTTTATTTTATTTTTAAAAATACTGTGATAATCTATTGGTAATTACATAAATTTTAAGAGGTCTTGCATTAAATAATGTTTTATATTTAGTTCGGGATGCGAAATTAAGTATAGTGAAATATTACCATAAAAATGACAATTTTTCAAAACTTTAAAGTTCGGTAGAACCCTAAAGATATATTGTTATAATTTTTTTTAAATTATTGTGATAATTTTCGAGCAATTACCCCAATTTCATGAGGTCTTGTATTAAACAAAAACAAAAAGCGATTTTTCGGGACACCCTAATATACATGCGAAATGGACACCTACCACGAAATTCTAGGAGTTGTTCGTCGATTGTCACATATGAACTAGTTTTATAATTTTTGACACAGTTTGCAATAAACAAGTTCCAAATTTTAGACATTGAAGCAAAATTTAAGCTATAGCACCCGACAATATTGAAATTTTGAAACAACGAATTGTTGAAGAATATAGGACAATTTCTCCCGACAGATTTGAACAAGTACGGAAATAGTTTAAAAATAGGATGCATTACTGTCAGGAAGTAGATGGAGCACATTTTGAACACTAATTATAATAATTGGTTGTTAAATATTGATTAATTAAATAGGAAGCTACAATTTTAGTATTTATTTAATTTATTTATCAAAATGAGCTTAAACTTAAACAAAATTATTATAACTAAATAGGTATTTTCAATATCTTTCAAACGATGTATCACTTGCCATAAGGTCCCATTTAATATTATCTGTCACAATGGCGCTGTAACTTTATCTGTTACTATTACGTCACCTGTTATGACTTGTTAAGAAGCCTACGCGATGGCTTAACTTGTACAGCGGCTAACTCCGTTTTTTAAAACTTTACAGGATCACAAAAAAACTTCTTAAAAAAATTAATACTTACAATATCAATATTCAAAAAATCTATTTGTTGTCTATTTATTTTGCACTTTGAAGTTACTAAAAAGCATAAAAAAATATTTTGAATAAATAGCAATTATTTAAATTTTGGAGTTACCCTGTTTGTAATTAAAAGAAAATAGTAAATAATCGGGAGTTGCCCACTTTTCTCTGCATCGTATTATGAAACCTCTTTAGTATATATTTGTTTATTTTTGTTTTATAATCAAGTATTTTATTTTTATTATACCATAGAGTATTTTATTTATCAGTCTTCATGTGGCACATTGTCGTAGTCCACCGGCAAGGTACTTTTTAGTTGTTGTGTTTGAATTTACGACTATAATACTTATTTTAAGCCGATTTTCATGAAGATTCGGTAAGCTTTCTATAGGTTAAACTGAGATCCTTTTATCACATCGCTGTGGCAGTTACTGCCATTAATATGTAAACCGTAACAGTTTAAAAGTACAGGTTCCCTTGTTTGTATTGTAGGGCAAGAATATCTGTTACCTAAAAAACAAAACATTAATAATGTTTTCATCTTCTGTGTCTGTAGAAGACCAAACAAAATTAACATTAAAAGTACCTTGGCATCTCCTATGGCTTTTCCTTTCTTATTGACTTATAAAACTGTAAACTTGCGAAAGATTTAAAAAATGCATGGGTTAAGTAAGAGACGTTGTAAGGTTTAGGATGTTTGCGAGCTCCAATACAAACTTCTGCATATTCAGCTGGTACAGGAATTATTTTGTTTTTCAGTTTCCTCTCTATGGTGGCATGCATTTGAGTCCGTTTCCATCTGGGTATGGCTTACCTGTAGATACTTTTGCTAAATTGTGACATTGTTTAATGTTGCCACGTTTAGTAATGCATTTGCCAATATTACGTTTCTATTTTGCGCTGTACATCCATCGCTGTACAATATAAATTTAGTATCCTGTTGAGGTTCTCTGTGAATACTTGGCAAAAGTTTCTCCTTAATAAACTTGACCATTATGGTAGCGTAATTGTCAGAGGATAACCCACCTTCGGTCTTGTTCCAGAGATAACAAAATCCGTCTTTATTTTTTATATTAAATACACAGAAATTGCATATCTTAGTTTTGTAATATAGAGATGACACATTAGATTTAGGTGCCAATAAGACAGCTTGCATGTCCATTGTGAATATTAATTTTTCTGTATTTTTATCCTGTACTTTTTTAAGTCTAGCTTCATTCTTTTTATGTGCTCATTGTGTTCTATGTCAGGTATTTTTCCTAGTTTTGTGAGAGAGGCACTTTTCGCATTCATCTTTTTTTGGCTTAAACAGATATATTTTCAATTTCTAAAGTGTTGCTAAATTTATCAATTGACGGAGGTTTGGTATTTCATGGCGTGCACCAGTCCAATGTGTAGAAATTGTACAAGACTTTTTTTGGTGTCCATTCTGGCAACAAATAAAGCTTGGCAGAACTTTTGCGGCAATAATGGAATTCCATTTTTGGAATATTGTTCAAAAACTCTTTAAGTGATTTCACTTCTACTTCGTAGGGATTTTTTGTTGCGTGTTAATTTGTTTTGTAAGAAATATTCTCTTTGCCTTTTTTTTAGTTTCAGATAGTCATTTTGGTAAGACACAAAGTGTTTTGAAACATTGTTTTACAAACTCTCACGCGGCATTCATTAGTCAAGTTTAAGTTAAATACCATTCTGCTTTTTCTTCTTGTTAATAATGGGTCTTTTCTATCTCTTATCCGTTTTGTGGGTATCTCTTGTACAAGACCATTCACGAAAATCCTTTTCCCCCCAAGTCATCCTCCAAAACATTTCAAATATAGTTTTCCTTTCTTCTTCTGAAACTTCGCTACATTTTAAAGCACTTTTATCAGTTGTCCTACATTAACATCGAGGTTTAACAACTCGTTTATTTTTTTGTGTTCTTTCCCATTTCCCTTCAATATTTTTACGCCCAGTATACTGTTGCCCATTTTTCCTGTGAAGCTTGTTCATTTGATCTTTGCATGCAGTTTTATTTACCTGACACCTTTTTCTTCTCCTAATTCTCCATGGTTCTTCTTCACTATTAAAATCAGAGTGCTCAGAATAACGTACAAGTTGTGCATTCATGCAGTCGCTATCATCACTGAAATATTTGTCAATCAAGCTAGTATTGTAGTAACAGATAATCAGATAGTAAATCAGTAACAGATTTCAAGAAAACAGACGAATCATTATCTAGACGCGCAACAGTCATAATCTCTTGGAGTTAGCCACGGTTCGGTTTTGTTATGCTAGTGTTAGGAGTTGACCGTTTTACGTGTTCGCCGTTTTCTCCGTAATTTTAAAAGTTAGGGAGATATTTGATTGGACATAATGTGAGCGACAACTAGAAGCAGTCGACAACGCCAAAACCTGTATTTCGGTAAAAAATGGAGTTAGCCGATTTGCAAGTTAAGCCATCGCTACGTCTGTTAATTATCTCTTTCCAAATTTCGGTATTATAAGAATCATCATCATCATAAGTGGCTCGACAATCCGTTGTGGATCTTGGCCTGCTCACAAAGAAGTCGCCACTCCTGTCGATTCCTGGCAACTTCCCTCCATCTTCTAACCCCTAGAATCTGTAGGTCTTCTTCCACATCATCAATCCATCTCATTCGTGGTCGTCCTCTGCTTCTTGTGCCCTCTGGTTTTGAAAATGTTAATCTCTTCGTGTATTCGTGATCTGACATCCTAGCAATGTGTCCAGCCCATCTAAGTCTCTGCACTTTAACGAATTTCACAATATCTGGATCGGTGTATAACTGATACAGTTCAAAGTTGTATCTTCGACGCCATAGCCCATTTTTATTTACGGCCCCAAAAATCTTTCTAAGAATTTTTCTCTCAAAAATACCAAGAAGTCTTTTATCATTTTGAGATAAGATCCACGTTTCAGCCCCATATATCAAAACTGGTCTTATTAAGGTCCTGTATATATTAAGCTTTAGTGCACGTTTTATAAGAATAACCGTTCAAAAGTTAATTCATAATATTCAATAGTTCAACTTGCTTCCTTGAATTTTATTTATTTCATTATTTTGATTTCTCAATTAGAAAAAAAAATTGTACCTATGCTATCGAAGAAGAACCGACGTGCTCGAATATTTTTTATAGTAAACAAACAAAAAATAAAGCCCTTTTTCTTTTTTATGATCCTTTGATGCTCGTTATATATGTCTTTATTAACTTGTTACTTTAAAATGCTCTGTGAATAAAATTTGGAATATTTTTATTATAGAGTTCTCTTAGACTTCAAAGGCAGACTGTATCTTTTAAGTAAAACTTGTATTGTTTGTATTTATATACGACATACATAGCTTTAAAAATAATTAAAAAAATATACAATTAACGCAAGCTCTGCCTAACGATTTGGATATTTTGAATTTATAATATTATTTAACTTCGTATTTACAGTAGTTATATTTTTGTGGTATAAATATATTTTAAATATTAAATTGTGAATAATTATTCTCGATACTCTGGTACTACTTTGTATTTATGTTTAAAAAAAAATTATCTAAATTATGTTTCAAGATGTGCTAATGTGCTAATATAACATAATAGATAGGATTAACATCTTCATTCGTTTCTATCGAATGGGAATTAAATTCGACCTAGTACTGAACTACGCAAAGAGCAATTTAACGAATCATGCTTGGAATATCACTAAGAGACAAGATTAGAAACACCGAGATAAGACGTAGAACGAAGATTAGGGATATTGTGGAAGAAATTTCAAAAATGAAATAGCGCTGGGCAGGTCACGTAGTCCGATATAATGACAACAGGTGGACACGGAGAATTCTAGAATGGAGACCAAGGACGACAACAAGAAGCATGGGAAGACCTCAAAAAAGATGGGTAGATGACATAAGAACAGTGGCGGGCAAACAGTGGATTAGATTAGCGCAGGATAGAGAAAGATGTATTAGATGTCGCAAAAGATTAGTATTTTACATAACCAAAGACTGAAATCTACTCTAATGCATGGTGCTCTTTGGTCAAAGTTGTGCAACAGTTTCTTGGAAACAATAAATCGGAAAATTACCGACATATAGTGGAAGCCATGATCAACAATTTGAAAAACACGAATGCCATAGTATGTGTATTAAAATTTAGTACCTCCACAGCTACTGAGACTATTTCATAGAAGATCTTGGTGACCTTAGCGAGGAACAGGAGAAACTATTTCACCGAGATATCAAGATATCAAAACGATGAAACAGACCTATCAGGTCAGATGGGATATTCACATGATGCTTGACTACTGCTAGATTCTTCAAAGAAGCCGTACTTTTAAAACATTGAAAAATTAGTTCAATAAATTTAAGGGGCGATAATCATTACATAGCATTAAAATCGTTAGAGAATCTGCATCTGAAGACACTGCTGTAGCAGAAAGATATCTACAATTTGTGAACCTGGTAGCTGGTAGGGATAAACACCTGACAAAGTATTTAATACCGACTAAACGGCACTGTTTTGCAAGAGAATGCCAAATAAAACATTTATTTCTAAAAGCGAAAAGTCGGCTCCTAGATTTAAGGCAGCTAAGGATAAAGTTACACTACTGCTTCGTTATAACATATCTGGACATTTTGTTAATAAACTATTGATACTTTATATATCTTTAAATCCTCCTGCGTTAAAAAATCAAAACAAGGACGACCTGGCAGTGTTTTGGGGTGCTAATAAGAAAGCTTTTTTTACAAGGGCTATTTTTTGTGATTGCTTCCGGAATTTTTTTGTTTCGAAAGTTCAAACTTATTTGAAATCAAAGAATTTAGACCTAAAAAGTAGTTCTAGTTATGGAAAATGCACCAGGTCATCCTCGCAAATTTAAAACTACACAGCCAAATATAAATGTAATATTTTTACCTCCCAATACGATGCCATTGCTTCAATCTATGGACCAAGGAATAACCTAAGCCTTTAGACTCTGTTACATTAGACGAACCTTAAAAATGATACTGAATAATATAGAATGTAATCTTGATATGAATGTTATGAAAGGCTGGAAGAAATTTGTAATAGCAAAATGCATCGTTAACAAAAAATAATCATTGCAAGAACTGAAACCATACACATTGAATTCATACTGGAAAAAAACTGTGGCCTATTATAACCTTAGGATATGAAAAAAAATGTGTAAGTTGAAACTTTAACTACAAAAATTGCCAAAATTGCGAGTGGAATAGGTCGAGATGGGTTCTAACAGATAGAATCAAGTAACGTTCAGGTGTTGCTTGAATCAAAAGATGAATATTTGACTGCAACCGACTTGGTCAAAGAGACTTGGAGCAAATGTTAAATTCACAACCCATTAAAGAAGATAGTTCAACAAGCACTGAAAACGTGACATTTAATTTGAAAAATCTTAGTGACGGTTTAAGAAGAGTTTTGAGAAGACAATGAGCTTTGTGATTTCTTTACAAATATTGTTTGATCTATGGAACGAAGTCCTATTCTTAAAAGGCAAATTGCTAATGTTACTTCTAAATATCATTTTGAATTGAAGGAGGTGTTAAAAACTTTCAATCAAGAGAAAATTAGTAAATTCTTTAAAACATTGCCTAAACCTGAAGATAATATGTAATTAATCAAAATGTTTGATTAAAAACTTTAATTAAACTTTTGAAGGTCTCCTAAAGCAGAGTTGTCTTTTATCTTACGTTTTGCTTCAAATAAATAATGATCAGAGCCGATTTCATATTATCTCTTGACCCGTACATCCCGTACCATCTCGATAGATCGGTTTTGTACCAGAAATAAATTAACTATAAATCTTTCCCCTGCTCTTCATGATCCTGAAGAATTTATTTATATTTTTCTCTTTAAACAAAGCTGAATATTAAGTTATTTTGAACTATACACAGCATACAATGAACCCGAGGTCATAAGATCCTTAAAGATTGGACGTCTGCGCTGGATGTTGGAGACTGAAACACCAAAACATATAATGAGGCAAACATCAGTAGGGAGAAGGTCAAAGGGAGAACCCAAACTTAGATACATGGAACAAGTGGAACAAGATCTAAAAACGCTTAAGATTACCAACTGGAAAAACATAGCAAGGAACAGAACAGAATGGCGGAAAATCCTAGAACAAGCCAGGACCCAGAAAAAGTTGTCGAGATACTGATGATGACGATGATGATCATCATCATCATCATCAATCAGCCCTGAGTTGTCCATTTTTGAACATAGGCCTCCTCTAGACTTTTCCATCTGCTTCTGTTCTGCGCCTCTGCTATCCAATTGGTCACGATTCTTTTGAGGTCGTCGGTGCATCGAGTTGGGGGTCTTCCTCGGCTTCGCTTGTCAGCCCGTGGTCTCCACTCAAGCAATTTTTTTGTCCAACTGTCGTCTTTCATTCTTGCAACATGTCCTGCCCATCTCCGTTTTTGCCTTGTAATATGTTCGATAATGTCTTCCACTCCGGTTCGTCTACGAACTTCCTCGTTTCTTATTCTATTTCTTAAGCTTATTCCAAGCATTGATCTCTCCATCTTTCGTTGTGTCCTTCTCAATTTTTCGGCTGATGTTTTTGTGAGAGTTAAGGTTTCTGCTCGGTATGTGAGTACTGGTAGAACGCACTGGTTAAAAGCTTTTCTTTTTAAATGGATCGGTATGAGAGACGTATTTAAAACAAATATACCGACGATGATGATGATGAATATTAATTTCAAATATTAGAATTGTGTAAAACGCTAACGATGTTTAGACTTATTAATAACATAAATATCTTTCATATCATTAGCGCTTATAATAAACTACATTCAACTTTATTTTTCTTTATACACTACAATTTTTATTTTTTTTATAAATTCATAAACTAACCTCAGAATTTCGGAATATTTAAAATGTCCCTTAAAAATTCCACAATCGCAACAAACAGCAATAGCTGTAGACAACAATCAGAATTTTAACAGGTGATCAATCATGTGAAATCGATATTTTAGGTCGAGAGAAGTATCTCGAGTTTCGTTTAGGTTATACTACGAATAAAACCGAATGTCACTCAGGAGACTTTCAGTCGCAAAAAGAACTAAACAGGATAACTTTATAATAATTACCATTACTAATCGTATTTGTCAAGGGCAAAAAAGAAATATGATCACCGTAACACAATATTTGCTTTAAAAGTATCTCTTTATACCCAGAGAGTAAACTGTTTTAATATTATAAATTTATACTCTCATTAATTATGCATGACCTACATTGATCAGCGAGCTATTGATTACTTTTTACTGAAAAATAGCTTTGTTATCTTTATACTTATAAAGCTTTTCCTTCTAAATAGCAGAAAATTCAAATATTAATAGAAGTAATTTAAATAGAAAGGTATTTAACTAGTGAATTCAAAAGTTTATTGGTCATTCAGGTTGGCAAATAAAAAAAAGAAGCCAACTACTTCATTAGAGGCTTCATCAGTTTTCTAAAATAACAACAGATGAAAAACAGTTAATAAGATATACAGGTGTTAATAGTTCATAACTTACAACTCAATATATAGTATAATGTAGTATATTCTCGATGTTGTATTATATACTGAAAAATTTACTCAATGTTTAAAACGAACTTAACAAAAAAAACCAAAAAACACACAAACTTTGCAGTCAATACTGTTATATACGGAGATATAAAGATTTATATATTTAAAACGGACGTTTGGCTTCATTTAAATATGTTTCTCCAATGAAGACAGACAAAGCACTGATTTATTGCAATGTAAAGCTAAAAAGAACATGGATAATAAAATAAGACAGTCTTACACCAGAATAGGAACCTGAAATGTTCAGAGCATGTTTTAGTCTGGTAAAATGTACAATGTTATTCAAGAAATGAACAGGTTGCATATCGATGTACTGGGTATTAGTGAAGCCAGGTGGCCCCACTCAGGTTGTTTTTTAACAAACAAAGCCACAATATATTATTCCGGTAGCGAGAATAATCAACACAGACACGGCGTGGCAGTAATAGTCAATAAAAAATCTAATAAAGCGGTGGAATGCTATTTCCCTATCTCAGAAAGGGTAATGGTACTGAAGTTGGTGACATCTCATGTCAAAATGAATTTGATAAAAGTTTATGCTCCTACGGCGAATGCCGACAAAGAAGAAGTGAAATAGGCACTATATCAAAGAGGATCTTAGAATAACGAAAACAAGAGAAATCACGATAGTCCTAGCTGATCTCAATGCAAATATTGAAAAGGGACAAAGCGGAAAGTGTATAGGAAACTATGGTCTGGGAAATCGAAACGAGAGAGGAGACCGTCTGTTAAGATTCTGTCAAGAGCAGAACTTGATTATTACAAACCCCATTTTTAAGTTACCAAACAGACGATTGTATAGATGCCGTTCGCCCGCAGATACGTCGGAGAAAGTAGTCAGGAACCAGATAGATTACATTATGATCAATGAAACATACCGTAATGCTGTTAAAGCCGTGACAGCATATCCTGGATCAGACGTTGCCTCAGATCACAATCCACTTATCGCCAAGATTACACTTACCCTTAAAAATTTTAAAAGACATTAAATAATCCCTATAATAGACACAAGACAACTTAAAGAACCCAAAGTAAAAGAATGCCTCCAACATGAACTGGATGTGAACTGCAGAAAATTGAACACAAACACCAATGATATTGACGAGTACTGGGATCGACTATAACATTGTCTACTGGAATCCTGTAAAGAAATGCTAAAGACTTCCGCAAGAAGAAAAGAAGAATGAATAAATGACGAGATACTCAATGTGACGGAACAACGGAGACAATTTAAAAACAAATACAACAATAAATACAGAGAGATAAACCACGAGATCAGGAAGATGATAAAGCAGGCAGAAGAAAAATACTTTGAAGAGAAATGCAAAAAAATCGAAGACCTTCAAAATAAATATGATCTGTTTAACCTACACAAGAAAGGTAAAGAACTGGCAGGAATAAGAAAACAAAATCCAACTCGTGCAATTCTGGATAGACACGGGACTACTATAACACATACTGACGAGAAAATACAAAGATGGGCGGAATATATCGACGAATTGTTCGATGATGAAAGAGGAGATCTGGAGCACATAGAACTTACGTCAGAAGAAATAGGTTCATATATTACAAAAGAAGAAATATTACACGGCAAACAATGGACTCAGTGCTCAAAGTGTTTTAAACGAGCTCACACCAACTGCACCAATTTAGACAAAAAAGACCCATATATTGTGATTTCTTCCTCGATGACTAATTTTATCCCGTTATCCTAATATCCGGTATTAGGAACATTTTTTTTGTCAGTCTAAATTTACCGTTTTTTATAATAATTTAAATTTTATTCTTTACTTCGTAGAAATGATTTTTTTTTTATTTAAACACAAAACCACATCAACCGCGCAGGGTTATTAGTGGATATAACAAATACATGAAATATTACATTAAATAAAATTGAATAACTTGATGTCTTTAAAAAAGCTTAACACTGTCGAAATTTTTTGGTGAGAACTGTCTTGAGATCATCATCTGTGAATCCGTGGGCTCTTCTTTTTTCCTTGAATTGAGGACAATCAAGCAGGATGTGTTTCACAGTCAGTGGGTTAGAGCATGAAGATAGCTACTCCGCCATTGGCCTGTTGTGCTACTCTGTGTTTTGGAAAACATTGATAATTTCGAAGATTTATATTAACTTGTTTAAAATGAGTTTCTTGAAGACATCAGATCTTTGGGCATAATTCATTTATTAATAATTTTAACTGTTCCAAATGGGTATAAAACCCATTAAGATTCCACTGTAAAATAAAGGAATTGGACATGGAATTCTGCCTGAGATAATTGTTCATCTGTTTCTTCTGTGGAAGAGATATTATTGGGCTTTAGTTTCTTTTTAAATCTAATTATATTATTTTTTAATTTTGAATTGTGGGTATAAGCGTGAACAAAATTAAGGATCTCGGTCTATGGCGTATTTTCGTTAGTGTTTGGAGAATATGAGATGAACCTTTTTAGTTGATTAGGGACGTTTGTACTAATTGGATTTGGTGTTATTTCTACTGGAGTAGGATTTCTGATGTTGTTTGAGGTTAATGATGTCGGAGTTTTTAAGGAAGATGTTTCACTTCTATTACATATGGATCCTGTCAGGTTATTGTCATTTTCCATAATTTGTTCTGTTTGATTATTAGAGGATTTTATTGTAATTAATGTGTTTTGAAAAGTTTCTGGGTGTGCACTAGTAGTAGATGAATTAGCTTTGTCAGAACTTTTTAGTTCTGTTTGGTTATTAGATGTATTTACTGAAGGTAATATGTTTTGAGAAGTGTAGGGGAGAAGTAGTGGGGTTTGCTTGGTTAGAGCATTCAGCTTCCTGATGACCAATAGTCTTGCATATTGTACAGTTAAATTCTTCTATAGAAAGGTATAAACGATAATTGGTATTATCATAAGAGATAATGAAAGAATCAGGAATAGATATATTGTCTAAAGGTGTAATAAATATTTGCCTTCTAAAACTTAAGACATGATTTTATTCGCTTTCAGGCATATCTACTCTTAGAAAAGTCATTTTTGAGACGGAGTTTATACCCATCTGACGTAATTCTTGTTCAATTAACGAGTTTGGAACAGTAGGACAAGCATTTGATATGACTAGTCTTTGAGCTAGAGAGATAAGTCTTCTTATTTCTACTTGAGTTTCTTTTATATTAACATATTTGTGGGAATGTAGTAGTGAATCGACTGCATTTTTAGATTATAGATATAGACATATTCTATGGTTGGCAATTCTGGAAGCGAAGGATACGTTAGGTGGACCAACTAGTGAACCAATGGCGATGATATAGTCATGAACTTTAGTTCCTTCAATTCTGGAAAGAATTATAGCTTGTTCTTTTGTTGGATCTTTAAATGTGTTGACAACACTGGAATATAAGACGTGAGATGAAGTGTGAGTAGTATTCATAGTTTTATTCGAAGTCATGGTTGATTAATTATAAGTCCGGCCCTATCACCGGTTCGAAAACCGGTGTGGATTTTGACCCAAAACTGGATTTGTTTCTATTTCTTCGGAACGTTATATGTTATATTAATATTAATATAAATACTATGAAGTGATTTTTTGTACTCACGTAACGTTTACTCGGTTGACTTGAAGGTAGCACTATAAAGATTTTCTCCAATAAGTTTACTACCTTTTTACTGTCGAAGTTCACACACTACTTAGTTTTTAACCAGTTTTACTAAATGAAACTGTGAAAAATACTTTAATATTAATTAATATTGAGTATTGTTGAAAGAGTTCTAACTATAATATGTATTCCTACTTTGACATTCATTTGACCTAGAAATGATTTATTTTCGTTCAATAAATGATTCTGTATAGTGTATTACTTGTTTTGCTCTAAAATATTCATAGCTTAATTGACGTATTAAAACTAATATTAGGGATCAAAAAAGTTATCCGATATTAGGGCACTTTACTCTACTATTTTTTGTGCTACGTAAATAAACATTTTAAATAAACAACATATGTCAATAATAATAAATATTGGTAAAAAATTCAGACAATAAATTATTTTATTGAAATTTAAACAAAATGCATCCAGAGGAATATTTTTATCACCGGTGTAGTAGTAGACCGTGTGCGACTACCGATACACAAAATTAAACTGCGTGTACTAAAAGGTTAATATATTTTTATTTAATTTATTCTCCATACAATCTATTTTTATATCGACAAGTAAATACATTTTAAGGACAATTAAAGAATACATTTAAAAAACCGCTCGATGACTCACAATCCAAATAACCCATATAACCTTTCCTATGGTATCCCATCCCTCGTGTCATTTTTGTACTACATGTATCTTGGAATTTATTATATACATGTCCTAAAAGTGTGCGTGTTACTTTTTTGATCACGTTATAGTCGGCGACTTTCCATAAAGCATTTAAAAGGGTGAAACATAGGCGTATGTGTAGGAGTAACATAGTGTTAATAGATACTAAACTAACATTTATGTCCGCAATAAAGACAGAAATAAGCAGATGCGTATTTGTTTTTAGACATAAACAAGGGAGCATCGACTTAAATACATACTAACTAATGGACATTAAACGTATTGATTTTAGGGACATATGAGTAATTTTTTAAAAATAAACGTTTAATGCGTCCTGTGAAGCATAAAACGACTAAATTTTAAATCATCTCCGATGACATTTCACTTTCAAAATATGTAATATTTCGAATAAAAAGATAATGTTATGTATGTGCCTTTTTGAGTTTTAATCTACAATTAATATTCACATTATGGTAATTATATACGGTATGATGCAAATGCATGGAATAAATTCATTATTTCAGAAACAGACGACTTTTAAAAAAAATCTTAAAACACGTCGATTTTAATTATTGAATGACCATCAACTGATATATATCTTTTGGACATTACGTTATCAGTGCCGACGTAAAGCCGTAATCGACGATTTTTTTAAATACAAACCGATGTCACGCGACAGCTCAATCGAAAGGTCTCCTTATTGCCTTTCCAACGATATGTATGTATGTACAGCGTTAACAGGCCTTTTAGGCCCATTGCTGGATGGATAATTTCCATCGTTTTCTATTCTTAGCTAACAGCTTGCAATCTCTAATTCCCATCTCTCTAACATCTTCCATTACTGCATCTCTCCATTTCTTTCTTGGTCTTCCTCTCTTTTTTTTGCCCTCAGGTACTCTCCAAGCAATATTCTTGACTAGTCTATTACCTTGCATTCTTTCTAGATGGCCGAGCCATTCTAGTCTACGTTTTTTCACCACTTTTGTTATTGTAGGGTTAGCATACAACTGATACACTTCTGCATTAGTTCGTCTTCTCCATTCTCCCTCTACTACTTTTCCACCAAATATTCTGCGAAGTATCTTTCTTTCCCATGCTTCCAATGTGTTCTGTACGGTTTTGTTCATAGTCCATGTCTCGGCAGCGTATATCATTGTGGGTCTAATTATAGTTTTGTATACTCTTATTTTTGTATTACGAGATATATCTTTGGCCTTAATTATTTTGCTTATGGCTCCAGCACACCTGTTGCTCTTGGTCAGTCTCAGGTTGATTTCAGTTTCTTCCTTACATGTCTGATGAATAAGAGTACCTAAGTACATATATTCATCCACCTTCTCGAATTCTACAACTGATCCATTCTCTACCTCCAATTTAAAGGATCCCCTGGTGCCTATTCCTTTTTTGCTCGAGATCTTCATGTACTTCGACTTATTAATATTAACTTTCAGTCCTATTTTAGAGCTTTCCCGAATGAGTCTTTTTGTTATATTTGATAGTTCTTTTCCATTTCTTGCAATGAGAACCACATCATCAGCGTATGCTAAGCATTGGTGCTCCTTGTATAAAATAGTACCGGACCTATTTATCCCACTAATCCTTACAATTTTTTCTAGAACTATATTGAATAGCAATGTTGACAACGGGTCTCCTTGGCGAACACCTTTTTTCACTTCGAATTCTTCTGAGACTGTACCGTTGTATGTGCACATTATGGTTTGTCTAATTGTCATTTTTACCAATCTTATTAATTTTTCTGGCACTTGGAATTCTTTTAGTGTTTCTATTAACTTGTTTCTGTTTATTGTATCGTAGGCAGCTTTGTAATCAATGAAAACTACTTGTGCTGAAATGTTGTATTCATAGTAATTGGTCAGGATTTGTTTTAGCATAAAAATTTGATCGGTTGTTGATCTTCCTTTCCGAAATCCTCCCTGGTATTCTCCTAGATTCTTCTCTATATATATATATATATATATATATATATATATATATATATATATATATATATATATATATATATATATAAACTAAGGTACACTCGAAGAGTGGTGGGTTTTTCGGTCAAAGTGGAGAAATTTAGCTTCTTTGTCTTTTATTTCTCCACTTTGACCGAAAAACCCACCACTCTTCGAGTGTACCTTAGTTTATTTTGGATTGACGGTCGTACTCCTTTTCTCGATATATATATATATATATATATATATATATATATATATATATATATATATATATATATATATATTCTAATCGTTTTTAATTAGTATGGCGAGTACTTTATACATTACTTCCAATAATAATATTCCACAATAGTTTGTGCATTCAGTTCTATCTCCCTTTTTGTGTATAGGAATTATAATCGACTTATTCCATTCTTGAGGCATTTCTTCGGCATCCCATACTTCTAGTATTAGCTCACCAAGTTTGTTTATTAAGACCTCTCCTCCATATTTTATGTTCTCTGCCACAATGCCGCTCCAACGATATAATCATTTGAATATTTAGTTCTACAGGGTTAACCAAAACTGTTGGTTTATTAATACAATTAACTTTCAATAAATGTTTACTTAAATACAATTAAATTACAACAAATGTTCAAATTTACGACCTACAGCAATAATACAATGTTTAAGATGGGCAATAAATTATTTCCTAACGTTTTCGATTTTTTCACTTCAGGTGTTATTTGTGCAATTTCCATTCTGATGCGCTTTTTCAACTCTTTTACATTATTCTGTCGATTTTGATACATTCTGCTCTTTAAATATCCCCACAAAAAAAGTCTAACGGAGTTAAATCTGGAGACCTTGGTGGTCATTCAATGGGCTCCCGTATACCTATCCACCTACCTGGGAAAACGTTATTAAGGTAATTTCGTAACTCAACGCCGTAGTGTGGGGGAGCCCCATCATGGTACCACAATTCATTTCTATTTAGAAATAGCTGATTCAGCTGTGGCAACAAATATTCCTGAAGAAATTCTAATTAACGAGAAGCAGTTAAGTTTTCGTCAAATAAATATGGCCCTACAATTTGATTGCTTATAATGCCGGCCCATACATTTACCTTCTCGGGATATTGTGTCCTATACTCTTTCATCCAATGTGGATTTTCACTTGCCCAGTATCGATATGTCTGGCGATATACGTGACCGTTCAGCATAGAAGACGCTTCTTTAGAAAAAAGTACCCTTTGTATGAAACCCTAATCTCTGTTACATTTTTCCATAACGGTTTCGCAGAATTCGATTCTTCTATCAAAGTAATCTTCTAATTGCTCCTGGACCAGATATACTTTGTATGGATGCCACTTCTCCTATTTTAGCACTTTTACAACAGTTGAATGGTGGACATTATTATCTAGTGTGACCTGCCTAGAATTGATACGGGATTTTCTTGAAAAGCCAGTACAACGTCCAGCTTCTTGGCTTCAGATATTGATTTTCTACCACTTCTGGGAAGATCTTTAACACGGCCCGTTTTTCTATTTTTTTTTTCAATTTTACTTATTGTTGATTGAGTAAATATTTCGCGATTGGGGTATTTAGCATTAAATAAATTACGAACTTCTGCTTGAGTCCTCACTCTAACTCCATAACCAATCATGATTAAAATCTGCATTCGTTTTGTTTCTGTTAGAGTCAATGACAAATTTTTAAATTATAACTTGGAATACTTACTACAATAATTAATTTTAGATAATAATGTAACATTGTTTGTTATCAATGTATTTTTTTTTTTCGGAACCAGCTAAAAACACTATTTTGTTTTCTTCCCAGTGGAGTTTCTTAGTATATTTTAGTTCAGTGAATGAATATTTATTGTAATTCCATGTTAAATAACAAAGTTCATAATTTTGGTTAACCCTGTAGAAATAAATATTCAAGTGATTACATCGTTGCAAAGACGATAAGGAGACCTTTCAAATGAGCTGTCGCTTGACCTCGGTTTGTATTTAAAAAAAATCGTCGATTACGTCATTACGCCGACACTGATGACGTAATAATCAATACATATATGTCAGTTGATGGTCATTCAAAAATTAAATTGACGTGTTTTAAAGTCGTCTGTTTCTGAAATAATTAATTTATTCCATACATTTGTATCATACGGTATAAAAGGTTTACATATTATTATTAAAAATACAAAATAGTTTTTTGTCTTAGCGGAAAAAGAATTAAAAAACTCAGGTAATGCCTGGTTGGGAAAAAAACTAGTAAAAGTGTAAAAAACAACATAGTATATCTTATTAAAGCTTAAAAATGCGTATTATGTTTATATATATATATATATATATATATATATATATATATATATATATATATATATATATATATAAATATATATATATATATATATATATGCGTATAACGAAAATGTTTACCAGAAAAGCTAAAACAGATATGAAATTGTCTTAATCATAAACATCTAAACTAGACATTTAATATTAATGATTATACATGGGACGTTCTACCCTATTTATATGGTAGTGACTACTACCCCATTAAAATTTCTTTAACGCATCACAAAACCACAAATATTGAATCACCTATCTCAAAGTGAAATATTAAAAATGCTAATTGGACTAACTTTAACAAACAGATCGAACAGGACATTAACCGAACCAACTTCACATCATCAAACCGCAGAGACGTATGTAAGAAAAACTAAAATTTAAAAAAAACATAAACCTCTTCCGTGGTGAAAACCTGAATGTAGCCAAGCTACTAGAGTAGATAAGAGAGCTTTCAATAGACTAAAGCATCATAAAACATAATGGACTACAAAAAACGAAGAGCTGAGGCAAGATACATTCTAAAAAAGAATAGAAAAGAATCCTGGAAAAAATTCATCTTATGTCTAAATACCTCTTCAAGCATAAGTACAATTTGGAGAAACTTAAGGAAAATCTCAGGCAAAAGCCAACCATATAAGATTCCTTTTCTAGCAAAAAAAAACAAAATAATTAGAGATAGAAAAAAAAATGAAAAAAAATCGTAGATATGTAGCAGACCAACACCAAATAAATTCCAATGAGAAAAAAACGTAGAAAAAAACATATTGGGATTCGACGGACATAAGATTTACAACCCAAACGTTTCTTTTTCCTTCATAGAATTTGCTGAAGCCGTAAACTCTTTCAAAGATTCAAGCCTAGCCCGGGACCAGACGGTCTCCCCTCAGAATTTCCACATCTAACAGACAATGGAAAAAATTTATTACTAGATCCTTATAATTTTATCTGGAGTAACCAGATTTTCCCATGAACTTGGGCCGAAGCAATAATACTACCACTTCTTAAGCCTGAGAAATCCCGGACATTACCTGAGTCATATCGACCAATATCTTTAACCAATATTATATGTAAAGTATTAAAGAAAATGGTGAATAAAAGGCTGAGATGGTATTTAAAACAACAAAAACTCCTTATTCCACAACAAAGTTAATTTAGGCAAAATAGATCCACTATAGATAACCTAATAGACAGAAATACATGAAGCATTTGCAAATAAGCAAGGTTGTATTCCTTTTTTTATAACAGTAAAGCTTATAACACTGTCTGGCGATTCAATATCACATCAAAATTGCATAATTGAAATATGTTAAAGTTTATTTCAAATTTTCTTTAATCTCAAAACTTCGTAATTCGATCAAACAACGTTAACTCAAATAAAAAAGCTCAAGAGAATGGAGTACCACAAGGATGAATTATAAGCTTAACCCTTTTTCTAATAGCCATAAACGACATACTTCAACAATACCCACCTACCTATACAATATATAGTATTTCACTTTCATGTGGGTGTGGAATATATATTGTTATGATGTATTGTTTGTGAATGATGAGCAATGAGTGTTTTTTACTAATAAATATATATATATATATATATATATATATATATATATATATATATATATATATATAGGGTTTTTATAGCGGTTCTCAAAGAATTAGTTTGTAAGTACTTTTTTAAATTATCTTTATTATATCTATTATGAAACACACATATGTATATCTAACCTAGCCAATGTAAATTTAAAATAAACTATCTTTAAATTGAAATTCTTATGAAACTAATTAAATTCTATAGACAATGTAAAATTTAAACAAACTATCTTCATAATTGAAATTGTTATGACACTAACTAAATTATATTAACAAAATTTTGTACCTTTCTGTCACTGAATGCCTAAATGAACTGTTTTCCACTATATAGATTCTAATCACTACTCAATGTCTTCGTGCTTCGGTTATCCTTGTCTTTGTGAAATTACTTTTTCCAATTATCAGCTTCCACCAATTTAAAATATATTTTTTCTTAAGCATTTATAAACCACCAAGCAAACCAGCAAACAGCATTTATATTTATTCTTCTTTTCAATATACCAATATCCAATCACCAAATATATTATATATTTATATTTATTCTTCTTTTTAATATACCAATATCCAATCACCAAATATATTATATAATTTTAATATTCAATTAATACTTCTTCCATTATCCAATCACCATTTATACATAACATAATTTTTAATCTTCAATAATATTTTCTTTATACTGTTTCTTAATGTTCATTTTACTCACTATATTGAACAATTGGACCTTCTGACTATCTTGAACTTACTGATTGACTGACTCTAACTAACTCTCATACTAAAACTGGCCATCTTGAATCCAAATCACCGAGTATTTATACCTTTTCAATCTTCCAGAACCATCTGGTAAGAAATCATGTTCGATTTGTTCCATCTCCTACATGTCTGAATTTTCTGGAACAGTCCATTTCGCAAACAAAGCCATCTCCGGTGATCTAGAGAATTCCTTACTTTTCTATCGAGAATTTTGTTGACATTTAGGCTTTTCAGATCAGAATATACACTTAAATTAGTAACTAACACTCTAATTTAATAAACTACACATTTTAAACAACATATTATTATAACCACACTTTATATTCGCAACCATTACTTAAACGTCACTTCATTGTATAGTTGGTTGCCTATGCACATGGCTCACTTAAATATATCTACAATATTATAATTATTAAAATACAACTTTTTACAATTATATTATGCTAATTTCTTAAAAATGCCCTCACATAAATATATTTTTATAAAATTCTTTAGTATATAACTTATTAAAATAACCAAATACTTTTTATATCTAATATTATCTAGTAGTGTAACTTATAAATTATTTTCTATAAACACCAATCATATCAATATATATGTATATATATATATATATATATATATATATATATATATATATATATATATATATATATACATGATTTTGTAAACAGTTAACCGAAAGAGATTTAAAACTTGGGAACCCGTGGTAAGAAGATAACACAAATCCTACAGACAATGGAAACTGTAAATGATACCATTATTTACATCCGATCTCTTTAAATTACAAACTACAATGTGGATATTCTTGAAGGATGGTTATTGTGATTATGCCCAGAGTGTGCAGCTGTAGAAAAAAATGCATCTGTGACGAATTCCTCGGTTTATATTTATATAATTAGTTCTGCCGTTTTTATTTATTCTTATTCTAATATTTATATGCTACTGTCGAAATTACTCTTAGTGAAAAAAATACTAAAAACAACGAATATTCAGGCAATAAACCTTTATATAAATAATAAACCAATTTTTTATAGACTTATCGGTCATCTATAATTATTTTATATTTTTCAATCATTTGTTATAGAATGAAGAACAGTTTTCTTTTATTTGTAAATTAGTGTCATTATATTATTGTTCAGAAAATTATATATGTTGAAATGATACACGCAAACACAAGGAACGTGTAAATATGGCGCGTGCATTATTTTTATTAAAAAATCATGTACGACAATTTTAGTAATTACCTAAATATTCCAACGTTGATTTGAAATACTTTTAATGGTAATACGGCACGGTAAACATGATAAATAATTATAAATTTATATTGGAGAATAATATACCTTTTCGGTCGACCATCCATTTATGATCAACAACCTCAAAATCATTGATTAATGACCCCTATTAATGAATGATTTTCTATTATTGATGATTTCATTATAGGCAACATAACATACATTACTTGCATAAATTAATTAAACGCTCTGTGATTGGCAGTGACCTGTGGTGTAGGCAACCAAACATATACCTATTTATATTCCCACTAAAAAATTTAAAATAAATTAGCCGCTGCGCTTTTAGTACTATCTGTCATTATTTACTTTATTGTTAAAAATTCTGTGTATTTGAAAAATCAAAAGATGGATATTGACGAAGAGTTTAATTTAACTCCACCAGAAGTGGCAGAAAGTGCAAATGAAATATCTTTAAGTTTACTGCCTGGAAAAAGCAGAGTGTTAAACGAAAAAACGTACGCTGAATTTATTGCATGGTGTGACGAGAGAAAACTAATACGATATTCAGAATCTGTATTGTTGACATATTTTTCAAGCATTGCCGAAAAAGGAATAATAGTAAGTTTGTGGCCCAAATATTCAATGCTAAAATCAACCTTAAGTTTAAAATCAAACATTGATATATCTAAATATAATAAGTTAATTATGTTTATCAAGAAAAAAGAACAGGTTATCAAAGAAATCAAAAACTCTTGAAAAAGAACAAGTCCAGAAATTCATCTTTGATGCTCTTAACGACGTGTTTCTAATGATAATAGTCTAGGCGGGATCTGTTTTGGATTATACATTTTCCATAGGAAGCTATTTTTTTGCTGGAATCCCTTCAGGATGTGCCCAATATCGATAATCACGATATGCGCCATTCGCAAACCCTGTGCTAAATTTTTTATTTAACAAAATCTAAAATGAATTGAAAATTTCTCATTTTTTTGCTCCTATTTTCGTCTATAATTCGGAAAATATTGATCCTAGAGAAAAAATTATAAGAAGTTAAAAGTTTTAATATGTTTAAAACGTGTGCTAAATTTTGTGAAGATCGGTCGGATAGGTTTTGCATAATAATTTTGCAATCCAACCCACTGGAAAAAAATCGCAAATTATCAAATTTATAGTATGCCCTAAATAAGGCCCTCAGATAGTTGCAAATTTTTTTACCTATAAAGGAAGGCTCAAACTTTAAAACGCTTTTTGTAAAATTCAAACCGGTTCATAAGGAGAGCCCAGAAAATTTTTTAAAGTTTTAAACATTTTTTATATATATATTAGGTTTATAAATAAATTGAATAACTTTACGAGCTTTAAAAATATATCAATTTTAAAACTTATACAGTTAAAGAACATTAAAAGACTCTTCTTAAAAAAAAAGATATATTCGGCTTACTGGTTGCCGAAATATTGAAGGTCAAAGTTGGCATACATTTACCGTGTAACCATAAGTGATAGAGGGCTCGTTTTTAAACAAACACCCTCGTCTTGTCAAGTACTTTTTATATGAAAAGTTTTACGTAATGCGCTTCATGGCAACATTCAGTAAAAAGACCGCATACTAAACCGCATAATAAACCGTTTTCGCTTAAAATGTGGCTCGGAATGCATGAGAGGTGGTGGTGGGGGACATTCACTCGAAATGTGAATCGGCGAGTTCATGCAAAATCATAGCGCGCGCTAAAAATTGCATTATCTCGGCTTCTTAACCAATTTTGCCCTTTTTTTTTGAATCGATGTCTCGGACGACAAGGATCTCAAATATCATATTTTCAAATTCTATTTTTAATTGCAAATTGGGAAATTTGCAATAAACAATTGTATGTTAAACAAGTAATTGCATTTTTTCTTCATGCATTTTTTTGAGCTTGAAATTTATACCTTGAAGTAAATTGTTACTTTAAGTAGACAAATATGTATTTATAAATTGTTAATAAATAATTTAATTTGTTAAAACAAAGGCGAAGGAAAAAATTTTTTTTCATAAATAAACTTTATTTTGACTCGATCTTCAATAATTTTTTTAAAGTCTTTTTCTTTTTTTGGAAGGACAAGAATCTTGAGGTCTTATTTCTTCCTCAAAACCTTCATTTTCCATTTCAATATCTTTATCCTCGATCTGTAAATTTAATGTTTCTTCTCCTTCATCTGTAGCTTTATCTTGTGCCTCTAGAAAATCTAAGGAATCTAAGCGTTTGAAAGTTTGAGCTTTCTTTTATATGTAAAAAAATTTGCAACTATCTGAGAGCCTTATTTAGGGCCTACTATAAATTTGAAAATTTGCGATATTTTTCCAGTGGGCTGGATTGCAAAATTATTATGCAAAACCTATCCGACCGATCTTCACAAAATTTAGCACACGTTTTAAACATATTATAAAGTTTTTCTAGGCGGGATATGGAGCTTGTAAGTCAAGTTTAGAAAGTCGAAAACATTTAAAGGATTAACTTCATTTTTTTGTACTTTTTTTCCAATTATTGCTATTTTTTCAACTATAAACATAAAATTTTCAATTTCTAGCTAACGAAATATTGTGTAAAATTGAATAACCAAACTTTTAACTTCCAATAATTTTTTCTCTAGGATCAATATTTTCCGAATTATAAACGAAAATAGGAGCAAAAAATGAGAAATTTTCAATTGTTTTCAGATTTTGTTACATAAAAAATTTAGCACAGGGTTTGCGACTGGTGCATATTGTGATTATCGATATTGGGCACATGGATCCCCTGAAGGGATTCCAGCAAAAAAATAGCTTCCTATGGAAAATGTCCATGATGGTCTGAATTTCTACAGATCTCGCCTAGTCTATAAAGGTAAACCAGTAAATTAAGTTTATATATTTTATACTCGTATTTCATAAAATTTCATTTTGTAGGTTGCATTGATTTTCGGAGTGGCTGGTGCGTTAAGAAAGGACGAACTATTGAAATTAGAAACAAATAACTTTCAAGACTTGGGGACAAAGTTTCTTGTCACAATAAAAGTATCAAAAACACACACAAATAAAATATTTACCATAGTAGATAACGAAGCAAATACCATTCTCATTGCGATCAAAAACTATATTTCTTCATAACCTGCACACACTACATAAACGATTTTTTATTTTTAATAAACATAACTAATGTTTCACACGGCCAGTTGGCATAAATACGTTTTCCACAATTGCTTCCGTTATTGCTAAATTCTTAAAATTAGAGCACCTGCATCTCTACACTGGGCATTGTTTTAGACATTCCTCTGCCTCAATACTGTGTGACAGTGGTGCAGACTTTTCAGCTATTAAAAGACTAGGTGGCTAAAAATCGACTGCTGTAGCAAAAGATTATATAGATAATTCTATTCAGAATAAACTTGAGACGGCTGAAAAACTCTTGGGACAAAATACCACTAAACCTTGTCAAAGTACTTCCTTCGGCACCACTGCTTTTTCTTCTATCACAGAATTTACAGAGGTCCAAGAAGACTTAAATATAAATTTGTCAAAATGCTATACAGCAGATAATCATTTATTAATATCTTCGTTTAATTTCAGTAATTGTACTATTTCAAATATTACTGTTTACAATAATAAAACTACCACTAAGGAAAATTAAACTTTGAATAAAGTTAATGAAAGCTTAAAAAAATTGTTGTCTATCGTTAAGTAAATAAAAATTTAAAACTAAGATGTTTTTATTTCTGAAAAGTACGGTTGACGGAGAAGTTTTGTAACGAACTCGTGAATTAAAATGGCGATTAACAATCTCGAACATTATCGCGCTAGCTCCGCTCACGCGTTAAAATATCTCAATTGTTAATCGCCCTTAATAATTCAATTGTTGGTTAAATAACTATACCTATATGTAAAAGTTATAATTATTTCTACCCCTTTCTTTCTTACTGCGTCAAATTTTAGTAAGTTTTGTTTTACCTTTTGATTATCAGTTCTGTTAACAAGAAAAATTAAATGTCTCAGCGAAACTTGTCTAAAAAAATGTTGTTGTCATTTTTCATATACAATATTGTAACTTGATCATTTTTACGGAATTAAAAATGGGACATTATTACAATTTAATTCAGCTAAGAACAAACAATCTAATAAAACAAACAATCAAATAGAACCAACATTATTTCTCAACTCTTTAATAGCTAACCCATATAGCTAATAAAATAGCTTTACATAGCAAATGCTGGGAACTACCACTACATTTGCATAGACATATTTGCAACAAAGACGTATTCCGTACACTAACATCTGCCACATACACTGCGCCAAATAAACACCACTCACTTTGGTCCAACCAGAAAAGTTCTGCAAAACCAGCAAAGTGAACTGGCAGCAGAGTTCTCTTCCAATACAGCGACAGAGGGACTGTGGACCATGAATCAGGGGCTGTGGGCTAATAACTGTCGAAGAAAACCGCACTGATCTTTTGGCTATGCCTTTTGAATTGAAACAGAAAACGAAAATAGTATTTTGGAATGTAAGAATACTAAAAACTTTGTTGCTTCCATAAAGTCCTCGTAGACACACCGTCTCAGGACTTGCAACTTCAACGTGGAGTCATATGTCGCCATGTTACCTAATCCAACGGTAACTTTAACATCCTAATAATTTATAAAATATAATGTAAAACAAATGTAACTAATTATTTGTTAAAGGGTTTTTACCCATGTATTTAGTGGCTACATTCATGTACTCCTAGACACCGATGATGGAATAATGGATTCCGAAAACGTTTTGTCTAACACAGCCCGTTTGGGTTTTTAAAAATATATACCTTTTACAAAGGATTTTAATAAATTTTTTTAATATATGGTATACAGCCAAATACAGGAACGAAGATTCCTTGTGGATACTAAAAACTTTGTTTTCAAAACTTCCACAAAATTTATTTTAAATATTTATCACTACAGCTGTTTCGGCTGATTGCCTTTCTCAAGTGATCTGTTTTTGGCATGGGTTTACACTTTATAGTCTCTAATGAAAATGTTAAATCAAAAACTACACAAGAAAGCCCTGAACTTAGTATTTCCACCACCAGAGTAAAAACCCAGTGCCTTCTGCTCGATTACATATACAGGCAAAATATCAACAAAAATAGCCAAACACATAAAAAAGAAAGGAATAACACCAGCTTTCAGAACAAATAACAACCTAGGCAAATATATTAAAAACAACAAGAGCCAACATAAAAAACACTTACACAGTGGTGTGTACAAACTTAAATGTGGCGACTGCCCAAAAACTTACATTGGTCAAACAGGTAGAAATTTTAATAAACGAATAGCAGAACATAAAAGGGCTTTCAATAATAGAAAAACAGATTCTACATATGCACTTCACCTTCTAGATCATAATCATTCTTTTAATGACGAATTTAAAATTCTCCACATTCAAAATAAAGGCCTTAAGCTATCTTTGTTAGAATCTATGGAAATCAACAAATTAAAAAACACAGATATAATTCTGAAGGACCAGCTCAAAGTTTGTCTCAAACAAACAGTTCTCCCCTCCTCAACCTATTTCATTAGAGACTATAAAGTGTAAACCCATGCCAAAAACACATCACTTGAGAAAGGCAATCAGCCGAAACAGCTATAGTGATAAGAATTTAAAATAAATTTTGTGTGGAAATTTTGAAAACAAAGTTTTCAGTGTTTTATTGTTACATAAAATGAATTTCCATCAAGTAATGGTCGAATCCATCAATTATTAAGAATACTAAGGAAGGCTGGGGAGTTCACACAGGTCAAGAGAGAGAGAGAGAGAGATATAGAGAGAAATCGAAGGAGATAGAGAGAGATGTATACAAGTAAGTTAGATATCCTAGGACTTGTAAGGTAAAGTAACCTTAGTCCCGATTGTGTGTTATCTATTTTTATGTGCGCTGTCTGGTTATAAGTTTACGATAAAACTTTACTGACTAATGCTGAATTTTTTATTAAGACTTTCTTAAATAGATATAAAAGTTAGATAGAATACGTTTTACTTAAAATCATATTACGAATATTTTAAATTATTATAACTTATAACCAATAAAAGTAACTTATTTTAAATAAAATGTATTTTGTGTATAATTATTAAAATTAGGAAGAAAACTAATAATATAATTTTTTATTGGCCAGTATGATGGTAAAAATTATAAAAAGTTCAAATAAAGTCATTTAGGGAAGATTATTTATATTTTTAAAATCTTTTATCAAATAACAAGGTATTATTAGGTATTATTGGTCAAGAAAATATCAAATATAGCGGTCTAGAATCTTACAAACAAATATTGGAGAATTAAAACTTCCCCCCGCTTGCTGATGCGTTTATTAACACTGAGAGACATAAAGAACTAACACACAGCCAAAAAAAAAAAATATCCTTTTTACGAAATTATTTTTGAAGTTTTAATATTTAAACCAACCATTATAATTCCAAAATATCCGGATCATATATTTCTATCAACATGAATTTTCAAATCTGTACTTTGTAATTTAGAAGATAATAAAATTATCATCCATAGGGATCGATCAGAAACTAGATTTAAAACAGGCTGTGCATTCTTAGTTTCTAATATTAATCATGTTAAGAAATATCAAGTCACATTTTTTAATGCAAAAGCTATAGCTGCTATAGGGAAAGCTTTAGATTGGTGTGAGATTAATTTACCTTTATCTGTGGTACTGGTAACAGACTCCATTTCAGTTTTGCATGCCATTAATAATCCTGCTTGGAATCAATATACAAACAATAATCTACTATCTATAAAAAAATAGTATATATAATCTGCAGAAATATGGTGTAAGAGTTACATTAGTCTGGGTGAAAGGTCATTCAGAGATAACTAGCAATGAAGCAGTTGATCTGGCAGCTAAAAAAGCACTTGAATTGATGTTGGGGTTAGATTGGAAGCTCAGTATAAAAAAACTTTAACTACATCAGAGAGTCAGCATTTTAAAATTCATCTTCGCAAACATTCCTCGCCTCAATTTGTGGGATTATAATAAATGTAAGTCATCTATTATATTACGTTTAAAACTAAATCATAAACGCTTTCCAGCATCTCTCTTTTTGATTGATTTGGATTTAAATTTTAGATTCTACCTGTTTTTCCTACTATCCAGAAAAACCTTAAGCTGATATAAATCACGTTTTCTTAGAGTGTCGAATAAAACTGCACAACAAGGAATGCTTTAGAAAGAACTGAAAAATTTTGCAAGTGTACCAACTAACATTCCTTCTTTATAAGCACAACAAGAGAAAGAAATCTTCAATATTTTAAGCAAGAGAGTTTTTCATTGTTTCCAGGGGTAAAATTCCATAATCATGGCGAAGAATGTAAAACAAATCAAAACTTGAAAAGAAATTATCATCATAGATAACATAGATAAATATCGGCTCTAGCAAATATTTTAAAACCCCATTTTTTTCGTTTTAATTTTATGTACTGTCGTAGTAAACCAGCCTTTTTTCCTTGACAGGGGACCATCATCTCGTCGATACTCTGGCGTTTTTTTTTTCTTCTTTAACACAACAATTTCTTCTCACTATATCCAGAACTGGGCGAATTCGGACGTACTGATCGTTGTTTATATGATATTTATTAGGTGAAGTGAATATACCAGCGAATTTTCTGATATTTTTTGAGAGGCATTATTTCTAATATTTTATCGTATCTAAAGTTTACACTCCAGTAGTCCAAGTATGATGGCAGAGCTACTATACTCATTAAAATATGTATAGCTATAAAGTCACTTATCTCATCTTTAGTAAACATTATCCAGTTGCTTGTTTGCTGAACGAAATAAAGGTTTGTATTGGTGACACTCAACTGTAATAGATCGTCTGAAAAAAAAAAAAATTTGAAATATTCTAAT
The DNA here is from genome assembly GCF_040954645.1 of Diabrotica undecimpunctata. NCBI lineage: Eukaryota > Metazoa > Arthropoda > Insecta > Coleoptera > Chrysomelidae > Diabrotica > Diabrotica undecimpunctata. Next base: position 41,168,548 of record NC_092808.1, on the reverse strand, counting down.
CGTGACTTCAATTTATCCACCACCAAAAAGTTATTTTTGAAAATATTCACAGGATATTGAAATTCTTATTTCGTACAGTGGTATTCAACCAAAATCTGTCGTTTCGTGCGTTTACTTTGTACATTGCATTTAGGTTGGTTATTATTGTCGTTAATCTCTTTAAATGGTCCAGGTATCTAATGTTGTGGTCGTATTTTGAGAAGACTCAAAGCTGATTTAGGTATATTGCAAATAGATTTAGGCGCAATATAAGCAGATTGATGTGTTGATAGCTCTGGTTTTGAATATTTAGTTTTAGATACTGAATCTGTATCTGATAATATATCAAAAATCTCTTAAACTTCCGAAGGTAAACTTTCGATTTCAGAACTTTCATCGGTTTCAGAACTTTGAGTTCTAAATGGTTTAGTATAACTTTCGTTTTCTTCATCGCTTGAATCATCCATATCAGATGAAGGTGGTGGAAGTAATGCCAAAATTTTTTCGAACCTGGATATCATATTGGTATTTCGTTGAATCCAAGGAAACACTATACTTATATAACTAAATGAATTCATTTTTAAACGTTTTAATAAAACAAAAATTCTACTAATGTAATTGGAAATAAAGTTTGGGATAGGTACAAAACAAAAATATTTCACAATACTAAATTTATGGTAAGAAAGTAAAATATAAGATACATAACAAAAAAGTTCAATTAAGCTATATATTTGGCAAAGTATATTATAGTATACAAAACAAAAATGCTCCTTTATGCTGTATCTTTGGCAAAGTAGATTATAGGATTCAGCTTAAAAAATGGTTCGGTATAGTCACTTTTGAATATTTATATATAAATATTCATATATGTATAATGACAACACATCATCATACTACAACTTCACCTCCTGTATTAAAACAAAATACTCATTTTTACACTAATCCTGAATAAAACTTACCAGCTTTTTTCTAATAACGTTAACCCTTTGCGGACGGACTTTTTTTTGTTTATATTTAATAGTAAATAATTTGTTTTTAGGACATATTAGGGCAAGAAATAGACAAATCAAAGGTTTTTTATATTACATTTTTGTAATTAGTTCAAAAAAGGGTGGTTAGATGTGAAACCACTAGGCCACAAACCAAAAACTTATTTGGTGTGAAATGAAAAACAATTTTTTTTCAGATAGACATAAACCTACTTGTAGTACAGTGCCATCTTGTACGATGAGGAGTTGCCTTGGTACTGCAGTGTGTACAACGTACTTTGGCTCCATGCTGAGGCATATGGGCTACTTTTTCAGTTCTTATTTCTAGAGGAACTTGTTTTTTGAACCTGTTACTGGTGCTTGCTTTGTCCATGCTTCTTCTTCCAAATTTAGGCATTTGGGGGTCTGCCCCAATTAAACAAGTGGCCACAGCAATTTTAAATTCTTTCAAAGACTTACTTTTACCAGTTGTTAATTATTTGAAAATTATAATATATGAGTTAGTAATGTTAGGTCAACAAAATGGAAAAAAATTCTACGCCACCACTTTTTGAATTTTCTATCCAATTCGTAGCAAGATACTAACATATCAGACTCATCTACATAGCCCATATATTTGTTGTAATCTTGTACTTATTGTTTGTAGTTAATTTCCAATGATGTTCCATCCTTTTCTTTCCTCTTCACAGTGACATTTTCTTCAGGTTTGTGAAAATTGCTTAGAAAATGAATGGGTTTTTTATCCATCCATTGCAAAGCTAGCAGGCCGTCTTCACTCATTCTCCAGTTTGAGTCACCCCTTTTCATTTTTTTATTTGTTATAAGTTCAGTTGGAAAACCTTTTCTATCTTTCCGAGTGGTTCCTTATGTGTAGATATTGTCTTTTATCAAGTCACGTTGTAATGCAACAGAAGTGAAAGAGCTATCGAAATAAACTTCATAATTTTTTTCAACTAAATCTCTTGCCAGATCTTTTATTACTCTTGTCTTAAGCTGTTGTTCCCTTACATCGTCTACTTTTCCAGTGTATATTTGGAATTGTAAAACATATCCTGACTGATCAGCACGTCAGCACGTACCCATATCTTATATCCCCTTTTTATGGGCTTCATAGGCATATATTGGCGTAAACTACATCGTCCCTTGAACCTGATCATCGATTCGTCTATTGATTCTTGCCTGCTGGGATAAAATGAGTTTTCATAAGTGGTTGAACGTTCCTCTAGCAATGGCCGCACTTTGTAGAGTTTATCGTAGTTGCCATTATCTTTCTTAGGCTGTAATGTATTAGGCTGTCATTTATATAAAAATGAGTAAGCAACCATCCAAATCTGTCACGCGACATACATGAAGAAATAAACTGATCCCCGATAACAAAATTTGCAGACCAAAAATCTCTATAACTGGGCAACTTTTTCATACCCATCAAAAGGCTTATTCCCAAAAAAAAAACTGTATTTCTTCAAGTGTTGTGGGAGTGTTGTTTTTTTTATTTTCTTGGACTACACGTAAATTAGTTTGGGAAACAAGTGTATTCAACAGGTTCTCACTAAACAAATGAAGGAAGAAGTTAAGAAGAGTCTTTATAGTATCAGGAACATTTGGTCCAACGTTTTCTGAGAAAGGACGGAGTTAGGCGGCATTATTTGGGTCGGTGGTCCATTTTAACTCATAAAGAATAGCAACTATTACCTCGTCTTCATCACAGTCACTGTCATGCGCAACATCTTCATTGTCTGAAATATCGTTTTGTTCATCTAAAACAGCTGACTCGAAAGTCATGTCGAAATCTTCATCTTCGTTCTCATCAAAATCGGATATCTGCTAGTAAATCGTAAGCGTCATGACTTATTAATTGACTCAAACCAAGACGTCTTTTTATTTTGGAATTCTGTACCAAAACATACCTATTAGTTACTGATCGGCCTAGTGGCACCTATTGAAACCACCAATCCAAATATCAAAATTCACTTTGTTATCTACGTAGTTTATAAAGACTCAATACGGCAATACATAAATACATATATTTATCAACAAATTAACATAATACCTAGCTTTTATCAGTAGAAGAATGTTTGTTTATTTACAACAATAAATAACCTCACTAGCATTCACTTGTGAGCGCGCCAAATCTATTATGTACAATGTGCATAACTGCCCCTGGAATTTTGTTATCGCGTGGGAATTTCGCACATCGCATTCTGTCTGGTGGTCCCAGCGTACGATTACTCGGGCAGTAGGAAAAAATTTGTTTGAAGGTGGTTCCACCGTGGAGCCACTAAGCCTGAAAAGGTTAACTAGACAACCATCTTATCAACAATTGTGACTAACTTTGAATGATCACTATACATGGCAATACTATTAGCTTTCTGAGTTTAGTAGATGTATAGGCAACACAACTAACAGAAAATAGTGAGTAAATGATTTATGAGATAGACAATTGGAATATTTGAAAATGATGTAGCCTATAAGATAGAAATCCAAATTAAGGGATAAAAAATAATCTACGTGATTTGTATCAATGTAGATCGATTGATTGGTTTAAAGCAGCAAGTTCAAAAATTAAAATATCCATTATGATTACCAACGTCCAAAAAATGGTACTACTAGAAGAAGAAGAAGAAGAAGAAGAAGAAGAAGAAGAAGAAGAAGAAAATGACGTCTTTTTTCTAGTAATTATTCTGATTGCTGCTAAAATATTACAAAGAAACGAAAAAAAAACAAAGGTTGTTTCTAACCTACATAAAAAAAATAATAGGGAATATTAGACATCCCATCCCATATAATATTTAACGACATAAAATTTTGTTTTTAAATTAAGTAATATAAAGAAAACTGAAAATTGGCCGTATAAATTTCACGTCTACTTGAGCTTAGTTAAAAGCACATAAAATCATACACTAAGTAAATTTCCCGATAATATTGGGAAACCATAAAACTGTAGGCGGAAGCGAGGCTAAAACTAAATCTAAATCATCGCCTTGTCTTTACTTTAATAACGGGCACAAAACCGAAACGAATATATATCTTTCATGTATTTTAAAAAACAATGTTCAAGACGATATAAATTTTAAAATGTTAAATTTCGTTTCCTATTTAAAAGATACGGTTGTTAATAATTCACAAAGAACAGACGGCACACGTTATTTCAAACAAAGAGGTGTGGGTGTTTATGACTAATCAACCTTAATTAGGAAATTAAAGCCAACAGAAAGACTTTTATTTTTATGGTATATAGAAGTTTTATTTCTATTTATGTCGTAATTAAAAACTAGGAACGAATTAAAATTATTTCTTAATAACTACTGTTATTAAATAAGAAAATAATTTTTTTATTGAACGATTTATCTCATCAAGTATTGATAAGTTATTATTCAAAAATATACTCAATGACATTAGAAGTGTTACACCTAGAAGGAATAAATTCTTGAACATAATTTTTTTGCAACAGAATGACAACATTTTAAACATACTATGATAACAATATCAATGTTTTATCTTTTCTACTTTTTGTAAAAATAAAGTTTTACCTTTAAATTTTTTTGTGAAGATACCGATTTGTAAAAACCGGTTTGTATAGAAATTTTTAGTTATTATTCCTCAGTCTAATTGTATTCAGTGTAAGAAAATGCCTCGAGTTCGAAGACATCAAAATTACCACCATATAAGCAATTTTGACAGGGGCAGAATTATTGCGTATAGAGATATGGGTTTGTCGTATCGTGTCATCGAATGCGATAGTCTGTGGACTAGTACGCATTGTGATGCGCATCGCCCCGCCTCAAATTTTCCCATTGGCTCTTGACCTGGAAATCCCTATTTATCGCTCGAACAGCGCATATAAATATTGGCGATTTTCAGGTCAGCCAGGTCAGTTCCTCACGGGCTCTCCGAGAGCTTAGTGCTCTCGGGGCTCTGCTTCCTGCATTTATTTTCCATACTCTGTGTCTGAGAATTGTTTCAACTTAACTTGGTGTTTTTATTTCAACGAAGAAATTGTCATGTAAGAAATATCTTGCCTTTTTCAAGGCAAGACACCGAAGATAAAAATTTTCCACGTCCATAACCCGAAAATGGACTTAAGTAGAGGAGCTCTCGACAGTATATTCGAAGCCCCCTACAGAGCACCCGGAGATAACAGAAGGTGGTTAGACCCTTATTTGTTCCCCCGAGGTGACAATCGCGAAATAGGCTGTAGCGTTAATTGTATGGCAATGACGGTTATGCGTGTCTGTCGTGTGTGGACAAACGAAGGTAGGGGAACACGAAGAAGACCCACTGGTCAACCGAGGCGTACCACAGAGCGTCAAGATAGGCGCGTTAGATTACTTGCTCTGCGACACCGTTTTGCTACTACGCGTCACGCTGACCAATGGTTTGGAGTAGTAGGTAGACCTGTTAGTATGCGTTCACTATATCATCGCATTCGAGCCTTTGGACTGGTTTCATTCCGCCCACGACTAGTGCTTCCTTTGACTGCGGATCACTGTCATCAACGTTTGAATTGGTGCAGAGAACGGCAGCATTGGGTGGCAGAATGGCGTAATGTAGCATTCAGCGATGAATCAAGATTCTGTTTAGGAATGCATGGTGGTCGTAGGATGGTAAGATGCTGCCTTGGAGAGCGACGAGATATCGGGTTTGCTGTTGAGAGACATGTACACAGGACACTTGGAGTAATGGTGTGGGGGGATATTGCCTATGGTAGCCGATCGCCACTTGTGTTTATTCGAGGCAATGTGACAGCTGCGCGTTATGTTGATGACATCTTACAAACCACTTTACTGCCTTATCTCGACGGCCGTCGAGACGTTCCTTTTTTCAGCAAGACAACGCGCGTCCTCATATTGCTCGTCAAGCTATGGACTTTCTCCAAGAAGCTGGCGTTAATGTTTTGCCGTGGCTACCCCGTGCTCCGGATTTAAATCATATCGATCATGTATGGGATATGATGGGAAGGAGGCTGTCCACTTTGCACCATCCTCCACAGACTCTGGCACAGTTATTACATGAAGTTCAAGTTGCTTGGAACGAGGTGCCACAAGCAGACATCGATCATCTCATTTTGTCAATGCCTAGACGTATACAGGAGTGTATTCAGCTACGGGGTCGCCAAACACATTATTAATTTTTTTTTTTTGATTAATTGTAAATAAAAATACTTGACAACGTTATCGTTTCATTCTTGATGTAAATCTACCATGTTGCCAAAAAATTAAGTTCAAAAAATTGTTCCTTCTGGGTGTAACACTTCTGTCACTGAATATACTATAACACTAAACAATTAGTGACACAAAATAGTTTTTTATCTTTTGGATATTATATCATTTCTGTGTCTAATAAATACACTACGTTGTTGCTGAATTGTAGCAACATATAATTACGCCAATATTAAAAAATATTGGAATAAACACCTGTGATCTAAGAATTATTAGCAATCTTTACTGGAATCAAACATTGCTATACGTACAGAGCTAGGAGAATCTGGTGGTGTTAAAATCAAACGTGGGGTCCGACAGGGATCTATACTAGCACCCTTGCTGTTTAACATATACACTGAGAAAAGTTTCATGAAGTAGTAGAAGATGTTAAAGCCGGAATTAGAATTACCAGATCAATAACATCAGATACGCGGATGACACGGTTGTATTTGCTGACAGTTATAAAGCTCTCCAGGAGTTATTGAATAGGTTTACAGAAGTTTACAGAAGAGTTATGGACTTTTACTGAACATTAAAAAAACAAAATTTATGATGATTTCTAAGAAGGAATAGCAAATTCAAAGAATCAGTATGAATGGTCAACCCATGGTTAATAGAAAGGTTAAAATCATAGACCTACTTTGATACGAACGTTAATTGAAAATTGGGACCATTCCCTAGAAATAAAATCTAGGATTGAGAAAGTAAGATCTCCATTTCAAAAAATGACTTAATGGAAGTTATTCAAATGCCACGATTTATCAGTACCTATAAAAATCAGGGTACTACGATGTTACGTCTTTCTTATACTTTTGTTCGTCGCCAACATCCGAAACGGATAGGCACAACAAGAAGAAGTTGCCGAATTTGTTTTCTTTGGTAACAATAACGTTGATATTGTACAAGATTTTTCTTCTCGACTAAGGCAAGATACTGCATTTTGATCTTGAGACATTTATAAACTTTGTTGTGAGAAAAGCTTTCCGTAACTACTTTTTTAATACTAATCAAGATATTGTCGAGTTCACTAACAGTGAACAGTTCCAGTAATGGGAGTGTCTGCATTTAACGTGGATACATATTGAGTCCATGAATAGTGTTTGGCATTTTTAGTTGTCTTGTTGGTTATAGCATGTTGTTTTGTGTGTTAAATTTTATTCTCGGCAGTTTTGTAGCGCTTTAATTTGCTAAAAGCATGATTCCACCTTGGGACAGGGTTGCGTTGTTTTATGCATATAATTTTTCCTATTGCTTTTTTTGCCGCTTTTGTGATAATAGTAACAAGGCTCTTTAGTGTCTCGTCTTTATTTGAGTGCTTTTAAATGTAGTCACACTGCTTTCATTCAAATTTGAAAAATGATTCCAGTTAGGGTTTTTAAATTCCATTTTGGAGTAAATGTCTGTCCACATTGGTTTTTGTTATTATAAATAAAAAGTGGATAGTGATCTTCTTCTTCTTAAAGTGCCCTCTCCTCAATGGAGGTTGGCTACTACAATTTTAAACTCTTCTCTATCTTCAGCTGTTCTTATTAGCTGTTCAAAATTTAGCCCTGTCCATTGTCGGATGTTTCTGAGCCACGATAGTCTTTTCCTTCCTAGGCCTCTCTTTCCCTCGATTTTTCCTTTCACTATAAGTTGGGCATATTGATACTTATTATTTCTCAGTATGTGGCCTAGGTATGATGTTTTTCTAACTTTTACTGTGTTAAAAAGTTCTCTTTCCTTGCCTATTCTATGCAGCACTTCTTCGTTTGAGGTATGCGATGTCCATGAAATTTTGAGTATTCTCTGGTAGATCCACATTTCAAAGGCATCCAATTTATTTATGGTTGATGTTTTAAGGTCCACGTTTCAACTGCATATAGAAGAGTCGACCAGACGTAGCATTTTGATAAACGTAGTCGAATTTCGAGTTTTATTCGAGAATCACGAAGCAGTTTTTTTATTTTTTCGAAAGATTTTCTGGCCTGTTCTATTCTCGATCTTATTTCTAGATCAGGATTTAGGCTGCTATCGATCCAACATCCCAGATACTTAAATCTATTGACCTGTTCTAAAATGTGCCCATTTATTGTGCAAGGTTGAGGTACGTTTTGGTTTTTTCGGATTGACATCACTTTGGTTTTTTTAACGTTTATTTTCATACCAAATTGCTCACAAGTGGAGTTGGTCTTGTCGATGAGTCGTTGTAGACCTAAGTCGGAATCCGCAATTAACACTGTATCATCGGCGTATCTGATACTGTTGATATTTACGCCATTCACATTGACTCCATCCTTGGAATCCTTCAATGCTTCTTTAAATAGAAACTCGGAGTAAAGATTAAACAGCAAAGGCGACAGAACACATCCTTGTCTAACTCCCCTCCTAATTTCTACTTCTGCGGATGTGGAACCTTCGATCCTAACTCTGGCGTTTTGGTTCCAGTACAAGTTTTTTAAGAATTTGATGTCTTTTTAGTGATCACTGTTATATATAAAAAGTCGAGTCTATCCTAGGTGAACTGTGGGGTCAGACCTGGTTCACATATCGTAAGGTCTATACATGAAGATTCACCGTTCTGCATATTAAATCTACTGGCCTGCTGTCGTTTAAGACTGAAAGTTTCGACTGCTTAAATATCTCTTCCAGCAGTTTTCCCCTAATATTTATAGTAAAAGAACCCCATAAAAAGTTGTGGGAACTAGGATTGTCCAAAATAAGTCTGCGTTGGAAAATTGTTGTTAAAAAAGTTCAGTTAATACTTATGAGTCTTCTTGCGTTGATGAAGGGAGGTATAAGTTATAAACGTAAATATTTGGACTTAAGTTAAGTTTAATACAAATTGCTTCTAGATTAGTTTGGAGAGAAATTAATATGCTTTCAACTGTCTTTTACAAAAATACCTACTCCGCTACTGGCTTTTTCTTGTGTAGTCTGATTTTTGCAGTGATCTTTAAATTGTTTTAAAGCTTGTATTTTTTTATTTTTAAAATTATTTTCCTAAAGACAAATTATATCTGGATTGTATATGTCTAGAATTATTGGGAGCTTTGAAAGGTTATTGCAAAAACTGTTAATGTTCCTATTCAAAATTAAAGGGAAGTCCGTGTATAATAAAAAAAACCTAAACTTGGGATTGTTATAGAAGTTAATGACTCGATCTCTGTGATAACTCACTTTCAGTCTCTGATGCCTCAATATCCGAGTAAGTCATCTGTAAATGTATCAGTAGTTTCTTTCTTATTTTTGTACATCTAGCTTTTATTCGACCTTTGTTTAAAATAAGGATATATTGCTGTTAGCATTTTCACTAAAGCTCTAATACCGTTATTTTAGTTTTTTATGACGCTGGCTGGATTCTGTGCACCATAAACATTTTCAAATGGATCGGATATTTGATTAAAACTAAGAATAAATGGAGGGTTCTGCTCTGAGATGAATGTCTTGGCCGCTTTCATGAGTATGTGAGTTGGAGTCTTTTTCTTACTTTTTTGGATCGAACATCATTTGGTATAAAAAACGGGTCTAGACTTGGGTTTTCTGAATCAGCGTCTTGTGCTTAGGGAGGTGTGACTATTTCTTCCAAACTGCGTTTTGAGCTATTTTATGTAGACTGGGTTGTACCTATATTTACGACTGGTTGTACGGTTGAGTTTATGAGGAGTTAGTTGGAAGTATTTGGGAAGGCGTGGATTGCGAACATGTTTGGCAGTGAGAGTTTTGGTTATATTTTCAGAAACTGATTCTGGGCTTGTTTTGCAATTTGCTACAGTAAGGTGTTGCATTTTTTATGAAAAACATACCAAGGAATCTTGTGACAGTAAAATTCTATAGTTGGTTTTATCATGAATAATTAATATGGATTCAATTATTGAGGCAAGCGGTGGTGTGATAAAAATTTGTCGTCCAAACCTATAAATATAGCTGAAATTTGGCAAACTGGCATTTATCTTGAGAAATGACATGAAAGACATGGTTTTGAGGACCAATTTTCCAATTTTTTAAGTAAGTAAAGCATGTGTTTCTGCTGGAATGACTATTTTGCGTGCTTGGACGTGATGGTTATTAATTTTTGTAGACTTTTCATAATTATTCATAAAATGTTTAACAACGGTTTTGTTTGCAAGGTACATACTGTCATCTCGGGGAGATAAATAAGGGTCTAAACATCTTCTGATATCCCCGGATGCTCGGTAGAGGGCTACGGAATAAACGTAGACGGCTCCTCTACCCAAGTCCATTTGTTGGGTATGGACTGAAATATTTATCTTCTGATGGCTTGTCTTAAAAAAGACAAGATATTTCTTACATGACAAAGGTACATCAAGTCGAAATACAACATCAGATTGTAGTTTTCTGCTGGCTTGTCTTGAAAAAGACAAGATATTTCTTACATGACGAAAATATAAGTCGAAATAAAACATCAGATTGTAGTTGAATAATAACTCTCAGCCACAGAGTATGGAAAATAAAAGAGGAGCAGAGCCCCAAGAGCACTAAGCTCTCGGAGAGCCGGTGAGGGACTGACCTTTTTGACCTGAAAATCGCCAATATTTATATGCGCTGTTCGAGCGATAAATAGGGATTTCCAGGTCAAGAGCCAATGGGAAAATTCGAGGCGGGGAGATGCGCATCGAAGTGCGTACTAGTCCACAGACTATGGCACTTGATGTCAATACACACACACTCTGTTGTTTGAAAGCCGTGAGTAAAATACGATATTTTTGGGCTCGATCGTTGTTCATAGTGAAATCAGTTAATTTTGAAGTTTTAGGTTTTCATTGACTGGGAATAAAATAGCTTGATTTTTGGTACGGAATTGTTGTTTAATCACAGCAGAAGAATACGTTTTAGTATTGTTTTTCTTTTGGGAGCTTCTATAATCTAAGTCCCGTCAGTTGGAGTTAACATTTTTTTTATAATTTAAAATTAAGTTAGAACTGAAATACGGACCTGTTTTAGAACAGGTGATTTTATCATGTCGTTATAGATAATGAATAAACTTAAGAGTTTTTATTTCAAGCTTACTTATTATAAATACAATAAATTCCTGTAAAATGACTCTGTTTTATATAGTTTTAAGAGTACTTACAGGATGGAAGTAAATGCACTCTTATGCACTTATATTGAGAAAACAACAAAACTTCAAAATTACTAACTACTATCTAAATAACTATTTTTGTTTAAAGCTGCCAAATTTGCACTTACTAGTATATCTGTCAGGATCGAACCCCAGTACAGGATTTATATCATTCTCTATACTACTTGTTCTTCTGATTGATCAGTTTTAAACTTGTCATCGTTTTTTATGAGCATTTTATACATTTTCTTGTCTATATTTTTATATATTGCTATCTTTACCTTTATCGGTCGATCTATTCCTTCTTATTTATGGCTCTATCTCTTATTATTCCTCTAATTTCTTCTCTTTATTATATTTGCTGGTCTTTCGCTCCTTCTTCTATTCCCTGGAACATATTTTAATGCCTGCTTTGGCCATCGTTTGTCTTTAATTCGCATTTCATGCCCGTACCGTAAAAGTTATTTGGATTGTGTTATATCTACGATATTGTAAATCCTCCTAATCTTTTCCTCATTTCTTTATTTGGAATGTTTTTAAGTCTGGATAACCGACACGCTGTTGTTAGATAGTCCGTTTCTACCGATTCCACTTTTCTCTTCTTTCTCGTATGCAAACAGTCAAATCCGTACGTTAAAATTGGTTGTACATTGTCATTCTTGTTCTTAAACTATTTTTAGGAGACCAAAGTAATGAGTTTAGTGTTGGTACCATATTTTGGTCGTGTTGTATTTTCTGTTAAATCTCCGGTTTAGATGTTTCTTCCTTCGCTATCACTATCACTAGATATTTACATTCTTGGAAATTTTTTTATATCTCTAATTGAGAGTTGTGGGTCCTTCTCTTCGTTATTTATTCTAAGACATTCCGTTTTTTTAGTGTTGATGATGAGTCCCAAATTTTTGAATTCTTTTGTTAACTTTGGAATAATATAATCTACATTTTCCTTATCGTTGGCGTTTCCTTATAGTCACTTAATCGTCTGCGAAGAAAATATTCGTTATGTACTTGTTCCCCAGTTCTAGTCCGATCTCTGTACATTTTCTTCTTCAGTTATTTAATGCATCATGACTATAGAATTCATATTTGTTGCCAAAATTTAAATAGAATTGGAGATAAAAAACATCTTTGCCTCAAGCTTTTTGTGACAGATTTTTTTAAAGTTTTATTTTCCATTTTAACGGCACTTATTCACACTAAATGAGTGGGTAAATTTCTGGCTGCTCTTTACTCCATAATTTGTTAAAGTAAAAATATATATTATCAACACAAGATCTGCCTGCATGGAATCCACTCTGATCTTCTATTTCCCCATATTGGTTATTCATAAGGATTCCCTTGTAATTTTTTTGACTATTTGTACATGTTAAATAAACTATGTTTGTCTTGTAGCTGCTCGATGTAAAAGTACATTCATACGTCTTTGTAATAGCCACAAATAGTCAAACTCTCAAATCCTGAGTACCTATATAAATAGTGGAATATTTATACATCGCACAAGCTAAATAATGTCGCGCATCTAAAAACTGGAAACGTATAAAATAGGAACAAATACAAAATGTAAACATGGAGAGCAAAAAATGTTTTATCTGCATCCATTTTTTTCCTTTTTGCATTTTTTATTAGACCGTATTTATTGAGCTTTGATGACATTTGTTTACCTTTTTAATTGAAATTGATAGAATTTACAGTCCTTTTAAATGCATGATACTATTGTACGATAAACATACACGTATTTTTGTGTTTTGACTGATAGACAACATGGAAATATAGGTGTGTCTGGTCAACTAATTGAAAACAACAGTTGGAACAAACATCTCTAAACTTGATAATTTTACGATCAATAGTGGTCTCTAATAAACGCTGAAATGCGTCTAATATTGCAGGTTATTTGATATTATACATTTTTTTGTGATTCCTTTGGATTTGTTTACTTGTTGCAGATACATAATATATATTTTGATTAGGTATAGGTATAAAATATAGGTTTAGATTACGAACGATACAATCAGAGGTTTTAAAATTAATAATAACTTTTCAGATTATTGGGATTATTGGGATTATAAGTTGGGATTTTATGTCATTTTATGTAAATTTCATATTTTGCATAAAACTCAGCTTAAGGGATTATATTTCGTTTATGTACATAAAACGAATACTTTAAGATCAAATAATATTAACCTTTATAAGAATGTAGGTATTTACTTAAAAGAAGTCTTTTAGCTTCCCTATGTTTTAAATAAAAAACTAAGCTTAGGTTATTTTTAACAAAAATGTTTATTAGCACGTTTATGTCCGTTACAAACGAAATCAATTAAAAAAAGTTGTATCAACTCGGTAAAAATTTCATATCTTTTGAACAGAGTGTCCTATTATCACAATACCAAAAGTGAAGAGTGAAGAGTTGGTATGCAATTTTTGCATTTAGTCAAAAATTAAGTCAGTTTTTGCGCGTTGCGCTATTTTTGTCATTTTTTACGATTCTCATGGGATCACTAAAATGTATAAGGCAAACGTGAGGGATATGACGCGGTCGGGGATATGACGCGTTTCCAATATTTTTCAAATTCTGCTTGCTCGCGCGGGAAAGGTTTTGGGAACCACCATTGCCACCAGATGAAGCATGTCTAAGTTAGTGTATAGCGATCCGTCGTGGAGGAAGCTTTGGTGTTGTGTACACTTTTGCAGGTAAACACCATTAAAAGTTTATCTTAGTAATTTCAAAGTTTTGTAATTTGTCTTTTTTTTTAATTTTTTGTTACTTTAGTGTATTCTACTGTTCTAATTCTGTTGCTTTAGTCGTTTTCCTTGACTACTTCAGGACTATTTCGAGCTGCGGTCAATAAAGTTAGAATTGACATGCTAGTAGCCAACATCCGTAATGGATAGGCACCACAAGAAGAAGTGTATTCTACTTTGTTGCGCATTCTTTAAACTTAAGAACATGACTTATTTAGACACATAGCCCGTCTTGTTTACTATTTGCATTTTTTACTTAAAATGGCGTCGAGTCAGGGATATGACGCGTTGTTGTTGTGGTGGATATGACGCGCGTCATATCCCCCACATAAATAAAACACTTCTAATTTTTAATATAGGACTTATTTTTCTTTTGTAGATATGCCTAGCTACAAGTGTAAGAACATGCAGGGCTGCTGGACTGAAGATAATCTTCGTGCTGCTTCCAAGGATGTTGCAGACGGCTCTTCAGTTAGGGTTGCAGCTAAAAAAAATGATATACTGCAAAAAACCCTACCATTTTGACTCAAAACAAAAAACAGCATTAAAGGTAAGCTAGGACAACCTCCTGCCCTTGGCTTGGACGCAGAACAAAAATTAGTGCTTCATGTCAAGAGATGTACGCGCCAACAAGGGATGTACTTTGCCGAATAGCTTTCAACCTGGCTGAACAAATGGGCCGAGTTTTCTACGACTATTTCAATGTAGAGAAACGCAAAGCAGGAAGGGGATGGCTTGACGCATTTTTCAAACGGAAGCCATCATTGGCGATTCAAAAGGCCCAAGGAGTGTCTATGGCCCGCGAGGATGGCATGGTAAAGGAAGAAGTGAATGATTATTTTAATTTGTTAAAAAAGACGTTAGAATCGTTAAACCTCTTGAACAAACCCGGAAATATTTACAATGTAGATGAGTCAGGTTTGCAATTGATCAACTTTCTGCAAGAAGTTATAGCGACCAAAGGCAGCAAGGCAGTTCAAGTGCGGCAATCAAAAGAACAAGGAGAAACAGTGACAGTTGTTGCCTGTTGTAATACAGAAGGAAGTTTTTTACCTCCCTACGTAGTGTTCAAAGGTGTATACAAACAACAAATGTGGCTCGATAATATGCCTAACGGTTCTGAAGTGATGATGGGTGGAAAATCAGCCTACATAAATGAAGATCTCTTTATAAATTGGCTGGAAATCCAATTTATTCCAAGGAAGGCAACTGGTACATGCATATTACTGCTCGACGGACACGGACCTCACACTAACTCGCCGGACATATTAGAGATAAAGCTGGAAAATAATGTCCACTTTCTTTGCCTTTCCAGCCACACGACTCATTACTTACAGCCTCTCGACCAATCGTTTTTCAAACCGTTGAAGGCCTATTACCGAAATGCAGCTATCGAATGGGGAAATGCAAATCCTGGAAAGAAGATAGAACGCAGGCACTTCGGCCAACTTCTACAGAAAGTCTGGTCACAAGCTGCAACAATGTCTACGGGTTCAGTAGGCTTCCGGGCCTGCCGGGTGTTTCCATTCGCGCCCTCCTCTATTCCTGATTACGCTTACCTACAAGAAACCTTGGAGTCTAACTCTATGGACAAGCACGACGAAAGTGTTAGCTCAGCTTTGGATCCTTAAC
The DNA here is from genome assembly GCF_040954645.1 of Diabrotica undecimpunctata. Taxonomy (NCBI): domain Eukaryota; kingdom Metazoa; phylum Arthropoda; class Insecta; order Coleoptera; family Chrysomelidae; genus Diabrotica; species Diabrotica undecimpunctata. The sequence goes on along the minus strand of NC_092808.1, from coordinate 41,152,946 downwards.
CCAGCATATCTGGTTCACTCTCACTTAATACTCCAAAGAAGAAGCCTACTGACCCACATTCTCATAAAACCACAAAAGCAACTCCTACGAAACTTCTACAAATTGTGTCACCAGTACCAAAATGTGATGCTCCTGCCATAGCGAAAAAGAAACAGCATGCTCAACTTTTGATAACGCCTGAAAATATACAAGCTAAAAAGGCCAAACGAGCAATCAAAATTTCAAAGCAGGAGAAGACATTCAAGCTTTGAAAGCCAGCAAAAAAAAAGAACTAACTAGAAGAAGAATTGCCACCATCATCTGGAGACGAGTGTAACGAAAAATACTCCGATGATAAAATTGTAGATAAGGAAGATTTCCCCCAATGTGTAGAAAGTGTTAAAGTCGACGACTACGTATTGGTTGAGTTTCCAGGGAAAAGCAAGCCATTATATTATGTGGGCGTAGTCATTAGCATCAATAATGATAGCGTGGAAGTTAACTCTTTGAAGAAAGGAAAGGTTCAGTTCGTCTTTCCATTAGCTGAAGACATCGGCATTGTTAAAATGAAACAAATTAAGAAAATCCTGCAAAAACCTAATATTCGTCGTGGACACTTCAATTTTGTTATTAAATTCCTAACACCATGACAGTTTTATTTCACCTCATTTCATTAAAAGTTGCAAACTTAATCACTCTGAGTTTTTATTTTTGGTTTACATGTAATTTCCCATAAGTCATATCCCCAACACCTAGTGCGTCACCCCCCTGTCGCATTGACGCAAAAAATGACTTTTTTTGTTTTTTTAAATTATATTAATTGTTATTGTAGGATTTAGCTGGAATTTATGCTGTGAGTATCTGATAGTACTGGGTGTCATAAACACTAATCAACATGTTATTATCGGTATTACCGTTTGGGATCTGCCAAAAACCCGAATTGTGCGTCATATCCCATACGTTTATATTAACTGCCATTAATTGGTCACTATGGAATTATCATTGTTAGAACACTGCCATGTTTAAAAATGCTGATTTTAAACTTTCACATTACAAACAATCTGGAACGTTTAAAACTGCTTCTTTTCGATTACACAAGTACGTTTTTTGACACAAAATAGGTCCAGCCGCAAATTCCACTCAATATCGTCTTTGTGTAGCCATTAACCCTGGCGTGCGATCGTTTGTAATGTGAAAGTTTAAATTTAGCGTTTATTAGACACATTTCAAACGCCTCATATTTGTTGCCAAAACTCAAAATAGAAAGTTTATATCGTTGGTTTTAATGATTAGGCTCTAGCAATGGATATTCCACTATGATATACCAATGGAAATAATAAATTTAATTGATCTCATGAATACCGTCAAAAGTGGCAAAAATCGCGCAAAGTGTATATTATGCCCGAAATAAGGATATTCCATAAATCCAGATCTGCGATTATGTGAAAACTATTTAGAGTATGTTGACCAGTTATTCTCGATCCAACCTTTATTGGAGACGGTCGCATAAATCAATTTTTAATACAAAAATATTTAGTAAGCAATTTTTTTTTCGAAACCATATCGTTAATTAGTAATTAGTAATATTAATAATCAGCGTTTTATAAAAACGAAAATAAAATACCTAATTTCCTTAAAATACCGGAAAATAAATTTCAACCCTCGGGCAACTACGTCTGGTAAAGTTATATAAGTGGACACACTGCGGTACCTAATGCCGCACATAGAAATAAATGGTATTAGAATTGAAAAATATCAAAATTTCGTTAGAAAAATTGGGTAAAACTCTACGATAAACTCGTAAACGACACATAAAATGAAAAGCGTTATTTTTAACAATATATTGTATAACTTTAACATAATGTGACGACTCAGGTGCAAAATAAAAAAACGAGTAGTCAGTAGTCAAAAACAAAATAATATGAACAAAGAAAACTTTTACAATAAAAAAGCAATTCTCACAAAATATCCCAAAATAAAAATACCTTAATACAAAATAACTAAATTATTCTTTCTCGATTGACGGATATAAACATATATTGCACTGAATTTTTTTTCTCACTGTGATTTTTGCCAACAAATTGTTGGCATGAGTCACAGGAAGTGGTTGTCATATTGTTTTTATGCGCACTGTATATAATGACACCGTCCACTCCGACTTTGTTTTACCGTGCTGGTGGGTTTTTGGCAATTTAAAAAGGCAGGAAAAATTCTTTTTCACCTTTTCAAAGTGTTCTTATCTTCGCTCAATCTTTTAAATAATCTCTCATCAGCGAAAAACCTAATTTAACTTAGAATTTTCTCCTCTTTTGTGGCTACATATTTATGTGTGGCGTGTAATAATAAATAACGTCATTCCTGCTAAAACTAGTAAGCGAAAATATATTTGTTATGACCATCTTCTGGTAATCCTTTGTGTCGCGTAGAAACCACATTTTTGGTCAACCCTATCGACTCCACTTTTTGTTCTGTTGTATTATAAAATAATAAATGGTTTTTCTTTAACTTCGTCTATTTGATCTGTATCTATCATCGTAGAGAGCAACACTACATTCTTCTTATGGTTCCGTGCACCTATAGTGCGTTGGCGAATTATCTTAAGGTCAGACGTCTGTCTTTTGCGGCATGCAAAAATTCGCCAGTGTTAGTTACGCCTGTCCAGTTCTTTATATTTCGCAGCCACGACATTTGTTTGCGACCTACTCCTCTCTTGCCCTCAATCTTTCCTTGGATAATTAGTTGAGGGATTGCGTATTTTTCCCCTCTCAGGATGTGGCCCAGGTATCCAATCTTTCGTGCCTTGATCAAGCTGAGCAATTCTCTCTCAGTATTTGCTCTTCTTAGGACTTCCTCGTTTCTCACCCTATCTGTCCATGGTATGCGAAACATTCTTCGCAAGGTCCACATTTCGAAGGCTTCCAACTTGTTGATGGAAGATATTTTCAACGTCCATGTCTCCATGCCGTATAACAATATGGACCATACATAGCACTTAACCATTCTGTAACGGAGATTGAAGGAAAGATTGCGGTTACAAAGTAGCGGTTTAAATTTAAGAAAAGCTTGTCTTGCTGGTTCGGTACGGCATTTTATTTCTTGTTGAGGATCCCATTGGTCATTCACCATCATTCCCAAGTATTTTAATGTTTTCACTTGCTCGATTGGAGCATTATCTACGTGCAGTTGTACTCTGAAAAATGCGCCCTTTCTTATTGTCATGCATTTTGTTTTTCCAGCATTTATCTTCAGGCCATATGTTTTTCCTGTGGTGTTTATTTTATTTAGTATCAACTGCATATCATGTTCGTTATCTGTGATTATTGCGGTGTCGTCAGCGTAACGAATGTTATTTACCGGGTACCTGTTGACCTTTATACCACAATCAGTGCCTTCAAGTGCCTCTGCAAAAACATTCTCTACATAGAGGTTGAACAGCATAGGAGACAAAATACAGCAACACTACAACTTTATTTGTTTTAGAAACATACGAAACTAGAGACATATTATCTTATTAAAGCACCCATTATTATATCTACCAAACAAAGAGGGAACGAACATTTCGAGTGGTGGTATGTAGTATGTATCAAACGGCAGATAAAGATGCTTTAAAGAGTTAGGAAAATTTATTATTTATTAATAGGTGTTCTTTAAACCACCACTCCCCAAGCGTCAGTTACCCCAATGTTTCATGGCTAAAGCCACACAAAAAAATTCTGCCACTTACCTGCAAGGTGCGTAAAGTGTGCAAGTAATCACCATACTTTAAATTGTCCACGCAAGCAAAGCAGCAATAGCGTACAGTGTGTACTTTGTATGGGAAAACACCCCGCCAACTATAAGGGCTGCAGAGTATACAAACAAATACAAAAAAAATTCCCCAACTTAGGAAAAAACCAGAGACCCATACGATAGGCACCAAACAGTAATCCCTGATGTTTCTTGCGCTTAAAAAACTTCAGAAAATAGCTAAACTACTGATATCGATTCAAGAATAATAATCAAATGAATTATAAAAATGTTAAAAAAGAGTTTATTTTCAATGGAATTTGCTGACTTTATGCTCTGCTCCAGTTCAATGGTCAATGGCTATTAGTCTGGATGCTTATGACTACATTTCTGCTCCCTCTTCTGGATGTAACTTCGTCCTACAAGTTTTTTATATTTCGCATAGTAGTTCTTCTAAAATTTGGATTTGTGACATCTCTAGCTTAGGTCTGAAAAAGATTTTGGAAATAAGTTTTCTTTTTTTCAATAAGAATATTGTTATTATTACTGACACAAATAAGATGATTATTAGTGCAGTGATGCTGAATCCAGTAGAAAGTTCTGGTAACGTAGCGGTCGGCTCAATAGGTTGGATTTGTCCATGAGTTTCTGGGATTCTCAGTTTTTCTATTTTTATTTTGTCGTTTGTGTAAGTTTAATGGGTATGACGTCGGGTACGTGGATTTCGTGAATGGTAATGGATTTATTTGTGGTAAGGATGCTACTAGATTTGATCGTTTGTTTTCTAATATTTATTGGTTCTACTATTCCCAATAGTATTGCATTGTTGGTTTCTTGGAAGAAATTTTCTTTTGTGATACTTTTAGTGCAGTTTTCAGGATCATATTTGGCAGAAACCTTTCTATTCCGCTTCTTGTTAGAACCATCGACCATCACTCTTCGTTTGTGAATACAAATCTCCATAAACTTTACTATTACTTCATCTTGTTCAATCTTTTTGCAGTTACGCGAGTATATCAGTTCTCTAAAACCTAAAATATTTTTGTTACATAATATGTAATTATCTAACTTTAAAATAGTATTACCCAAGATATCATTTCTACTTAATTCTCCCGCATGACCAACTACTCCTCTTTTATTACTGTCAACATGATTGCAGCCAACATCAGCATCCCTTAACTTCTTCTTACTATAACGGTTGCTTTTTGGCGCTTTTTTAGAAGAACGTTATTTTCTTCCTCCCTCCACACTACATATGTTTTTGCTATATTCACCAGTATCCATCGTTTAACCCACGAGATTTAAGAAAAAATCACTAAGCGCAAGCTTACTCTACCACAGTCGAAACCAAACTAAAGTTTTATTACAGACAGATCGCAACAAGATAAATCACATTGGCACACATCGGTGTTTGACCGATGACATCATATCTGAACTTGTCGAAAACCGCCGCATGTTGGTCGTCCTCTAACATGTGTACCTATCGAGTTTTGTGATATCTGACTTTACTAGCAGATCGGTGGTTCACTTTTGATGGGAATACAGTACAAAACTTAAATTGGATAAAAATGTAGTTATCGAGTTTAAAAAAACGGTGCTCATTTGGTTTGGTACTTTGGGACCTTACTGGTTTTGTGCATATGATGTTCTCAGCTTGTCTCTTGCAGATCTCGAACTATTTATTATTGGTATGATAATGTACTGGTGGAAGAATCATGATATGGTCTGCATTTGGGATATGATCAATTTTAAATGTGTTGTGGGATTGTTCGTATAGGATAGGAAATTTGATTATTATGAGCATGATTCACCGTGTGACACAAACTAATGTTTTGGATGGTTCGACTAGTTCGTCATTTACTAATAGAGAATTTCTGGGGTAAATTTTTAGGAGATTTATTTTAAGAGTTTCGAGTTTTTTTAAGGTGAACAATTCAATATTTGAAATATCTAGATAAGATAAAGAGATTGTTCTGTAATTTCATAAAAAAATTCATATATGTTTTGAAGGTTTAATATTTCATTTCCATCGACCGTCCATTTATGATCAATTTTAACACCCTCAAAATCATTGATTAATGACCCCTATTAATGAATGATTTTCTATTAATGAACGATTTCATTATAGGAAATACAATATAAATTGCTTGCATAAATTAATTAAACGCTCTGTGATTGGTAGTGACCTGTGGTGTAGGCAACCAAACATATACCTATTTATATTCCCACTAAAAAATTAATTTAAAATGAAGTAGCCGCTGTTAGTACTATCTGTCATTGTATGTCATTATTTACTTTATTGTTTAAAATTCTGTGTATTTGAAAAATCAAAGGATGGATATTGACGAAGAGTTTAATTTAACTCCACCAGAATTTAACTTCTTCTATCACAGAATTTACAGAGGTCCAAGAAGACTTAAATATAAATTTGTCAAAATGCTATACAGCAGATAATTATTTATCAATATCTTCCTTTAATTTCAGTAATTGCACCATTTCGAATATTAATGTTTACTATAATAAAACTACCACTAAGGAAACTTTGAATAAAGTCAATGAAAGCTGAAAAAATTGTTGTTTATCGTTAAGTAAATAAATATTTAAACTAAGATATCTTTATTTCTGAAAAGTACGGTCGACGGAAAAGTTTTGTAACGAACTCGTGAATTAAAATGGTGATTAACAATCTCGAACATTAACGCGCTCGCTTCGCTCACGCGTTAAAATATCTCAATTGTTAATCGCCCTTATTAATACACTTGTTGGTTAAATAACTACGTTCAATAAAAATCATCAAAACTATTGAGGAAAATAAGAGTATGAAAATAATGAGACGCAAACTCACAAATGGAAATAAACAAATAGTCAAACTCAAGGATAGAAATGGCAACATCACATCAAACAGAGAACATTTGTTACAAATTGTGGAATCATTCTATGAGACATTATATAGCAACCAATCGACTCTAGATATAGTTGAATATCAGCAGAGGAAGGTTCAAAATCAGGGTTCCGAAGATATCCCAGAAATCTCCTTGGACGAAATTTACAAGGCTCTAAAAAAGATGAAGAATAACAAAGCTCCGGGGGAGGACGGTGTCGTCACGGAAGCGATAAAGATAGGAGGCTCAGTACTGATAACCAAAATTCAAAAGCTCTTTAATCTATGTCTATGGAATCAAAATATCCCAACAAAGTGGAATAATTCAATAACTGTACTCTTACACAAGAAGGAAGATATAGCAGACCTGGAAAGATACAGACCAATCAGTCTCCTTAACCATCTTTATAAATTATACACCCGAATAATAACGAACAGATTAGAGACAAAGCTGGATTTTTACCAACCTCGGGAACAAGCCGGTTTCCGCCCTAATTACGGCACAAATGATCACCTGCAGTGCCTAAAAACCCTGATAGAAAAAACTAACGAATATAACCGTCCCTTGGCATTGATATTTGTAGACTTTAAAAAGGCGTTTGATACAGTGGAATTACCGTCCATCTTAAGAGCACTACAAGATTGCAGGGTCGACCACAGATATTGTAATATAGTTAAAAATATATATGAAAATGCCACAACAACCATAAGTCTACATTCGGCAACTAATAAGATAAAGATAAAAAGGGGAGTCAGGCAAGGTGATACCATGTCACCAAAGCTGTTCATTACCGTTCTTGAGTATGCATTTAAAAGACTAACATGGCAACAGAAAGGAATATCCATCGATGGAGAAAGATTAAACCATCTACGTTTTGCGGACGATATCGTGCTTCTGTCAGATAATCTGGGAGAGATCAAAGACATGCTCCAAGAACTGAATTACATACTACAAGAAACTGGGCTGGAGATAAATTTCGAGAAAACTAAAATGATGACCAATATGGTTCCCAGAGAAGAGATACAGATCAATAACAACAAGGTAGAATTAATCGATAAATACACATACTTGGGTCATGAAATCAGAATAACCAGAGACAACCAAACCTGCGAGCTAAATAGACGAATCACGTTGGGATGGGCGGCATATGGAAGGATGAGAGACATTTTTAAAACAAATACTCCAATTCACCTGAAAAGGAAGGCATTTAACCAATGCATCCTACCAGTCTTGACCTACGGAGCAGAGACCCTAACTTTAACGAAAGTTACTGCCGAAAAACTGAGGGTAACACAAAGGCGAATGGAGAGATCAATGCTGGGTCTGACCTTGAAAGATCGCGTGAGAAATGAGGAGATACGCCGACGAACTGGCGTTGACGATATTATACTGCGAATCAATAAACAAAAGTGGAGGTGGGCTGGACATGTTGCTAGAATGGAAGACGGAAGATGGACGAAGAGATTATTGGAGTGGAGACCAAGAGCCGACAAGCGAAGTCGAGGCAGACCACCCACCCGATGGACCGACGACCTAAGGAGAATAAAAACAAACTGGATTGCAGCAGCTAGAGATAGATAGAACTGGAGACGTTGGGAGGAGGCCTATATCCAACAATGGATGTGAAAACGGGGCTGGATGATGGTTAAATAACTGTTCTGTAGTGCAACATATCCGTCGAAGTCAGCTGACAGTTTGTTAATTGTGGATGTAAGCAAGGCATTATTTTTATTTAGGTTTATTACGAGTTTCTCGACTCTCATATCACTGGCTTGCCCATACGAAATCTGATTATTAAGTGTTTTATGATCTCGGTTTGTTTAATTTACATGGCCTTTATTTGGGTTTTTAGAAGGTCTAAATCTGAGTCATCTGAGTTTCCTGTAACATATTTTATGGTTACACCTAGAAAGTTGAAAAAGTAATCTTTTTTTTGTTGTTTTACGTGTAATTTTGTGTAGGTCGTCTTCGAGATCTTGTAATAGTTTGTTGCAAAATATTGTTTTGACTGTGGAATTTATGTTTTTTTTTTTAAATAATTCCATATGCATGGTCGGAATTCGTGTGGTATTTTAACGGCAAATTTTTAGTTGGGCCTAAGGAGTTGTTGAAACGTGTCTGGTAATTATTTTTTCGAATCGTCGGTTATGGTTCCTGTATGACGGTGTTTGTTAAAAATTTTCTTATAAGTCATTTCGTTTTTGTCGGAGTGACGTTTAACTATAATTTGGTTAGTTAAACAGTTGATTGGTTTTTCCGATATGCCTGTAATAGGATTTTCGACAGCGGTGTGTTGCGTGTCTCCGTCCGTTTGTGTTTGGTTTTTATCAAATTTGTTTAAGAATTCATCGATGTCAAATTTGTCGCTAGGATCTGGTGGTACAGCATCGTCTGAGCTAGTGCTTAAGGCGTTTATTTGGACTCGACTGAGGACGTCTGCTACTTGATTTTTCTTTCCCTTTTTATATCCGACTTCAAATTAAAATTCTTCGAGTTTAGTTCTTTGACGGAATATTCTCGAGCAACGATCTTTGATTTTATTAATTCAAACGAGTGGGTTGTGATTGGTTTCGATGATAAAATTTTGGCCATACAGATATAGACGGAAGTGTTTACAAAAATCTACCATGGCCAGAAATTCTTTTTCGATTGTGAAGTAGTTCTGCTCTGCAGTATTTAATGTGCGAGAGTAGTAGGCGATTGGCTGGTTATTCTGGGATAACACAGATCGAACGGCTATGTTAGATGCATCCGTAGTAAATACGAATGGTTTAGAAAAGTCGGGGTATTGGAGAATCGGGACATTGGTTAGTAACTGTTTACATTTTTGGAACCACATTAAGAAATCTGGGTTAGTGGGATCAATGGTTGCGTTTTTTTGTGTATATCTCGTGAATATAGAGGTGATCTTTGCACAGTTTTTACAGAAACGTCTGTAGAAGCAGATAAGACCTAAAAAGGATTTTATTTCTTTCACAGTCTAAGGTAAGGTGTATTTTTGAATATCTTCGATTTTACTGGGGTTCGGTTTTATGCCTTCAAGAGTAACTATATGACCCAGAAAGGCAACTTCTTTCGTGAGAAATTCGGATTTATCTAATTGGACCCTTTAGGTTGGTTTCTCGAAATGTATCAAAAATTTTTGAGATGTGGACTAAGTGATCTTGTAGAGACTTTTAAAAGACTATAACGTCGTCCATATACACAAAACAGAATTTGTGTAAAAATGGTCTTAAGATGTTATCCATTAATTTCTCGAAAGTGGCGGGACTGTTTGTTAGTCCAAAAGGCATTCGCTAGAATTCGAAGAGGCAGCGGAGTACTAAAAAGGATGTTTTGTTAACAGAATTTGGGTGGACTTCTATTTGGTGGAAGCCTTGAGCGAGATCTAGAGTGGTGAAGTATATAGTTTTTCCGAGATTGTCAAGGGTACTTATCTCCGATTGTATTTTCATATATATATATATATATATATATATATATATATATATATATATATATATATATATTATACATATATATATATATATATATATATATATATATATATATATGTATATAGATATATATGTATATATATATATATATATATATATATATATATATATATATATAGAAATCGCGTATTGAACATACCTAATTCTATATTATGAACGTTAGTAGAGGCATATCTCATAAACTAGTAACATACCTAATAATAAAAAACAATCCGTAACGGACGGTTAAATAAAAATTAATGTGTTTAAATGACTTTTAATATACTTGTAGCGGCCTATAGTTAGTTTTATTATTTTAAAAAATTTATGAAAATTAACGATTCGGTATAGATATTAATTATTCATATTTAATTTGAAATAAAACTCCATTGAAAATTATTTTTAGTAATAAACTGTATTTAATACTTTAACATTAAAATGCCGTGCATATAAATATTGATATTTAAAATTTCAGTCAATTGTGCAATAGTGCATAAATCAGAGAATTGACAAAAATAAAACTCATCTCCATATGACATAAAATTTATATAAAATAATAATCAAAGGCACATACAGCTCATATTCGGTTATAATGTAGTTGAAAACAAAAGCTAAATAAACATTTATTAACCAGCCTGTCGAAAATACCTAAACGGGAGCTATAAAAATCATTATAGTTCAAGAGCTCACGACAGCTAGAATTAGTTGGAGTTACAAAACACCTGAGAGCAATCGTATACTGATCTACTTTAGACATGTAATTCGTCAGTTATCTAATATTCCAAGACAAAACTTCCCCTTTGGTTAATTTTTTATTACCCAAAATAACACCCAACTTCTGGGGCTCCTTTCTTTCCACCTAGATTTAATATAACACGATGGATAAGATTGGTACGATGTTATATTTTCTCCAACCTTTTATATGGACAATGTGTGTCCATGAGAGCAAGTGTTGCCTTAGATTTTGAGAAAAAAATCAAGGGGACAACATCGGAAAACAAAATAGTGTATTGAAAAGTGCTAACAGGAAGTTAATCCACATAATGGAAAACCCAAAACTAGAAAAAAGAAAAGGTGTCATATGTGCCTAACAAAAGAAGAGAAAAAAAAACAAATTTATAAAATATACAGTAGATACTGTAACGATTACATATTTGTGAATATTTCAATAAAGAAAAATAATTAAATAATCTATTATTTTTTTTTAATCCAGACAATTTAAATTTAACTTCAATAAAAAATAAAAAAATCTATTAGGAATATACAGGTAAATACGAATAGTACATTCAAGAACACTGTTGGATCCAAAGAACAGAACCAAGTTGCCCAGTTACTAAAGTAAAACGTATTGTTCGGATAACAGTGACAAAACAGTAACAGAACAAAACTATAATTGTTAGAATGATTTCCAATTTCCAATAGAAGCGAAACTTGAAGAAGAACAACTTCTTGGTGTTATTGCCTACGGCGTTAATTACATACATTTTTTATATTTATGTAGCATGGTAAATTGTTAAAATATATGTTATTTATATTGGTATAATTTAAATAAACTGAATGAAGAAATAATTTTTCATATACCAAATACTATTTATTATAAAACCAGATTGAACTGTAAATTATTGAGCTAAGGAGACAGTTATAAACAATTTACAAAACGGTTTAATAAAATCGCACAATAACCTAAATAGCCCAAATACATTAAAGAATGAAAAGTAAATGTCACAATGTTTCCATTTAAATCAGATAATGGTCTATCATTATCTATCCACAAGCTCTTTGTATTATGAACATTATAGGTAATAGTTCTAACAAATGCGAACATGACTTGTAGAAGGTTCTGTATATAAATAAACATTATTTATTGAATAGCAGAAATAATTTATTTTTGTTAAATGCTGTAAGTTTAAGGTTACAAAGCGGAGAGGGAACAACCCAAGGAAAACATAAATTTATTTCACAGGTATGATATGTGAGAGGTAGTTCAATATTAAAATCTAATAAGTATCTATTAGCTCGTTCATAGAAAGGTACACAGGACCCCTAATTCTTTTGTGATAGACCTCCTGGAACCTGTTAGCAACAGCATGATAAAGAGATGGATTTTTTGGGTTAGATTTTATATTCAAGACATACGATAGAGTTAGGTATTTACCAGCTGACTTTGTCAATATTTTTGCCAAAGAAGGTAAAAAATACTTTTTTTTTTATCGTCCATATCTGGAAAGCCCATCGCTTTTCATGACTTTAGAATTCAACGACTGGTTTGTTCCTCTTGATCTGAGCATATGTTTCCTTCAGATATTAGTTACTTTGTCATAATGTAAGTGCTATAAATAATTTTTTGTTGTTTTTGTGTGCGGTTGATTTATCTTATTTTACCTAATTTTTTTAAAGAATATAACTTTTTATGATACATCATCTGTTTTTTTTTAACTAATATGTATTTGTTAATAATTTTATTTCTGAGCAATTAATAAAAATATTTTTTAGATTCATTGTTTTGACGTAATAGTGACAGATGACGTTACAGCGCCACTGTGACAGAGAATTTTAAACGGGGCCTTATGGAGAGTGATACCTTGTTTGAAAGGTATTGAAAATACCTATTTAGTCATAATAATTTTGTTTGAGTTTAAGCTCATTTTGATGAATAAATTAAATAAATACTAAAATTGTAGCTTCTCATTTAATTAACAAATATTTAGTAACCAATTCTTATAGCAAGTGTTTAAAATTTGCTCCATCTACTTTCTGACAGTAATTCATTATATTTCTAAACTCTTGCCATACTTATTCAAATGTGTCGGGGAAAATTGCCCTATATTCTTTAACCATTCGTTGTTTCAAAATGTCAATATTGTTGGGCGTTGTAGCGTAAACTGTAAATTTCAAGTATCCCTACAGAAAAAAATCTAATGGTGTGAGGTCCGGTGACCGAGCTGGCTATTCTATCATACCTCGTCGTACAATCCATCTACCACGATATTCCTCATCTAGGTAACGTCTACTGCATCATAATGGTGTGCAGGAGCACCATCTTGTTGAAATATTAATTATTAGGTAATAAATATTCTAACGTTAGCCTCTGGTTAATTGTCAAAAAAGTTGTGTTGACGTAAAAACAATTAGAGAATTGAAAAACGTCAACTTTTTGACAAGTAACCAGAGGCGGAGGTTTTAATATTTATTGATTACATGCGAAACTACAATTTTAGTATTTATTTAATTTATTCATTAAAATGAGCTTAAACTAAAATAAAATTAGTATGGTTAAATGGGAATTTTAATACCTTTCAAACGAGGTATCACTTGCCATAAGGTCCCATTTAAAATTATCTGTCACAGTCATGCTGTAACGTCGTATCATGCTTTATATTCGCAGAAAAATTGTTATTACAATTTATTAATAGTAATATATTTATGTTAAACATTATAACAATAATTATCCAAAAAATATTTCACTTAAGAACTTAATAATATTAACGGAACATATTTTACGGGTTTATAAATAATTTTTTTTTGATTGTTTTAAATTAAAGTGTCTTGACAACTATGGGCCATTGACACTGGTACAAAGTTTATTAGATACAATATGTTTATGTTTACAGACATATAATCTGTTTATATAGAAGTTAGGAGACATTAACAATATCTTGATATAATTACACTAAGTAGTAAAGGTGACAGCCTTTTAGGAAACGAATTATGGCACTGTACGTACATATTTGTAGAACCAAGTAGATCACTTAAATTATTTTGAAAATTGTAGGCGTTTATCAGTTTTTTGGTTAGAAGGGTAAGCCTGTTTTTGATAGACCTCTCCGGACAAGTTAAGTATAATGCTTGAATGTTAGAAATTGGCAAGGAAACCTTTTCTGTAAACTTAAGAGCTTTAGCGTAGGGGTCACTACAGCCGGAAGTGTTTTCGACAAAAGCTATCAAGTTTTCTAGAGGAATAACAAGTGATTCTAAGGTTTGCTTAAAGGCTTCTTTAATAGATGTCTTTTGTTACATCAAAGAGGTGACGTTCTGACGGTGAACTTGTTCTGGGTTTCTTTTTTAGTCTCTTAATGTCTCTACTAGAGAGGCAGGATAATATCCTCGGACGGATTTGCGAGTGAGATGTTATCGGGAATATCAATCTGCTAACTTGTACTTTCGATTTCAGAGTGGCCACGTTTATGTGTGGGCGTTTTAGTCATTATGGAATTATTTATTTCTAAAGCAGATATATCTGGTAATGTTGCGGGTTGTATAGAAGACTGTGGTGGTGAGGGATCTGTTATCTGGGTTGATATTAACGACTGAGACTGGGATGTTATATAATTGGGTGGAGGACGATTTGAGGCAATATACCGTGACTTCTTGCATATGTAGCATTCCATTTTATCTGTGGACAAAAATATTCTGTTTTCATTACCTTCGAATGAGATAACTGATGAAGTTTGAAGATTGAAATTATCATCAGAGGTAAAAACATACACTTGCCTTCTACAGCTCATGATGTGTGAATGTTCATCGCCGGGGATACCTGCTCTTAAAAATGAGACGGGGGAGGCCAGTTGAAGCCCAAGTTCTTTTATAGCATTTTCCGCAAGGTCGTGTGGTATACATGGAGATATATTGGATATTATTATTCTTTTTGTGGGGAGACTAGCCTGCGAACATTCATCACAGAGTTTCCTACTGTCAAAATGGGATGAGATTTTAGAAGTTTGTCTAGAAGTTTGTTTAGAAGTGTTTTGAATTTTGGATATTAGATATTCTGGATGCGAATAGGATTTGTTTGGGACCAATAGCGTCACCTACTGCCTTGCCGTAATTGAACAATTTTAGATTTTCATCGGCGTGCAATACTATGGCTTGATTCCTCTTTGGAAAAGTTGATCTAGGAGTTGATTTGGTTGCAATTGCATGAGGAAGTTGAAGTAGATTTATGCTGAATATTTTGTGACAATCAGAAAAGTTGTGAACTTTGAGGATCTGATGTGGGAACTGTATTTGTTATCGGTACTTTGCTAGTCAAAGTTAGACGAAAAAATTTATTGTTTGTTAAATTTAGTTAGGTTTTATGTATTTTCTTCCAAAAATTCATATTAGATAGGCCGACGCAACTGGTAGCTGTCTCAGTTTTTAAAGAAATTATCAATTTGCTAATAAACTAATCGATCCAAAAAACAACATGCAATTTGGCTTATCAATACATAGATTAAAGTCTGGTCTTACTAGTATTTAAAAGTAGTTGTTAGGTTTAACAAAAAGCACTAAAACTCGGAGCAAATCACTGATACGATGTTACTTCGTTCAAGTACACACTCGGAATGATATAAATAAATTAAGTCGAAATTTAGAATAAAATATTATTTAGTGTTTTATTTCGATATTTGATTTACATTATGTCACGTATAGTTTTTATTACAGAAAAATATCAGTTGTGTTGATCTTAAATAACACAGCAAAAGAATGAAATAACGGTGACACGCTCTTAAATAAAAAAAGTGCAGTAACATTCTTTCACAATATTATTTCTGATATTATTGAAAGGTGTTATCGGAAAATGTGTTTCATACTCTCACCCACCTTCTGACAAATGTCGTCCAATCCATTTTCCCTCAACAAAGACTTGTATAAATACCGCACCTGTAAATTACTAGTGAGGAAGAGAAGATACGTATGCTGTTGTCATAATATTGTATCAATTTATGCAATACAATAACGAACGTAAATATTGTCATAGCCTACACTACATACAATCGATCAACTCATCTAAATGCAATATATGCACCGAACGCTGATTTACAAAAGGGTAGTGTTGATATATATCAGTGTTTCTATGTTCGTAATTTAGTGTACAAATAGGTCCAATAGTTGTTTTCTCCTTTTGGATAAGCTTTGAAATGGTACAATTTTGTTGGATTAAACCAACACTCTAAACGTTTTACTTAAACTTAAAATAATAACGACGATATCCAACTTTAGTTTTTCCAGTAGAGGCAATACTTGGAAACAGTTCTAATATTAGATCAGTCATACACGCCCAAGAAAGCAGTTTCCGCGAACAATTACACGCAAAATCTGATTTGTTGTGAGTGTTTAACTGATCTAATTAACTTAATTAGATGAACTTCAAGTTAATATTGACGAGCTTGTTGAGAGTGAGAGAGAGAGAGAGGAAGAATTAGGCAGATATAATTAAGTTGTTCTTCCATAAATTTCGGTGATTTTTATAATACGGTAAAGTAGCGCAGTCTGTAATGAAATAGACTAGAAAACAATATGTTGAATAAAATATAAAACAGTCTAATGTCAGGAAACGAGCCGTTCAAATTTTGTGCTCTTACGGAAGAAGTTATAAACTTATATAAAAATCCATTATATCTTTTTTTCTTTTTTTTCTTTCTCTTCTATAATCTTAAATTTCTTAGTTTTAGAATAGTATAGTAGCTTACGTATATATATATATATATATATATATATATATATATATATATATATATATATATATATATATATATATATATATACAATGATTGCCACAGTTTCACTGTATTCCTTCACTCAACCGTTTTCTCTAATTTTTCCTGTTTAGCCAGTCCCCTTCCTGTAGGTTTCTTCTACTCATTGCTTCGTCCACTTCATCTCTGAAAGATCTTCGGGGTCTGCCTCTCTTTCTTCTTCCTATCGGGCTCCACTCTGTTATTCTATTTATCCACCGATTTTGGTCTGCTCTTCTGACATGTCCGTACCAGGTTAACCTTTTCTGTTCGATGTAGTCTATTATGTCGGAGTTTATTCCCATTCTCCTCTTAATCTCCATGTTATTTATTATATCTCTTTTTGTTACTCTGCAGCTTCTCCTTAGGAATTCCATCTCTGTTGCTCTTATTTTGTTTTTGGTTTTCTTATTTATTGTCCAATTTTCACACCAATAAGTGAGGATACTTCTTGTCATGGTATTATATATTTTTTTCTTTGTTTTCATGCTGATGTTCTCATCCCATAGTACCGGGTTAAATTTTCGTATGCAGTCTCTTGTTTGTCCTAGTCTATTTTTTATATCTTCTTCCGTTGTTCCTTTGTTTGATATCATGAAGCCTAAATACTTATACTTGTCTGTTCCTTTGATTTGTTTACCTTCGTCTATTTCCAGCTGTTTTATTTCTGTATTCTCCGTTGTTAGGTATTCAGTTTTCTTTAGGTTTATTTCCATCCCATTCTTTGTATATTCCTGCTCCAGTTTTCTCATAATAAAACTGAGGTCATCCTCTTCTTGCGCGATCACTATTTGGTCGTCGGCAAAACTTAGCGTATATAGATATTCGTTCGTTACTGGTATACCCATTCCTTCGCACTTTCTTTTCCATGGTTTCAGAGTTTTTTCCAGGAATATTTTGAACAGGGTGAGGGATGTGGTGCAACCCTGTAGTAGTCCCTTTGTCGTCTTAAATGGACTGCATATTCTATTGCCCGTTTTGATAGCTACTTCGTTATTCTTGTAGAGTGCTTTTACCGCGTTTATTAATCTTCGTGGAACTTCGATGTCTTCCATTGCTTCCCATAGCTTGGTTCTAGGTATTGAGTCATATGCCTTCTTAAGATCAACAAAAGCCAGATGGACGGATCTATTTTTGGCCATTCTTTTTTCTATTAGTTGTTCGACCGTGTAAATGTGATCTAAGCATGCTTTCCCCGCTGTGAAACCTGCCTGGTCATTTCCGATTTTATCTTGTATATATATTTCTAATTTTTCCTTTATGGTCTTTCCATACAGTCTGCCTATAGACGATATATTGCTGATTCCCCGATAGTTTTCGTAGTTTTTTCTATTTCCTTTCTTGTATATTGATGTCATATATGCTTGGGTCCATTCTGCCGGTAAGTCTTCTCCATTCAGTGCTCTCTCAAACATTTTATGTATCATACGGAATAACTTTTCCGATCCGTTTTTTATCAATTCATTTGGTATTCCGCCGGGAACTTCTGTTTTTTTGTTCTTTAGAGTTTTGATCGTTCTTTTTACCTCAGCTAGGCTTAGTTCGATTTTGTCATGTTTGTAGATTTCTATTCCGTCTATTTCTGATTCTTTGAATTCGCGGCGGTCTTCGGTTAGCAATTTTTTATAGTATTCTTGCCATTCGTTTTCTTTGATTTAACCGATCTTGATTTTCTCTGTCTTATTTCTTTGGAGCGACTTTAAGATGCGCCATGACTCTGAATTTCTCGTTCCTCCTATGTGCTGTTCTATCTCTGTGCATGTTTTTTCCCATCTTTCATTTTTTTCATTTGCCACTTTTCTTTTCACTTCTTTATTTTTTTTCCTGTATAGTTCCAAGTCCTCATAGTTTTTTGTGTTCAGGTATTTTATATGGAGTTCTTTTTTCTCTTTTATGCATGTTAGTGTGTCTTTGGTTAATTTCGTAGTTTGGTGGGTGTATTTTTGGTCCACTTCTCCAAGAGCTTCTAGGGCTGCTTGCTGTCTTCATGCAGGTTTTTATGTGTTCGTATGTTTGTTCTAATGATTCATACCGAAACTCTTCTAGCTTTTGATCCAATGTTCGCTTATATAGGTCTTTTATTGAGTCTTCTTCTAATAAATTGATTTTGAATTTCTTTTCTTGTGTTGAGCACGTATTGACAGGTGTAACCGGAGTCGTAACTTAGTCAGACTCTCCCTGGGTCGGTTTCTGTTGGGTCCATATGAAGGGGAATTCCATCCAAGCGATTACTAGTTTGTGATCTGTGCCGCATTCTGCGCTTCGCTTTACTCTCACGTCTTTTATTTTTATCGAGCTTTCGTGGTTTACTATAACATAATCAATAATAGACCTCAATTTTCTTGTTTCTTGTGTCCAAGTGTATTTGTGTATGTCTTTATGTTTGTAGAAGCCGTTTGTGATCTTTAAGTGGTTTATTTCGCATAGCTCAATCAATCTCTCCCCGTTATCGTTCAATATATCTTCTCCAAATCTACCAACTCTTCTGTCGTTTTAGTTTCTTCCTGTTCTTCCATTTAGGTCACCGGCGATAATTATTTCTTGGTTCTGCTTTCTCTTTTCGATTTCTTCTTGCAGTTGTTCTATGAATTGTTGTTTTTCTGCAATTATAATTTTATTTAAACTAATTACAAAATGAAAAGAATTGATGTAATAATGATAATGGAATGAATTATAATATGTAATATGAAAAATGTGTTTTTTGTCCCGGTTTCGTTATAATTTGCTGACTTTAAATTCCGATAGTTTAACGTTCCGTGACTGTCAGTCTTGATGCTTATGATTACTTTTCTCCTCGTTCTTCTGGATGTAACTTCGTCCTCGAAGTTTTTTATATTTCGGCTGGTAGTTCCTCTAAAATTTGGATTTGTGCCATCTCTAGCTTAGTTCCGAAAAGGATTTTGGAAATACGTTTTCTTTTTTTCTATAAGAATATTTTGTTAGTATTACTGACACAAATAAGATGATTATTAGTGCAATGATGCTGAATCCAGTAAAAAGTTGTGGTAAAGTAGCGGTCGTCTAAATAGGTTGGTTTTGTCCATGCGTTTCTGGGATTCTCAGTTTTTCGATTTTTATTTCGTGGTTTGCTATAAGTTTCATGGGATGACGTCTAGTACGTGGATTTCTTGATTTGTCTTTTTGTTGAATTCCATGCCATCTATGGTAATGGATTTATTTGTGGTAAGGATGCTGCTAGATTTGATCGCTTGTTCTCTAATATTTATTGGTTCTACTATTCCATTTGAGCTGTGGGTGTATAGACGAATACTGAAATATCGTGGACGGAACACGTCACCACAACAAAGATAATTATTGCCGACCTCCTCCGCGGAGAATGCACTTGAAGAAGATTGGGACCTTACTGGTTTTGTGCATATAATGTTCTCAGCGTGTCTCGTATAGATCTCGAACCATTTATTATTGGTATGATAATGTGTAGGTGGAAGAATCATGCATTTGGGAGAGGATAAATTTTAAATGTTATGTGGGATTATTTTGTTTTTATGATCTCGTTTTGTTTCATTTCTATAGCGGTAATATGTGTTTTTAGAACGTCTAAATCTGAGTCGTCCGGGTTTCCTGTAACATATTTTATAGCTGCACCTAGAAAGTTGAAAAGTCCTCTTTTTTGTGTTATTTTACGTGTAATTTTATGTAGGTCGTTTTCCGCTTGTTATTGTAGGTGTTTGTATTGAGTGTATAGTGACGAAAGTGGTCCCTTGTTTAGTTGGTCTTTAAAATAGTCTATTGGGCTGACGTTAAAAATTTCTTCTAGTTTTTCTAGGACAATGTGCAAAAAGTGGTTGTGGTAGTGAGGAAATAGTTTCCATTGTTGGAAACTTCCAGTATCTTTAGTGAACATTTTTGACGGCAGGATTTTGATTCGAGACAGGAGCGGACGATATTTTTTTATGAGAGGTCTTCATGTCGAAGGAAACCGGATGCCGTCATCTATTTTATTGAGACAATTTGGCCTTTTTTTAATTTATATGGCGTTTGAGATAATTCTTGGTTTATGGAAGTTGATCGGGGCTATGATTCTGCAGTTTTCAAAATTACTTTTGTGCCCTGTATTTTCATAAATCATATTTTGGATTCTACGATTTGTTTGGCCTTTAAAAGATCGGGGCTGTCTGCACAAGGAATTTCATAAACTCCGTGTTCTTTATTTGAAATGTTGTCTGTGATTGATCGGACAAGAGATGAAAGTTTTTGTTGGGGGATACATATTGTCTGTGATGAGAGTCTGAGCCTTTGAGTTAAGGTTGAGTGGAAAATTGATGTCCTTGGATGCTACCATTAAGGTGATTTTTACAATAACTGTTTTGAATGGAAGCTTATTTGAGAGCTCAGAAGATCTATCTGCATCATCGCAAAGGCGTAATGATCTGAAGACAAGGGTATTGATTACTGAATTAATTTGTAAAAGTGGATGATGAGAATTGGCATACAAGTAACGATTGAACGATTGGTATGGGTGGGTTTTCAAAAAGGAGAGTGAAGATAACCTTGGGATTGGTTTTTTTCTTTATGATAAGAAACGGTAGAGATAAATCATGTTCCACCTCCTCCGTATACTGGACACTAGGATATGGACAATTTCAGATATGTTCAGACACCAAAGCGTCCCTGCAGTAGGTTCCAAATGACGAATGTATCGTCAACATATTGTGGCCAACATGTGGGTTTGCATTGACGTGTATAGTTCTCGGGTCTTAAAGTCTTCTGTAAAGATATTGGCAATTAATGGAGATAGTGGGAAACCCATTAAGGCACCATTTATTTATCTGTAGAATCGATTTTGGAAAATAAAATAAGTGTTGGACATACAATGTTCTTGAGAGAAAGTGGACCTGCTGAATACTGTATTTGGTTTTCAGAATGTTTATAGTTTCGTCTATAGAAATGTTTGTAAAAAGTGAAAAGATGTCGAAACTTACTAGAATGTCTGACGGTGAGATCTGGTATTGTTTAAGAAGTTCGATAAAAAAAATTTCAAAACGGATGAAGCATTTTCGGTGAGACTTTGTATAGTTTTGGTCAAGTACTTGGCCAATGGTTGTGTAGGGCAGTTTTATACACTGATAATGGGACGTAGAAGAATATCGAGTTTGTGAATTTTGGGTAGGCCATATATTCGAGTTGTTCTGGAAGACTTAGTTTCAAAAGTGTTTAGGGCTGTCTGTTTGTTGATACGGTCGAAACTCTTTTATAATATAAGATGTACATTAAAAAAATGAATAGATGATCAGATATTAAAAATATTGATATTTGTGCAAAATTGGTCGATCTACGAATTTTTGAGATAGAACAAAAATAATTATGGTGTTTAAGTTTTAGAAATTTTAGAGGAATTTAAGATTGTTTTATGTCAACAGGAAGAAAGGTTTTATTCATGATGGCTTTTGTTGTTTTCTCTAGATAGGTTGGTTAATTATAAGGAATTGGTCTGTAGTCTGGAGTATTATTGTGATTTGAGAGTT
Organism: Diabrotica undecimpunctata; assembly: GCF_040954645.1. Classification (NCBI taxonomy): domain Eukaryota; kingdom Metazoa; phylum Arthropoda; class Insecta; order Coleoptera; family Chrysomelidae; genus Diabrotica; species Diabrotica undecimpunctata. The sequence continues at coordinate 41,130,900 of NC_092808.1, read as the reverse complement.
TATTAATGTAAGAAGATGTGTTTAGGATGATGGTGGCATTGCCTTTATCGGCAGGAAGAATGACTAGATTTGAATTTGACTGATGATATTTCAGGACTTTTTTCTCGGATTGGCTAATGTTCGGAGTGGGAGGCTTTAAGTTTTTAAAAACTCTAGCGATATCTTGTCTAGTTATTTTAACATCTTCAGGAGGTAAAATAGAGATGACCTTTTCAGTTAGACAGATTATTGTCTCAATTTGAATGTGACCAGAGGTAACAGAGTTTTGCTAAAGCTTAAGTGGCAATGGTCGAAATAGGGAAATAAAAAAAGTTGTAAGTTGTAAGAATCAGCTGTAGTAGCTTTCAGAGTTGTAAGTTTTTAAATTTTTTCATCAATTAGATACGCTAATTTGCGCTTCTGAGTTTTAGCCTTAGATTCAAAAGTGTTTAGTGGTAGAAAAAAACGGACATTTGTTCAACAAATTAGGATGGCGATATTGCTACCATTTAGAGCGTTCTAAGTCTTGTAAGAGAGAATGAGAGATACAACCTACTTCAATTGATTATACAAGGAAAAATCCAGGGCAAGAGAAGTGTAGGAAGAAGAAAAATCTCATGGTTGCGTAACTTGAGGGAATGGTACGGATGCACATCAATTGAACTATTCAGAGCAGCAGCATCTAAGATCAGAATAGCCATGATGATTGCCAACCTCCGTCACGGAGATGGCACGTGAAGAAGAAGAAGAAGTCTTGTAATTACTTCCAATCCGAAGGACCACCCACTGGCGTGCAAAATAAGAACATAAGCAGTTTAAACAATACGTAATTTAATAATTGAATGTTACTACAACTAAGTTAATATCTAGCCAAAGTTTTAGCGCAAGTTCTTTATTGAAATAGCCCCGATCACTGTCCATACACTGGTCCACGACACACTACAAACACAAGTACTAATACAGATTAAATATTACTACTAACTATCACTTCAACTAAGGACGTTTTCTTATATATGAATAAACTTGATAACTAATGAGCGTTTAGCTATTAACTCTAATATATTTAACGATAACTACAATGCGCCAGATAAAACTCTAAAAACAAGAAGCGACCAGCTCAGCTGGGATACAATTTGATACTGATTATGCGATAGTCTAAAAACTCTTAAACCAAAAATGCGTCGAATAATATCGAATTCGAAAATAAAAACTAACTTATATGCGAGCGACCAGCTAAGCTGAGGTACAATATTATACTGACTTAAAATTCCGATTTTCAATACCTGACTATTGCAAGAGATTTTCGAGAGGCGGGGAACAACTTCGATATTTCTATACAGAGGTAGGTAAAAACCGACCTTTTGAATTTGGAACACTTGGATACATTTCTTACAGAAATTTATTTAGTGTGTTGGCTGTCTGTGTGTTGATATGGTCGAAGCCGTCTCATAATATATAAAGCTGGACGCAGTGATATCTGACGCGGTATACCTGTTTTCTTTAGGCATATACACGCCTATCCGGAGGAGTTTATGGATAGTATCACCGGGACGCAAGCCCTCATCTCTTGCTGTAGTGTCTAGCATATTCTAGTACAAGTAGCAGATTCGCATAGAACTTTAAACTACTAGTCTTTTTGTTTTTGTAGGGCCAGGCACTGAACCATCGTCCGCTAAACCAGTCGACAGTGAAGCGAATGCGTGTTGGCCGACTATCTCGCTCGTGTAAATCCTGTATTTTATTATTACCAGTAGCAACTAATTGTAATCAGCGTTTACCATTGAGTCAGCGTTTAATAAATACTAAAAATTTGTAAAAACCAATTGCTTTAGGTAATAATGTTAACTTTTAATACAAATATCTTAAATGAGTTTCATTCTACAATAATTAATCTTAGTATATTATAGTTATATAGGTAATATTATGTTTTGTTCAACGTAACTATTTTAATAAACCTTTTTTTATGTAATCATATAAGTTGATTTAACACACTTTATTATCGGTCGTCGTTTATTGGCGAGTCTCAATAAATCCAGTAAATAGAAATTCTCTTGGGATCCCCAAGAACCCAAGCCACATTTTCTGCTGACGAATTCCACTCGAGATTTGGCTTTGAATAAAAGGATTGTGGATATATACCTTATGACTTTGTTTCAAAAGTATATAAAGATGATGATGTTGTTGCAATATTGAATAATAATACAAATTTAATATATTTATTAGAGGTAATATATGCTGCGTATTTTGTATTCTCAATCAAAATGCAACTATTTGCATTTATATTTCAGAAATTATATTAATGATTTTAAAACTGTTATTAGCCCAGTCTGGTTAAAAAAAAAGGTGGAAAAATGTTTCGCAGATATCTGAAGCTTTTAAGACATAGGTGGGGGATACTAGATGATGAATAGATGAAAAGATACTCCTAGTTTTACCTTGCATTTTTTTAAGCAATAATTTATGGTCACAATTTGATTTTTTGTCTATAAATTTTTTCCCTTATATTTTAAATAAACAATATTAATGTCATTTTTTTATGTCAAGAATATCTTTATTTTCCCGTTTTTTTAATTAAAATTGATAAATAATTTACAGAGATATTTGCAAAAAAGCAGTTTTTTTGCACTAATATATAAATTTTATTAATTTTTTTGTCAACAAAATAAAATGGTATTAATACATTTAAACATCAAGGAATTACCATCTTTTAGATGTGTGCGAAATTTCCCCCCGATCAGTCAAATATTTTATAAGTTATTTAATTTGTTTATCCCTGAGGCTAATTATTTAAACTATTGAGCTTGCCCTAGGCATCTCAGAAGTTAAATGCATATTGAGTTTTCATCGAAATTATTTACAAAATAAACGTTTGAAAAAGGGGTATGTTTTTTACTTATAAACAATTGTAATAACTTCTGTATTTTTCAAGCTACAGGCTTGTACGTACAACCATTGGATAGCTGGTAAAAAAGCTCACATTAAAAAATAAAAAACCTTATATGACCAATAGGAACGAAGTTAGTGACTATTTTTAAAAAAATCATATCTCCATTGTTTATAAACATTAAGAAGTAAAATTTGCACACATTTTGGATGAAAATCTAAACTTTATATTGAAACTTATAGCTATAAAATTTATCTAATTTTTCGAAACGACGGTACTTTCGAAAGATCGACATAGGAAAGTGGAGAGAGAATATCTGTTTTAGCTCCGTTTTTTTTTCGGAATCGGAACTTCAAATTGCAACACGTAGGAAAAATTTACATTATCTCGGCTTCCTTTGCAGCTGCAAGCGTCTTTTTTTTATTCTGGGGTAGCTCGTCGAAATATGAATAAGTACATAGTTTTCACTGGCCGGAAAATATGGGAAAACTCGAAAAAATTGAGTCCATTTGAAATTCACCCTAAATACTTACTTTTTTTAATTTGCTCGAATAGTCTGTCGCAGTATTAATAATGATGACTTAATTTTCACCCCCCATAAATCTCGGAAAATCCCGGAAAATCAACATATGTTTTTTTATTTTATATCAATGATGTAATAATACTTATATATTTTATAAATTAAATTTCTGGTAAATTTTTACACATTATATTATTATACTCCTTATATTAATTATAATTGTTTGTATTTTTATAATTAACAATATTGATTTTTATTCTATTTTTCTTACAAATATGATATACAATATTAATCTAATCTGCCTTACTGCTTTGATAAAATAAGTCGATTTTTTCATCACTTGCCTTATTCAATTTTGCAATGTTTGTTGAACTTAACTTTTTTTATTTTCTTTACATACATTGGTTTAAAAGTTAAAATTTAGTTCATTTATTCGACTTCACTGTCAGGTCTGAACCTTTTTGTTGCAGGTGGTTTGTCTTCACTTATTAAGTCAGTCTTTCCATACATTAACATATTAATGGGAGATCTTAATGCCAAGGTGGGTCAAGGTAAGGTAGGAGAACAAGTAGGAAAATATGAGCTTGGAAACAGAAATGACAGAGGAGATCGATTGATTCAATTTTGCCAAAGTGAAGACTTCGTAATAACAAATACCTTTTTCAAATTACCTCCTCGACTGTTATATACATGGACATCTCCACAACATACCAAAGAAAAAATAGCGAGAAATCAAATAGACTACATTATGATAGCAAGGAGGTATCATAATGCTGTTAAATGTACTAAGACATACCCAGGAGCTGATATAGGCTCAGATCATAACCCGGTAGTTACTGTGATAGAGGCAAGACCAAAAAAGATTAGAAGACCACACAGAAAGGCACTAGATTTAAATAAACTTAGAAACAAAAATATACGACAAGAAACAGGAGAAGAAATAAATGAAAACCTTCGTTCAGTGCAGCAACAAATTAATGATACAAACAACGTTAACCAAAAATTTAAGTACATAAATACAGCTATACAAACAGCAGGAAAGAAACATCTTACAAAAACAACAACAAAAAATAAGGGGTGGATGACACAAGATATACTAGACTTGATGGAACAAAGAAGAAAGATGAAGAATTACCCAGACAAATACAAAGAAATAAATAAACACATAAAAAAATAAAAGAAGCCAAAGAGGAGTGGATTAAAAAACAATGTGAAGAAATGGAAACCTATGAGAAAAAGTACGATGCGTTCAATATGCACAAAAATAAAAGAGATAACAGGAAGCATAAAGAAATGCCAAATAGGTAAACTTAAAGACAAAGATGGAAATCTTATTGTAGATCTAGAGAATAAAAAAAAGATGGATAAAATACCTGAATGAATTATTTGAAGACGATAGAAACAACTTAACTCAGATAATCAATGCAACTGGGCCAGACATATTGAAAGAAGAAGTAGAATACGCAATAAGAAACGCCAAAAATGGAAAATCAAATGGACCTGATGAAATTCCTGCAGAACTGTTAAAGCTTTTGAATGATAAATCCGTAACCATAATATTAAATTTTGCAACGAGGAGCTAAAACAGTTTCCCCTCCACTTTCCTATGTCGATCTTTCGAAAGTAACTTCGTTTCGAAAGGTTTTAAGTTTCGAAAAATTGGATGAATTTTATAGCTATAAAATTCAATATAAAGTTTAGATTTTCATTCAAAATTTGTGCAAATTTTACTTCTTAATATTTATAAACAATGGAGATATAATTAACAAAAAAATTGTCGCTAACTTCGTTCCTATTGTTCATAGAAGGTTTACTTTTTTTTGTTAAATGTGAGTTTTTTACCAGCTATCTAATGGTTGTACGTACAAGCCTGTAGCTTGAAAAATGTAGAAGTTATTACAATTGTTTATAAGTAAAAAACATACCCCTTTTTCAAACGTTTATTTTGTAAATAATTTTGATGAAAACTCAATATTCATTTATCTTCTGAGATAGTATAAGTCTTAAAGAATCCTATGAAATTTGTTAAATGTATCTAGCATCATTCATAGGGCAAGTTCAATGGTTTAAATAATTAGTCCCAGGGATAAACAAATTGAATAACTTTTAAACTATTTGACCGATCGGGGGGAAATTTCGCACAAATTTAAAGGACGGTAATTCCTCAATGTTGAAATGTATTAATAACATTTTATTTCGTTAATAAAAAAATTAATTAAATTTATAAATTAGTGCAAAAAAACTGCTTTTTTGCAAATATCTTCGTAAATTATTTATCAATTTTAATTAAAAAAACGGGAAAATAAAGATATTCTTGACATAAAAAAATGACATAAATATTGTTTATTTATATTATAAGGGAAAAAATTTATAGACAAAAAATCAAATTGTGACCATAAATTATTGCTTAAAAAAAACGCAAGGTAAAAATAGGAGTATCTTTTTGTCTATTCGTCATCTAGTAACCCCTACCTATGTCTTAAAAGCTTCGATATCTGCGAAACATTTTGCCGTGAAATCGATGATTTTTGTATAACCAGACTGGGCTATATGTATATTATGGATTAGGTTTGACTAAAATGAAATTTAATATATAATATAAAATAATAAAAAATAAACATCGAAATTATTTATTTCAACTTCATTGTTTTTGCTAGCAATAAGCCACAATTTTACTTTAAAATATGTAAATTTCAACGTTTCGATTTTCAAAGTTGTAATTGAAACGTCAAAACAAACATTGTAAAATAAAATTCTGGTTAATTCTTAGTGCCTACATACATAGCAACCCACGTTAAGGTCGAAAGCGATATTGATAATTCTCCGAAAACAAACTCTATTGCACTACAGTATTCTTGAACATTTGGAGTCTATGTAATCTGTAAAAAAGTGTTTTAATACGTGACCGCTTATCTGTTTATGACCAATTTAGATACGTGCCTTTATAGTATATTTGAAGAATAAGCTGGAGTAAATTCTCTGAAAAAAATCTAAATTGTTAAGCATATTTTAGTACGTGTGCTTTTCGTACAACGTCAATATTTTAGCTTATTTTACGTTAGGATTGACTATTTAAATAGAAATTTTTCCATGTCACATGGACTATCATAAGATTTAAATACCTGCTATTGTTAGAACTGTGTAGGCTAGGGATGATTCAGCTGGTCATAAGCGTACTTTAAGGGTATTACATTATTCGTTTCGGTTTGTTAGATATTTAAACCATTTTGAAAGCATCTTATATTTATATAAATCTGTTTATTTTAGTTACGTTATTTATGGTTGTTTTTGTCGGTATGATAATGACCCATTAAATAACAAGAAATAAAGAAACTCTTAAAATACATAGGTATTTAGTTAATGGTCTTTTGATAGTTTAGATAGAAAAAGTCGATTAGCGAAAGATAGTTTGTGATAAATGTGAACGGTATCTTAAATAATATAAATTTCGATTTTGTTTGGCAAACCAATGATTAATAAAATGGTTAATGGTCTTTAAATTGTGGTCATTAATATCAGAAAATTTTTGTTCAGTCGATTATAAGCGAGTGAAGAGATCTAACACAGTTGTTTTTTGCAAGAGTTTTTGCACAGTTGTTTTTTATAGAATATGGAATTAACGTGTGATTATACACCAGTTAAAAAAAAAATTGAATCATTTATCACTTAACGAAAAGAGTGTTATCCTTAATGTTTACAATTATTTTAAGCAACACAATCCTTTCAATACTGTTGATAGTATAGTTGAAATTTCTCTAAAGTAATGGGATATTCAAAATCAACTGTATATAACATTTTAAAAGGGAAAAAATCAAATGGTATAACGCCACCCAAACCGAGACCAGGAAGACCAAAATTGTTGAAAGTGAATGTGGATGACTTTTTCAAAAATGTAATTCGTAGAATGGTCCACTCATGTTTTTTAACAAACAAATACTTGATACTTGACCAACTTTAGACAAAGTGTTACAGGCCATTAGCGACGATCCCGATTTACCCACAATGGGTAGAGACAAACTTTGGAAAGTTTTGCATTTGTAGGAAAAGGGTTTTAAAGACAAAACTATAAAAACATGTCGACAAGCATTTCTGGAAGGATATTCAACTGGTTTCAAGGAACCAACAGGTAAAGGTCGACGGTTAATTGTTACCCATATAGGTAGTATGAATGGATTTCTTAAGGAGGGTTTACTTTTGTTTGAATCACAAAAGATTATCACGAAGAGATGACAGGGACGTGTTTGAAGAATATTTCGAACAGATGATTGAATTCATACCTAAAAATTCAGTTATTGTGATGGACAATGCAAGTTACCACTCTAGATTAGTTGAACGTTTACCAACTACTCAATGGAGGAAAGATGAAATTGCAATGTGGTTAACTTTTAAGAATTTAATCTTTGACGATACAATGACAAAAGCAAAATTATTAGAGCTTGCTAAAATTAATAAACAAAATTATAAAAAATATGTCATTGAGGAGATAGCCAAAAAACCAGGAATTGAAATACTTCGCCTACCACAGTATCATTGCGAGCTAAATCCGATTGAATTAGTATGAGCCGAAGTTAAAGGTAATGTTGCTCGAAATAATACAACTTTTAAATTGTCAGATGTTACTATTCTTTTTCATAAATCAATATCCGAAGTAACGACTGAACATTGGCAAAAATGTATTAATCACGTTATAAATATTGAGAAAAATATGTGGGAGCTTGATCATATCATAGATAGCAGTATAGAACCTATAATAATTCATCCCGGATCGGATAACACTTCGTCTGAAACGGAATATGAGGAAGCTTAACTTTAAACTGTAGCTCAGTTTATTTTACATTTGAACTGATTACCGTCAACTTCATTGTTTATTATTTATTTATTTTTTATTGCTAATATAATTTTCATTCTTATTTCCAATATTATTAGTATTAAGAATATTATTATTTATTAATAGGAATATAAAAAAAACTTACATTTTTTGTGTATGTATTTTACGTTCCAGTATAATTTATTGTATTTTATTCTTTTATATTATCTGTATGTTTCACAAATAATATAATTTTTATTCTTTTTATGTATCTCTTTTTATTTTAAACCAGTATTGGATTGGATTAATTACTTTGTTCTAAATATCCAAATAAATTTAACGCAAACTTTTCTTTTAAGATTACGTTTTAGTTAGAAGATGTGCACGCCTATGTATTTCGAGGTTCGAAGATGAGTATTCTGAGAATTTACTCCAGCTTATTCTTCAAATATACTATAGTCGATTAATATCCGATGAAGAAAAAACAGTTGTTTCAAAGACAGAAAACAAGTTTTAGTTGTTGTTTGTTGTACAGGGTCATTTACAAATATCAAGTAAAGTATGTTTTAAAAAAATATTAAAAGCTTTGCTTTCACTGCTAAAATAAATGAAAATATATGTATTTACTGTAGTTTTAAGTGTAAGCAACTGTAGAGTCTTTAGTGTTCATCCTAAAGTGTTACATATCAAGCATTTATAAAGCCAGTGTAAGACTAATAATGACATATGCCTCAGAACCAAGACTTAACACAGCCACAACACGAAGGCTACTGGAAACGGCAGAGATGAGATAATTAAGAAGAATAACAGGAAATACGCTGAAAGATCGAAAGAGAAGTGAAGACATTAGAAGTGTATAAATAAACACTAAAGAATTCAATAACCACACAAGCAGCAAGAGATAAGTCACCACTCGGCAGAAGAAGTATCGGACGACCGCGCAAAAGATGGAGTGACAACCTTTCATAGAGGTATTAACCCGCCAATGAACATGCAGAATTGCTTATAAAGAGGAAGAAAAAGAAGAGGAGTTTTACAAAAAAAAATGTAAATTTTTTGTTTATGCCTTCCAATAGCAAGTCATTATACACTATACAGGTTTGTCATCATACTCTTATCGAGATCTCGAAAATATAAACACAGAAGACTTTAATATTTTGATCAAAGTCGACGACAGTTACGCAGTAATTTCTGACTTTTAGTGAGATAGTGGTGGTGATGATGTCCGACAGTATTCTGCAGAAGCACGAACGTCCACCAGAAGTAATGCTATGAATAAGCTCGATTGTGACAGTGATGACTCAATTCAAAATTCTGGATATGAACCTACAATTTAAAAACCTGAAATAACCGAAGCAGATATAGAAAGTGAAAGAGAAAGTGTGATTAAAGAACAAAAAGAAGAACTAATTCAAACTTTTTCTTTTACCACAGGAGAAACAATTGTAGGTTTAATTTTTTTACATATAAACGTCCGTTTGATCCAAAGATACCGGTAGGTGTGTCATCCCCAATCGCAATATTCTAAACAATTTTTTGAACTTTTTTTTAGAAAAAGTGGTAGAAGAACCTAACTTATACGCGCATCAGAATAATATTCAGCTATATACTAGCGTTTAAGAACTCAACGTATTTTAAGGAATTTCTTTTTTCTCAAACAAATTTTTATGAGAAAACTGGGAATGTCCAAGTCTTAAACGGAAAATAATTATTTGCGTTCGTCTGGATACCTCGGGTGGTTACCATGGTCCAATCTTATTTTTCATCTCTTGGTGGTATGGATTTCCATTTATTGTTCCAGTTCTCAAACAGATGCTTTATAAAGATTTTAAGATATATACTTACAGATTGGGATCTTCTTTTTTTTCTTGTGGTACCTATCCGTTACGGATGTTGGCTACTAGCATGGCAATTCTAACTTTATTGACCGCAGCTCGAAATAGTCGTGAAGTGGTCAAGAAAAACCATTTTTGTAAGTTCTGGAGCTAAGATATTCTTCTTCTTCCTGCTCCCCTCTTTCCATAAACCTTTCCCTGTAATATAAGTTGCAGCAGGTTATATCTATGATTGTTTCGCATTATATGTCCAAGATATTCTATCTTGCGTTGTTTCACTGTGGATATAATTTCACATGTTTTATCCATTCGACGTAGAACCTCAATGTTTGTTATTCGGTCCACCCAGGAGATCCTCAGTATCCGTCTATAACACCACATCTCAAACGCCTCGAGTTTTCCCATGGATGCCTCGGTTAGTGTCCATGATTCAACCCCATAGAGCAGCACTGTAAATACGTAGTATCTCAATAAACGGATTTTCGTTTTTAAGGGTAGGTCGTGGCTCTTAAATATCTTGCTCATTCTGATAAATGTGGACCTGGCTTTTTCAATTCTTTGTTTTATCTCAACTGAGTGGTCCCATTGGTCGTTTATGGTGGTTCCTAAATAGTAGTAACGGGACACTTGGAGTATTTGTTGCTGATCTACCAGTAATTGACTAGGTGGAATATGTTTCTTACTGATGACCATGTACTTTGTTTTCTTGATGTTAAAATCAAGCCCGTATTTTTGACTAATTCTCCACAATTGCGTTACTAGTGTCTGTAAACCTTTTAAACTATCTGCAAAGAGGATGGTGTCCTCTGCATATCTGATGTTATTCAGGCGCTCACCATTTATGAGAAAACCCTCTTCGATATGCTCTAAGGCCTGGCTCATGACGTGTTGCGAATAGACGTTTATGCAGCCCTGTAGTACTCCTCCCTTTATTGCAACTTCTTCTGTTAGTTGGTCTTTCACCCGAATGGTTGCTGATTGGTTGTAGTATATGTTCTTGATTACTCGAAGGTTTTTGTTATCCAGATCAGTTGCCTTTAGTATATCCATGACCTTATCGTGCTTGATTCTGTCGAAAGCTTTCTGGTAGGGGTTCAATAAAGCATACATAAATATCGCAGTTGACGTCTCTGCACCTTTGAAATAATACCTGATCCGCGAACAAGGCTTCTCTTGTACCTAAATCCTGAATCCAAACTGCGTTCGTGAGATCTGTGACTCGCATTTCTAAAAAATTCTTCTGTGTATTATATTTAAGAAGGTCTTAAGAATGTGGCTCATTAGACTGATAATACGATGCTCTTCGCATTTTTTTGCATTAGGTTTTTTAGGTATAGCAATAAATGTAGATTTTAACCAGCTCTCTGGGATTTTTCCCGAGTCATAGATTTTATTGAACGTTGTCGTAAGCAATTTTACTCCTTCGTCTCCCATAATTTTTAGAAATTCTGAATGAAAGTTTTCGGGCCCTGGTGCTTTGCCTGCTTTGGTTGCTTTAATTGCGGCTTTGACTTCGTCTTGAGTAGTTGGTGGTCCTGTGTCGTATTCCATAATTATTTGGTTGTTATCTCTGTCGTCATCGAATGTCTTCTCAACGTATCTCTTCCATATATTCTTTGTTTGTTCAATGTCTATTACCGGGTCGCCATGATCATCAGTCATATGTCCTGATCTCTTGGGTTTGTACATTCCTGCTGCCTCTTTTACCTTCTTGTGGAGATTAAACGAGTCGTGTCTACTTTCCAATGATTCTATTTCTCTGCATTGATCTTCCAACCATTTGTTTTTGGTTTCTCCAATAGTTTTTCTTATTTCTTTGTCAATTCGTTTATACTCCCACATGTCTCTGTTTTAGCTCCTTTTCTATTCTCCATCATATTTAGGATTTTATCAGTAATCCACTCTTTTTTTTTAACCGTTGTTGGGCGAAGGTAATTATCTAGGATTGTCTGATTAATTTGTTGTAGTTTATCATTTCGTTATCTGGTTCATTAGCTTTTTCTTTATTTTTTAATTCTTTTTCTATATAGATTTGTATCAGGTGCCTGGTGTCTTCATTTTTTAATGGTCTTAAATCGTATTTTCTTGCTTTTGCACTCTCTATCTTCTTCAGCTTTAGTCTGATGTTAAATACCAGTGGGTTAAGGTCCCCGATATCAGCACCAGAATATGTTTTGCCTGATGTTACTGCGTTTCTGAATCTTTTATTCACCATAATGTAATCAATTTAGTTTCTGATGATGTGATCTGGGGTGATCTCCACGTATATAATCTCCTAGCTGGTAGTTTAAAGAAAGTGTTGGTGATTACCAGTTGCTCTTTCACAGCGAAGGCGATCAGGTGATCTCCGCGTTCGTTTCGTTCCCCCAGTCCAAAGGGTCCTACGGTTTCTCCACATCTACCCTTTCCCACTTTGACATCACAGATTGGGGTGATACTGTTGTCGTTTATAGCTTCTTTGGCATTTTTGTCTGCTGTTTCGGTTCCTGCTATTCCAACATGTGATGGGACCCAGAGAAACTTGATGCTTGTATCTTTAGTATGCAATTTATTTAGTTCTTCCTTTATTAATAAAGCTGATGGATGCTGCGTGTATATTTTCCTGATTATTTGTAGTAATGACATAGAATCTGTCACGATTAATACATATTTTGTTCATCTTATTTGCGTTTGCGTGTAGTATCGCTTGGTAAATTTCATAAAGTTCTCATGTTAATATAGTTGCAGTATCTTTAATTATATGTTTGAGAATCTCTGTGCTGTTAATTATTGCCACTATGACTCCATTTTCAGTTTTAGACGCGTTTGTATAGTATACTGTGTAATCGGAATGGGAGTTAATAAGATGTCTGAAGAGTTGTATGATAATATTATTGTTGGTGCTATTTTTTTGGAATTTTTCAGACTGAAATTGACTGTTGGAATTTTTTTACTCCAAGGTAAAGATAAAGATATATTTAAATTTGTGTATTGATATAGAGGTGGACATTGATTTTAGTTAAGTAGGTTCATTGTATGATAAATTCTTTGGGAATATGGAAGATTGAACTTTGAACAGTGATTAGCCATGGATATGTCTAAAATGTGATCTATTGGAATTTTTTTATTAACAGTTATGCTAGAAGTGTAATTAAGGGTTAATAGCTGCCAACGAAACTCTAGCGTAGGTTCACCTATTTCAGCTTGTCTGCTATCTATCGGAGTTGTTCTGTACGCTCCAAGTATAATTCTTAGGGAGGTGTTGTAACGTATCCAAAGGTTTAAACGTTGTTGTGTTGGCAGATGCCACTTTGCTCTTTATATCATAAAACCTCACCCTACACCGGTAACACATGGCAAGGTCCTTCCCCTATTAATTTTGATATGTCTTTTTGAAAATATTATACATTTTGTGTTATTAGAGCAAAACCTTAAACCAGTAATTAGGGACCAATTTACTAGTTTATTCAAGTGTTCTTGTAATATTGACGCGATACAATTAACGTTCTTGCCTTTGATGTAAATAATTGGGTCATCAGCATATAGCCTTGCCGGAACAGGTTTCGCAATGATTTTAATTTATCGTTTATTGCAAATAAACATAGAGTGGTAGGACTGATAATCAATCCTTGTGGGATTCCGTTTTATTGTTCTCTAAGATAGGATATAGCACCATTCCTTTTATTTATTATTATTATTTCCTTACACACTGTTTCCATACTGTATCAAAATGCTTTAGTTATTAGAATACTTTTAAAGAGAATATTATTAAACACAAGATTGTCTTAAATTAAATCTCATAAAGCAAGTTTTCAAATGATTTTGACTTTTTATAGTTATGATCTCAAATATACATTCAATAACACTGGTAGACAAAGATCTATGATCGATTATAGTTGTCACATCATAGTTTGCCTGACTAAAACAATATGGAGAAATAAAAACATCGGGACGGAAATGAAAGGCAGAATTTACAACATTCACGTGAGGAACACGACCTCACATACAGATGACAAAAAGGATGTTAGGATACTATAGCATAGAGCTAGAAGTAGATGCACAGATATACGACGTAGATGCAAGGTGGAGAACATCAAGAACTGGGTAAGAAATAGAAGAGTAGAATGAAACGATTATATAAGACGAATGATAACAAATAGAGTAGTGAAGACAGCAAGAGATGGTTCCCCAATAGGAAAAAGTTGAGTAGGAAGACCACGAAAACGATGGAACGAGAACATACTGGAGCAGCATTGAAAAACAGACAGAGGCATGCCTTCATAAAAAGAAGAAGATAGTTATGATCTGTTAAATCACCTTGCACTTAGCTATTACTTCGTTAATAATGAAATACATTTGTCCTAACTTTATACTCATCTTTATATATATATATATATATATATATATATATATATATATATATATATATATATATATAATATATAGTATATAAAACCATCAAATAAAAAATATATAAACATCAGAGAACTAATGAGAGATGAAGAGCTTAGAACTACATACGGCAACCTCATCAACAATAACCTGAGAAATATACAAGTAAATTACATAGAGGAAACCTGCGAGAAAATAAAAACGGCTGTAGCCAATGCGGATGAATCAACCGCAAGTAAAATAAAAAGAAATCACAAAAACGAGTGGATGACGGAAGAGATACTTGAGCTAATGGATCAGCGCCGACAGTACAAAATACATCAGAACCAACGTAAATACAATGAAACTCAACGTACGATAAGAGCAAAAATCAAAACCGCAAAGGAAATCTGGATGAAAGAGCGTTGTGAAGAATTAGAATCACTACAAGAAAAGGGGGACAGCTTTGGACTACACAAAAAGGTTAAAGAAATTTCGAATATATACAAGAAACACCACGAGACTTTGCAGACAACAGACCGAATCTGCCAACTACTAACCTATCTACAGAAACTTTGTCCGGTCCTCCGATTATTCGCGCCGAGGTGGAGTACGCTATAAAAATAGCAAAACTGGGCAAGGCCCCTGGACCGGATGTCATTACTACGGAAGCCCTAAAACTGTTGGATGATGACAACATCGACACTCTGGTAACAATCTTCAATGCCATATATGACACCGGTCACATTCCAACGGATTGGCTTTGTTCAACCTTCATAATGATCCCTAAATCACAAAGAGCGACAAGGTGCAAGGACCACAGACTGATTAGCTTGATGAGTTATTTACTTAAAATACATCTTCGCATACTCCACACAAGAATGTTCAGAAAACTAGAAGAGCTGAGCGGCGAGACACAATTTGGTTTCAAGAAGGGACTCGGGACGCGCGAAGCATCATTCTGCTTGAATACTCTGGTACAAAACTGTATGGACCAACGAAAAGATATAGTCATCACATTCCTTGACTACGAAAAAGCTTTTGACACCGTAAAACATGATGAAATAATAAAAATGCTAAACAATGCTGATATTGATGAGAAAGATATAAGAGTTATCCAGAATCTCTATTGGAATCAAAAGGCACGTGTGAGGCTGAACAAATCAACAAACACAGAGAAATTCGAAATTTTACGAGGGGTGCGACAGGGGTGTATTTTGTCTTCTATGCTGTTCAACCTCTATGTGGAGAATGTTTTTGTAGAGGCACTTGAAGGCACTGATTGTGGTATAAAGGTCAACGGGTACCCGATAAATAACATTCGTTACGTTGACGACACCGCAATAATCACAGATAACGAACATGATATGCAGTTGATACTAAATAAAATAAACACCACAGGAAAAACATATGGCCTGAAGATAAATGCTGGAAAAACAAAATGCATGACAATAAGAAAGGGCGCATTTTTCAGAGTACAACTGCACGAAGATAATGCTCCAATCGAGCAAGTGAAAACATTCAAATACTTGGGAATGATGGTGAATGACCAATGGGATCCTCAACAAGAAATAAAATGCCGTACCGAACAAGCAAGACAAGCTTTTCTTAAATTTAAACCGCTACTTTGTAACCGCAATCTTTCCCTCAATCTCCGTTATAGAATGGTTAAGTGCTATGTATGGTCCATATTGTTATACGGCATGGAGACATGAACGTTGAAAATATCTTCCATTAACAAGTTGGAAGCCTTCGAAATGTGGACCTTGCGAAGAATGTTCCGCATACCATGGACAGATAGGGTGAAAAAAGAGGAAGTCCTAAGAAGAGCAAATACTGAGAGAGAATTGCTCAGCTTGATCAAGGCACGAAAGATTGGATACCTGGGCCATATCCTGAGAGGGGAAAAATACGCAATCCCTCAACTAATTATCCAAAGAAAGATTGAGGGCAAGAGAGGAGTAGGTCGCAAACAAATGTCGTGGCTGCGAAATATAAAGAACTGGACAGGCGTAACTAACACTGGCGAACTTTTGCATACCGCAAAAGACAGACGTCTGACCTTAAGATAATTCGCCAACGCACTATAGGTGCACGGCACCATAAGAAGAAGATATATATATATATATATATATATATATATATATATATATATATATATATATATATATATATATATATATATACGTTTATACGCGACAGAAAGCTAGATCAAAGGAGGGGAATGGTAAGTTTTGTTCCTAACAAATCTTCATTAAGCTATCACCCCTTTTAGTACATCAAGTTTGTGCTTTTGGTAAAGTCGGATTTTGTAAATTAGTGCCATTGCCTGGTTTATCTGCACGTAAAAATAATTCTAATTTTTCGTCGGAGTAGTGACGTGTTGGTGTATAATGTGAATAATGTGAAAGTTAAACGGATGCCCACACAGTTGTAGTATAATTACTTTGATATTAGAGCAAAATCTTTAAGCGTTCATTTTACCTTCTTACTGACAATGTTCCTGTCTATACTTTTAAATAACTTACTATGATCGGTAACTTTAAGTGTAATAAGATATACGAAAGACAAATCAAGCATTATTCATTCCTCAATAAATTGTATTTGTTAAAAAATGTGATAGAGAGAATTGAGGATTGAGATAAAATACACCAAGTTTGTCATAATTAATTCGGTTTACTTTCATAAAGGCTTTGTTACAACAAAGCTACGTAAAGTAATTCTATCCCAAGGGTATTTGAGCTTAATTGTGCGAAATTTAAATTAATTTAATATATTGCAAAGCCACAATATTATTATAGGCTATTACCCAATTAATGAAGAAAGAAAAAAATTATTTTCTAATTTATAATAATACTTTTTCGTAAAATGGGAACAGATCTACTGATATTTTGGATTAGTTTTAGACATCTGGTAGAAGTTTCCTTTAAAGTTTTTACAGTTATTTGTCTTGAGGTTTTTTGCTACTGGTAATGTTGACTGTTGGATATTTGAACTTTATAACTTGCCCACCACTTTGGTCATTTGCCGCTAGTTTACACCAATTAAATTTTCTGTTAATTATAAATGACTCTGTCTTTTCAATAGATAAAACTATATTAAAATTTTCTGCAATATTTTGGAACCTGTATGGTAATCGTTGTAGGTTATCTTCATCCTACTTATAAATAGATATAAATACTAAGTCATTAGCATATCAGCATATTTTAATTTTTTTGTTTCCCATTCTGCATCCTTTTGCTGCTGTCTTAACTTTTTTTATGATCTCATTAATAACCAACTTAAAAAGCTATTGGAGGCCGTCTCTCTGTTCTATTCCTGTGTGTATAAGTATTTTCTTAGTTATCCAGTTTTCTGCTCTTAAAAGTGTAGTGTTGGTGGTGTTCATTTTTTTGATTATTGCTCGAATCCCAGGGTCCATATTTCTAGATCTCAATAGTTAAAAGACACTTGCAAGTCTTCCTCTGTCCAATGCCATCGACAAGTCTACAAAGCACATGTAAGTAGTTGTCTTAAATACAATTGCCTTATTCAATATTTGGTGGGTAATGAATATCACATCGATGGTTGACCTTTTTCGTCGGACGCCCTGTTGTTTTTCACACATTTCGATTTTGATACGTCGAGCGATAATTTTTTTTATCAGTTTTTTCTTATTCTAAAGGTGCTTATTTCCTTGTAATGTTGGCGATCACATTGACCCATCTTATTCTATTTATAGCAGTTCATTTGCTGTGAATAGAATTTCCGAAGCAACGATAGCATTTCCTAAGATTGGCCAGCCAGAACATGCGTCTGCATCCAGGACCTCTCTTGCCATCAATCTTGACATGTGGAATCAACTGTAGAAGTCAATATTTATTATAATAAATAATGGGTGCGCAGTAAGCCAGTTGATGTCTTTGTTGGTGTTAATAAGTTTTTTGTCTTTTTTATCCTCTGGAGAATAGTTATGTTAGTTATATGGTGTATGAGCGGCAACTGACGAGAGCAGGTGAAATGATCTTCCGAAACGGGGTCGTACTATGGGCCGGCGTTTCATGCATGTAAAAATTTGAAGCCATGAAACAGAAACTATTTCCTCGAAACTAAAAGGATATTCCACGTTCCATGGAAACGTGAAATATGTTAAGGTAACACATACCTACCTGGAATACGACAAGAGCCAATAGACAATTGGAAAAATATAACATGGATATAATAGAAATACAGGAAATAAGATAGACGGCAACGAAAAATAATTTAAAAATGAAAGATGTTATAGACTTTTATAACGAGGAACCGACGAGGATAGGATTTTTTTCTATTTTGTGTCCATTTATTTATGTACTGTACGTTACATTTTCTTCTAATGTCGCAATATTTAATAACATAATAATTGTTAAATCCAGGAAATGGAATAGAAGTGTTATCAATTATTTTGCCAAAAAGGCACTTCGTATTCGGGAGATATTCTAAGTGACTACAAATGCGGCTTTTGTGCTGGAAGGTCAACAATAGATAAAATATTTACGATTTGACAAATATTAGGAAAAACTGGGAATTTAACCGAGATGTATACCAAATTTTCGTAGATTTCCAGTAACCATACGATTCAATAAAAAGAAGCAGACTATGGCTAGCAATGCTAAAAATATGAATACCGAAAAAATTAGTGGAGCTTACTCAAATGTGCTTGACTCAGGTAAACATAGGAAACAGAACATCGATGCAATTTATTATAACATCAGGAGATAGACAAAAAGACCCTTTCACCGTTTCTAGTCAATTTGGCGTTAGAAGGCTGACAGGAGGATTTGCAAATCGAGGATCAAAACTATCGTTGGCCTTTGCAGTCACTCAGAGACGTGAGAGAGGTGATTTTACAACTCATGGAGGAAATAGGTAGTTTGAATCTTCGAATAAATGAAGAGAAGACGAAATACATTATCTTAAAGCTTATCTAGGATTGGAGGACAACAATGGGAAATGGAAGCGCAATATCGTAGAAGATGAAGGGCTGTAGTACATGCGGCGAAGAATCACCTCGAGTTGTAAAGCTAGTCAGGAAGAATAAGTTGTGTGATGTATATATGAGATCGTTACCATACGTCGGTAGCACCACATTTCGAATGCCTCTAACGCTTTTATGACATATTCTGTAAGACTCTACATTTCTACTCCGTATAATGTTTATGAAGAGGTCAGTAATCTTCGACTTGCGGTTCACCTAATTACCCATTAAAAAGAACTCTTCTGACTTTTTGTTGCTATATATATATAGGTCGTTGCTAGTATATTTATTAATAATATGTAACTATAACGGCCAAATAGATTGCATTACATTTCAGTTTGAACTGCCACAAGTGTTCCTGATGAGAGTTATATAACTCTAAACACGAGTAGAACAATTGTGAAGTGCGAATTTAAAGAGAATTCAATCATCTACTTTCTTTCTGTATCTTATCGACTGTCTAATAAGTCAACTAGTGAGAGGGTTTTCAGGTTTTTCTGTCAAAAAATAAAACGATGGACGAGATAATAGAATCGTTTCATTTTTTGACCGAAAAACCTGATGTTTCTCTCTCTAGTATATATATATATATATATATATATATATATATATATATATATATATATATATATATATTATATTTATATTTATATATAGTTTGAGTTTAGTTTTTGAACCTCAATATATATTTTTTTAGTGGATTTTCTTGGGCTTAAGTTAATAAAAAAATTTTGATTTGATACTAAGACATTTTTATATATTTTTTCGACGTTTCGGCAGGAAATCCATGCCTTTTTCAAGAAGTAATATTGACTAAAAAACATTTTATAACAGACATAATACGGTTTAAAAGTTAATCTTTTGACTTACCAAGCATGTAAAAATTCGGTACTAACAAGTAGACGTCACAATTAAAATAATATTAAAAACATAGGACATACCCACTAAGTCACT